>NC_044554.1:155687971-156048503 GCF_007565055.1 Rhinopithecus roxellana | reverse complement strand
AAGGGTCTTGATTTGGGTTTCCTTTCCACCCTACACAGCTCCAGTGAATGGAGGAGTGAGCGTGCCTGTGGTGCTCCTAACACATCTGGGGTAGTTCCCATTGACAGTGGTTAACCTTTGGGATTTTCTACACATGGCAGGGTCATTGTCCATCTATGCTAACCTAGAATGTCCAGATAAAAGCTCCTGTTTAGAGACTGGAGAGGAAATTGTCAAACCTGAAGGCCCATGAACTGTCTCAGTCTGGGGAGAACATGTACAGGAAAGACTACAGAATCTGATGTCAGAAGCCTAATTTCAGATTGACCCATACAGCTTTATGATTGTGGGTACTTAACTTACTTTTCAAGGTTCTGTTATTCTCTCATCGATGAGAAAAGTGGACCAAATAGTCTCCCAGATCCCTTCCAATCTTTTTTTTTTTTTGAGGCGGAGTCTCGCTCTGTCGCCCGGACTGGAGTGCAGTGGCTGGATCTCAGCTCACTGCAAGCTCTGTCTCCTGGGTTTACGCCGTTCTCCTGCCTCAGCCTCCCGAGTGGCTGGGACTACAGGCGCCCGCCACCTCGCCCGGCTAGTTTTTGTATTTTTAGTAGAGACGGGGTTTCACCGTGTTAGCCAGGATGGTCTCGATCTCCTGACCTTGTGATCCGCCCGTCTCGGCCTCCCAAAGTGCTGGGATTACAGGCTTGAGCCACCGCGCCCGGCCAATCCCTTCCAATCTTAACATCCTCTGACTTTATGACTGAAGAGTGATACTTGCTGGGTGCAGTGGCTCACGCCTGTAATCCCAGCACTTTGGGAGGCCAAGGTAGGCAGATCACCTGAGGTGGGGAATTTGAGACCAGCATGACCAACATGAAGAAACCCTGTCTCTACTAAAAATACAGAATTAGCCAGATGTGGTGGTGCATGCCTGTAATCCCAGTTACTCGGGAGGCTGAGGCAGGAATTGCTTGAACCCAGGAGGCAGATGTTGTGGTTAGCCGAGATCACACCATTGCACTCCAGCCTGAGCAACAAGAACACTTCGCCTCAAAAGATAAAAAAAAGTGATACTAATAAGTTTAAAACTGTGGCTTAACCCCAACAGGAGCCTGCTGGGCTTATGCTAAGCAAAACTACTCCACACAGAGCCATTCTGACCATGTCTCTCCTTACACCAGCTATCATATAGATATGCACTACTGGTATGAGAAGTCCCCACTACAGAGGACATTGATTGATTCAATAATAGGCTGATTTAGTCATTCAACCAAAAAATATTTACTGAGCACCTTCTGGGTATTTAGGTATACAACAGAGCAAAACAGACAAAATCCCTTCCCTCATGGAGCTTACATTTTAGTGAAAGAGGAAGATGAGTCAGATATCAAATAGGAAATATGAGTTGAGGATGTATTTTATGCAGAGCAGCCCGGAGGCCCTTGATAAGGTGACTTTTGAGCCAAAATCCAAAGCAGTGAGAGTGAGTCATGCAGACATTAGGGGAAGACTGTTCCAGGCAGAGGGAACAGCAAGCTCCAGAGACAGGACAAGGTCAAGCATGCCTGGCATGTTAAAGGAAACACCATGAGCTCAGTGTTTATAAAGAGGAGTAAGAGCAGGAGAGCAGCAGGAAGCACAGTGAGACAGGTAGCAGGGGACCAGATCACATAGAAAACAAAGCTACTGGAGAGTTTGAACAGAGGTGTAAACATGATCTAAATTCCACTGTTAAAGGATTGTTCTAGCTGTCATACTGATTAGACTGGGAGGGCAGGGTGGCTCATGACTGTAATCCCAACACTTGAGAGGCCGAGGCAGGTGGATCACTCGAGGCCAGGAGTTCAAGACCAGCCTGGCCAATATGGCAAAACTTTGCCTCCACTAAAAATACAAAAAAATTAGCCAGGCCTGGTGGCTCATGCCTGTAATCCCAGCTACTAGGGAGGCTGAGGCAGGAGAATCACTTTAACCCAGGAGGCGGAGGTTGCAGTGAGCCAAGATCACAACATTGCAACATTTGCCTTGGCGACAAAGCAAGACTCCATCTCAAATAAAAATAAAAGAGAGAGAGAGAGTAGACTGAAAGAGGCAAGCACAGAAACAAGGAAACCAGTTAGGAGACTATGGAGATAATCCAGGTGAGAGATGATGGCAGATGGGTCCAGGGTGGCACCAATGAGGAGTGAAGATGGACAGACTCTGGGATATATTCTGAAGTTGAATTAACCAGGCACTGGAGGTCAGGATGATCTTGGAAAATCTTGGGACTACTGCAGAATCGAATGAAGCTAAATGGCACTAAATTCCAACATCCACTGTGAAATCCTGAGATCAGAGATTTGTTCACCTCTGTCAACTACTGTCCTACCCAGTACTTGGCACATAATGGGGATATAAAAAGTCTTCAATTCTTGAATGAATAAATGTGAAACTGAATATATTACAATGCCAAAAACTCTGCAGTTTGATAGGTCATTAGGAGACCAAAAAGCATGTGGTACTAGACATGTTTTACTAACAATGGATCCCCTTCCCTCAGTAAATCTGTTTCTCTTTTTTTTTTTTTTTTAGACAGGGTATTGCTGTCACCCAGGCTGGCAGTGGCACAATGTTAGCTTACTGCAACCTCTGCCTCCTAGGATCAAGCAGTTCTCATGCCTCAGCCTCCCCAGTAGCTGGGACTACAGGCGCCCACCACCATTCCCAGCTACTTTTTTTTTTTTTTTTTTTTTTTTTGTATTTTAGTAGAGACGGGGTTTCACCATGTTGCTGAGGATTGTCTCAAACTCCTGAGCTCAGGCAATCCACCTACTTTGGCCCAAAGTGCTAGGATTACAGGCATGAGCTACCACACTCAACCTGAATCTATTTCTTTTTATTAAAAAATTTCCCTTTATAACTTATTTCACAGTAGTAAACAAAGAAGCTGACAAACAACCTCACATAATACAGTTGAAAATCTGAACAACTTGGCCATTTCCCTGAGAGGCCAGATGTAGTCACCAAACCTCATACCACCTCAGTAACTTCCAACTAAAATACAGGGATAAATGGTACACAAGTAGTAAGCTGATGTTCTTATGAATAGTACATCATGTGCCAGGCACCGTAGCTCACACCTGTAATCCCAGCACTTTGGGAGGCTGAAGCAGGTGGGTCACTTGAGGTCAGGAGTTCAAGACCAACCTGGCCAACATGGTGAAACCCCATCTCTACCAAAAATTACAAAAATCAGCTGCGCGTGGTGGTGCGTGCCTATAGTCCTAGCTACTTGGGAGGCTGAGGCATGAGAATCCCTTGAACCTGGGAGGCAGAAGTTGCAGAGACCTGAGATCATGCCACTGCACTCCAGCCTGGGCAACAGAGTGAGACTCCGTTTCAAAAATAAAATAAAATAAAAATAAAGGCATATAGGATGGACAGGTGTTCAGGACAAGTGTGGAGGAGTTGTGGATAAGGATGAAAGTCGACTTGGAGACAATGGAGGCTACCTGGAGTTACTGGATGAAGAAAGGAGAGAAAGAGAGAAAAGGAAAAGGGTAAGGGGAGTGGAAGATTCACCTCAGTGTGGAGGTCAGCTCTGATTGCCGATAAAGGTCATCTCTGATTGCTGACAAAGGAAAATGTTGGAGAAGGTCTGAAAATATTGCTAAAGGTTGGTCGTTTCAGAAAATCTTGTAATATTTCCTTTACTTTAAAAGAAAACTCAGCATCTCAAAGGTTTAGTAGGAGTTGTTCCCCCCCTCCTCCTGCCCATGGATTTCAGAGTAGTTGAACCATTTGGCCACAGAAAATAACTCCAGTATGAACCACATTTGAATACTACCAATAAAGACATGGGACTCTCCTCCTCTGAGGTCGAGTGCGTCTATTCACTTGCTGCTTAACCTCCTCTTCTGCCCATCCTCACCTCCTTTGCTGGCATCTGTTCCTCCCATGGAGGATTTCACATCCTCCTCACAGAGCCAGCTGCCACCTCTCACTCTTCAAGGCTCCATCACTTGCCTGGCTCCACTGTCTTCTCACATGTGATATCTACCTTTCACCAAGCTGAGGACACAGTGCACCCATGGTGTGTTTAAGGAGACAGTTCTGATGGCCACAAAATTCTTTTGTCATGTGGTCTGTGATTTGAATTGTCCCGTCCAAAGACTCATGCATGGTCCAAGGTCAGGCCAAGTAACGTTATGTTAAAATGAGGAACCATCAAGCACCTTTAATTACTTCCAAAATCTTTTATGAGTGGGACAAAGTCAAGTGCTGTTAGTGACGGCAAGAGTGGAGATTCTCCTTCTGGTGACACCTGCTGCACTCTGGTGACGATGGCAGGTCCAGCACAGCTCCAGCACCCAATCCTTGCAGTGTCTTCTAAGGCACTTGCACATTCTTTATGTAATACAGGTTTTGCATTGTCAGTTTCTGCAATAACTGTCACAACTGCCCCTAACAAAAGCAGTGACTGCACTCCTCACAACCTTGAATTTGAGCTTTGTCTTCAGAAATGAAGTTTTCTACAGGTTTCATCATCTTCAGACTAATGTAAACTGAAGATCTACCTCCAGGAATTCTTTCTCTATTGCTTCCCTTAGCAAAAAAGGTGTAATTTCCAATCTTCAATTCTTTACCAATGCTTTGATTCTTTGGCTAAATCAAAAGCATGCTGAGGGCAGGGTGTGGTGGTTCACACTTGTAATCGCAGCACTTTGGGAGGCTGACGTGGGTGGATCACAAGGTCAGGAGTTTGAGACCAGTCTGGCCAACATGGTAAAATCCCATTTCTTCTAAAAATACAAAAATTGGCCAGCCTTGGTGGCATGCACCTGTAATCCCAGCTACTCAGGAGGCTGAGGCAGGAGAATTGCTTGAACCTGGGAGTCAAAGGTTGCAGTGAGCTGAAATCATGCCATTGCACTCCAGCCTGGGTGACAAAGCGAGACTCTACCTCAAAACAAAAACAAAAACCATCCTTAACCTATGAGTTAAGCACTGAGTTTTGTCTTCTCCACTGCAGAACTCCTGGACAAAGACAATTTTCTTACCCTACTACAGAATTTCTCAACTACTTTCCATGCCATAATCCAACAAAATCTATTTGGCACCTTGACTGACCTTAAGTAATTGCCCCAAGGTACTGTGAGAGCTGAAGGAGCAGTATTTCAGGACACACCCATTAACCCAACTTGAGAACATTTATTCACCTTAGTATTCATGAGAATGATTAACTACACAAATTTGCAAACACCTAATACACACACATAATTCATACTTGATTCTCAACACTTACTTCCTGACAATACAAAACTTCACACTAAATGGCCATTATTAGTTCTTGCCAACATAAGTTCCCAAGGTAGTGGATGATCTACAAATTGTGGTCACTTACTCTGACAATGCACAATGGCAAAAAAAAAAAAGATGGGAAAGAAAGGAAGGTACATTTAGAGCTCTAATAAAGAAATGAGGCTGGGCACGGTGGCTCATGCCTGTAATCCTAACACTTTGGAAGGCCGAGGTGGGCTGATCACTTGAGGACAGGGGTTCCAAACCAGCCTGGCCAACATGGCAAAACCCCATCTCTACTAAAAATACAAAATTTAGTTGGGCATGGTGGCATGCACCTGGAATCCCAGCTACTCGGAAGGCCAAGGCAGGAGGATCACTTGAACCTGGGAGGTGGAGGTAGCAGTCAGCCGCGATCGCACCACCGTACTCCAGCCTGGGCAACAAGAGCAAAACTTCATTCCCCCAAAAAAGAAAATAACATTATTTGTTCAACAGAGACTTATTAGATCTTCTCTATTAGGCTGTGATATTCGTGTACAGGCCAGAATTACAGTATTTGCCATTTTAGGAACAGAGCACACATGAATAGCAAATAGTAACTGCTATCCCTGAACAGTTGAAATGTGGCTACTTCAAACTGAAATATGCTGTGAGTATGAAAGACACATCAATTGTCAACAAAAATATATGCAAATGAAGAATGTGAAATACTTCACTGTATATTTATTTATAATGATTTCAGGTTGAACTCAAAAATATAAAATTTTGTATGTGGCCTGCATTTGCAGCACACGTCGTATTTCTCTTGGATACCATCGGTCAAAGTTCAAAGCTTAATGACGGGTGTGTTGACTCACATCTGTAATCCCAGCACTTTGGGAGGCTCAGGCAGAAGGATCACCTGAATCCAGCCTGGCCATTATGGTGAAACCCCGTCTCTACACACACAAAAAAAACTTGGGTAGGCATGGCTAACTTAGCCTGTAATCCCAGCTACCTGAAAGGCTGAGGCAGGAGAATTGCTTGAGCTTGGTTGCAGTGAGCCAAGATCACACCACTGCACTCCAGCCTGGGTGACAGAGTGAGACTCTATCAAAAAAAAAGAAGGAAGAAAGAGAAAAAAAAAAAAAAGCTTGGGTTATCCCCTACACTGCATCTGTTTATATTGATAAATCACGGAGTGCCTATATTGAGCTTCTGCAAAAGATTTTTGGGGAGGTGAAGGAAGGAGCAGTTCCATCATTTTAAAAGATTAATTTTTAAAAGCTTCAAGATTAATCTGTGCTTTTAAAACGGATTTCACAACTATTTTACTTGTTGTATTTGTTCTTGGCTGAGTGATTTCAGTTGCATTACGAGTAAGAAGTTCTGGTCTGTAAAACAGTTGATATTAATATTATAATAAAACATTTAGAAGATATTTAGCGGTCTTTCTTACACAGCTTTGCACTGCTAAATATTATTATTATTATTTAAGATGGAGTCTCATTCTGTCACCCAGGCTGTAGTGCAGTGGTATCATCTCGACTCACAGCAACCTCCACCTCCCAGGTTCAAGTTATTCTCCTGCCTCAGTCTCCTGAGTAGCTGGGACCGCAAGTTCGCACCACCACACCTGGCTAATTTTTGTATTTTTAGTAGACACGGGGTTGTGCCATATGTTGGCCAGGTTGGTCTTGAACTCCTGACCTCAGGTAATCCACCCGCCTCAGCCTCCCAAAGTGCTGGGATTACAAGCATGAGCCACTGCACCCAGCCAATTTTTAAACATAATCCATTCTGCCTTCATTTTACAGTGAAAAAAAATCATTTTGGTGACTTGAATTTTGAAAATAGCAATTTTCAGACATTCAGGTGAGACCACCTGGATGTCTCCAAAGTCATCCTTTTTATAAGATGAATATGCAAAAGTCACTTTTTCCCCAAACCAGCTCAATTATATTTCTGAATCTTAGATGAACTGTCACATAGCACAGCCAGAAGCAGCTTGCTGTATCATCTTAAACCTTTCCTCTCCCTTATAACTCAGTTCCAATGAATATACACAGATGCACAACCTCAATCAGTAAGCAAGACTCTACCCACTTCAACATTCCTTCCATGAGTAGAGAGAGGCCTTCTGTTCCTACTCCCCAACACTCAAACTACTCATGTGTTACCCTCCAAAATCAAGCCAGAATAACTTTTCTGAAGGGCAGATCCAAATTATTTTAAGAGGAAACTGCTATGAGGCCTTTTAATGACTGCCACTACTTTTGCAGGATCCAAGGCCTTCCTCCGTTTGGCCACAAAAGTCTATCTAAGCAATCCCACCACACCCACATGGCATTCCTCACTCCACACAGAATGGGTAATGTATGTGAATATGTGAGCATATTTGACTCTTCTCTGCCTTTACTCATATTTGAAACACATTGCCTCCCTTCTGGATGCACAAGTGACTCATCTAGGTGTGCCATCCTTTCCTTCTCCCCAAAAAATGCTCAATAACTCTTCACTGCATTTTTCTGAGTATTAAGCCTCCTAAGGACAGGGTTCTTGCTAGACCCAATTTTGCACATCTGATGCTTATACTAAATAAATGTTTGTTCAATAAATGAATCTAAATGTTAATTTTAATATAAAGAAGTCACGACGAGAAGGGAACAAAAGACCCTTCTTGGTCAAATTAATCTCTCCTGAGGGAATACAATGAATTTGTTTCTGCAGATTATCATCTTACCTCTTAATAACAAATTTAATTTAACCGCCCACTTGAAAGATGTTTTCCAGCCTTGGGATTCCATACAATGAGGGGCTTCTGAAAGTAATGTTTTCTGGGAGTCCTTCCACATTCAGATCATTCACATGTGCTTCAAATTTTTGGTACAGTACAGCCTTGGCTTCAGTGCTCCCCAAGGCTTCAGTTGAACAAAACCAAAGCAATTCAGAAGATTATGTTTATGTTGAAATCAGATTTTAGTACAATCCAAAGCAAGGTGCAGGTCAATTTTTTTTGATTGGAAAAACTCTAGAAACATATTTACTAACTATTGAAACCAACTTAAAGCAAAGGCAAGTATAAATGACCCATCATTAGACAGATCAACGAGACAGAAAATTAACAAGGATACTAAGGACTTGAACTCAGTTCTGGACAAAGCACCTAATAGACAACTACAGAACTCTCCACCCAAATCCACAGAATATGCATTCTTCTCAGCACCTCATCGCACTTATTCTAAAATTGATAACATAATTGGAATTAAAACACTCCTCAGTAAATGCAAAGGAACGGAAATAATAAACAGTAATAATAATAATAATAAACAGTCTCTCAGACAACAATGAGATTAGATTAGAACTCGGGATTAAGAAGCTCACTAAAAACCCACAACTACATGGAAACTGAACAACTCGCTCCTGAATGACTAGTGGGTAAATAACAAAATTAAGGCAGAAATAAAGATGTTCTTCAAAACTAATGAGAACAAAGATACAACATACCAGCATCTCTGGGACACATTTAAAACAGTGTTTAGAGAGAAATTTATAACACTCAAGGCCCACAAGAGAAAGCAGGAAAGATTTAAAATTGACACCCTAACATCAAAATTAAAAGAACTAGAGAAGCAAGAGGAAACAAATTCAAAAGCTAACAGAAGACAAGAAATAACTAAGATTGGAGCAGAACTGAAGGAAAACCCTTCAAAATTCAATGAATCCAGGAGCTGATTTTTTGAAAAGATCAACAAAAATAGAAAGACCACTAGCCAGACTAACAATAAAGAAAAGAGACAAGAATCAAATAGAGGCAATAAAAAATGATAAAGGGGCTATCACCACTGATCCCACAGAAATACAAACTACCATCAGGGAATACTATAAACACCTCTATGCAAATAAACTAGAAAATCTAGAAGAAATGGATAAATTCCTGGACACATACACCCTCCCAAATCTAAACCGGGAAGAAGTCAAATCCCTGAATAGATCAATAACAAGTCCCGAAATTGAGGCAGTAATTAATAGCCTACCAACAAAAAGAAGTCCAGGACCACACAGATTCACAGCCAAATTCTAACAGAAGTACAAAGTGGAGCTGGTACCATTCCTTCTGAAACTATTCTAAACAATAGAAAAAGAGGGACTCTTCCCTAACTCATTTTATGAGGCCAGCAACACCCAGAAAAAACATGGCAGAGACACAATAAACAAGAAAATTTCAGGCCAATATCCCTGACGAACATCAATGCAAAAATCCTCAATAAAATACTGACAAACCAAATCCAGCAACACATCAAAAAGTTTATCCACCACGATCAAGTCAGCTTCACACCTGTGACACAAGGCTGGTTCAACATATGCAAATGAATAAACGTAATCCATCACATAAACAGAACCAATGATAAAAACCACATGATTAATTCAATAGATGCAGAAAAGGCCTTTGACAAATTTCAACACCCCTTCATGCTAAAAACTCTCAATAAACTTGGTATTGATTAAACATATCTCAAAATAATAAGAGCTATTTATGACAAACCCATGGCCAATATCATGCTGAATGGGCAAAAACTGGAAGCATTCCCTTTGAAAAGTGGCACAAGACAAGGATGCCTTCTCTCATCACTCCTATTCAACATAGTATTGGAAGCTCTGGCCAGGGTAATCAGGCAAGAGAAAGAAATCAAGAGTATTCAAATAGGAAGAGAGGAAGTCAAATTTCTGTTTCCAGATGACATGATTGTATATTTAGAAAACCCCATCATCTCAGCCCAAAATCTCCTTAAGCTGACAAGTAACTTCAGCAAAGTCTCAGGATACAAAATCAATGTGTATAAATCACAATCATCCCTATACACCAATAACAGACAAACAAAGAGCCAAATCATGAGTGAACTACCATTCACAACTGCTACCAAAATAATAAAATGCCTAGGAATACAACTTACAAGGGATGTGAAGAACCTCTTCAAGGAGAACTACAAACCACTGCTCAAGGAAATAAGAGAGGACACAAATAAATGGAAAAACAGTCCATGCTCATGGATAGGAAGAATCAGTTTGTGAAAATGGCCATGCTGCCCAAAGTAATTTATAGATTCAATGCTATCCCTATCAAGCTACCATTGACTTTTTTCACAGAATTGGAAAAAAACTACTTCAAATTTCCTGTGGAACCAAAAAAGAACCCACAAGCAAAAAGCGCAAAGCTGGAGGTATCATGCTACCTGACTTCAAACTATACTACAAGGCTACAGTAACTGAAACAGCATGGTACTGGTACCAAAACAGATATATAGACCAATGGAACAGAACAGAGGCCTCAGAAATAACACCACACATCTACAACTATCTGATCTTTGACAAACTTGACAAAAACAAGCAATGAGGAAAGGATTCCCTGTTTAATAAACGGTGTTGGGAAAACTGCTTGAGCCATATGCAGAAACTGAAACTGGACCCCTTCCTTACACCATATACAAAAGTTAACTCAAGAGGGATTAAAGACCTAAACATAAGACCTAAAACCATAAAAACCCTAGAAGAAAACCTAGGCAATACAATTCAGGGCATAGACATGGGCAAAGCCTTCATGACTAAAACACCAAAAGCAAAGGCAACAAAAGCCGAAATTGACAAACGGGATCTAGTTAAACTAAAAGAGCTTCTACACAGCAAAAGAAACTATCATCAGAATGAACAAGCAACCTACAGAATGGGAGAAAATTTGTGCAATCTGTCCATCTGACAAACGGCTAATTTCCAGAATCTACAAAGAACTTAAACAAATTTACGAGAAAAAAACAACCCCGTCAAAAGTGGGCAAAGGATTTGAACAGACACTTCTCAAAAGAAGACATTTATGCAGCTAAAGAACATATGGAAAAAAAGCTCATCATCAATGGTCATTAGAGAAATGCAAATCAAAACCACTCCAGTTAGAATGGCGATCATTAAAAAGTCAGTAAACAGAAGATGCTGGAGGGGATGTGGAGAAATAGCAATGCTTTTACACTGTTGATGGGAGTGCAAATTAGTTCAACCATTGTGGAAGACAGTGTAGTGATTTCTCAAGGATCTAGAACCAGAAATACCATTTGATCCAGCAATCCCATTTCTGGGCATATACCTAAAGGATTATAAATCATTCTACTATAAAGACACATGCACATGTATGTTCATTGTGGCACTATTCACAATAGCAAAAACTTGGAACTAACCCAAAAGTTCATCAAAGATAGACTGGATAAAGAAAACGTGGCACATATACATCATGGAATACTATGCAGGCATAAAAAAGGGTGAGTTCATGTCCTTTGCAGGAACATGGATGAAGTTGGAAACCATCATTCTTAGCAAACTAACACAAGAACAGAAAACCAAAAACTGCATGTTCTCACTCATAAGTGGGAGTTGAACCATGAGAACACATGGACACAGGGAGGGGAACATCACACACCAGGGCCTGTCTGGGGGTGGGGGGCTAAAGAAGGGATAGCATTAGGAGAAATACCTAATGTAGATGAGGGGTTGATGGGTGCAGCAAACAACCATGGCATGTGTATAGCTATGTAACAAAACTGCATGTTCTCCACATGTACCCCAGAACTTCAAGTATAATAAAAATAATAATAATCACAAAATCCTGACCCCAATCAAAGGCCACAATTTAATTAAAGCCTATAACACAGGACAAAAAAAAGCCACTCTGTTGCCTTCACTCACAACTTGTATGTGTGGCTTACAATGCATTTACTTTAATATCAGTCTTGATAAACTCTGGGGCAGAAATCCAGGGGTAACCTACCTAATCCTTTCATGAAATGTTTCCAACATGGCCTTGAGTGTGTGGGATCTTTCTCAAGCCCCATGCTTGAGTGCCATTTGCTGATGGTCCTTCCCCATGAGTGAAGAAGCTGTGCCACTAGCTGAACACTAGGTACAAGACAGCATGAGAATCATGCTTGCAGCTGTAGTTATTAGCTGGGGGGCTGGTGGAGGGCACTGCTCCAAGATTGCATATTCTGAGTTTTCCCATTGTAATGATAACTGTATATGTTTTCTATCTTTGAAAATACTTGCATTTTTACATGTCAGAATCCCAAGGCTGAGAAATAAATATTTTAAATATTAAAATAATAATAATAGCCAAGCACGGTGGCTCATGCCTGTAATCCCAACACTATGGGAGGCCGAGGTGGGCAGATCACAAGGTCAGGAGATCGAGACCATCCTGGCTAACACGGGGAAATCCCGTCTCTCCTGAAAATACAAAAAATTAACTGGGTGTAGTGGCGGGCGCCTATAGTCCCAGCTACTCAGGATGCTGAGGCATGAGATTGGTGTGAACCCAGGAGGCAGAGCTTGTAGTGAGCAGAGATCGCGCCACTGCACTCCAGTCTGGGTGACAGAGCGAGACTCTATCTCAAAAGTAAATAAATAAATAGATAAATAAATAAATAAAAATTGACCCATCATTAACAGTCAGATTTTGGCAAATTTAAGTGTCCTGGTCCCAAGACAATCTTAATAACTCTAAGATCTTAAAAGAATAAACTCTATTTTTCAATATCCTTAGGAAGAAGAGAGAGAAAGAAAATCATTATAGACAATAAATAATAGAACCTAAGTACTATTTGGTTCTTTTCTTTTCTTTTCTTTTCTTTTGTTCCTTTTCTTTTCTTTTCTTTTCTGACATGGACTCTTGCTCTGTCACCCAGGCTGGAGTGCAGTAGCGTGATCTTGGTTCATTCCAACCTCCACCTCCTGGGTTCGAGTGATTCTCCTGCCTCAGCCTCCTGAGTAGCTAAGATTACAGGTGCCTGCCACCACACCTGGATAATTTTTGTACTTTTCAGTAGAGTCAGAGTTTCACCATATTGGCCAGGCTGGTCTTAAACTCCTGACCTCAAGTGATCCACCCACCTCGGGCTCCCAAAGTGCTGGGATTACAGGCATGAGCCACTGCACCCGGCCTGCAAGTACTATTTGGAAGCAGCCTTTTGCTATGAACTGCTCATGACTGTAATAACCCTGCTCCATTGGCTGCTGCAAACTGGCACATTTCAGGCTAAATTTTCATCTATACTCAAACAACAAGATCAATGTTCTTTACCCCTTCAACCTCGTGAGCACGCCATTGGAAAAAAAAAAAAAAAAAAAAAAAAACACTTTGCACAAAGAATTCATGGAATGTGAAATAAAAAAGTAAGGTAAGCAGAGGCCAGTTTAGATTACAAGAAGCATAACAACCAAAGTTAGCACATGAAGATTGTTTGGATCCAGATTTAAAGCTAAATTTTTCAGATAATGAGAAAATGAGACACTGTTCAGGTAAGAGTGAGGAAACCTGGCTGGGTACAGTGGCTCATGCCTGTAATCCCAGTATTTTGGGAGGCCAAGGTGGGAGGATCACCTGAGGTCAGGAGTTCAAGACCAGCCTAGCCAATAAGGTGAAACCCCGCCTTTACTAGAAATACAAAAATTAGCTAGGTGTGGTGTCATGTGCCTGTAATCCCAGTTACTCAGGAGGCTGAGGCAGGAGAATCACTGGAGCACACCAGTCTGGGCAACAGTGCAAGACTCCGTCTCAAAAAAAAAAAAAGAAAGAAAGAAAAGAGTGAGGAAACTCAAGTAAGGGCTGCATATGAGCTGACACCAAAAAATAATTGTTAATTTTGTCAGATGTGATGAGACAGTGGCTGTGTAGGAATACATAAATGCTGTTCAGGGATGTACACTGAACAGATTAAATGATGTGATGACTGATTTGCTTTACAATATTCCTGCAAAGGGAGGTAAAGGAATAGAAGAACAAAATGTGGGACAATCTTAAAGATCACAGAAATTGAGGAATGAGTATTTTAGTGGTCATTGTACTATTTTCTCTACTTTTGAATAGGTATAAAAATTGTGATTTAAAAATGTAAAATAAAACAGCCAGGCACAGTGACTCATACCTGTAATCCCAGCACTTTGGGAGTCCGAGGCAGGTGGATCACATGAGTCAGGAGTTCGAGACCACCCGGGTCAACATGGTGAAAGCCCGTCTCCACCAAAAATACAAAAAACAAACAAGCAAACAAACAAAATCAGCAGTGTATGGTGGCCGGCACCTGTAGTCCCAGCTACTCAGGAGGCTGAGGCAAGAGAAGCGCTTGAACCCAGGAGGCGGAGGCTGAAGTGAACTGAGATTTTGCCACTGCGCTTCAGCCTGGGCAACAGAGTGAGAATCCACCTCAAAAAAAAAAAAAAGAAAGAAAGAAAAAAAAGTAAAAATGAATTGACTAATCCCTGGTCTGAAGCCACATCCAAACAGAACTCTAAAAAAAAGATTCAAGCAATTTACACGGTATTGTTTATATACACATCTCCCTCGCACCTCTGTATGTAACATTTAAATATTTTGCAACATGATGGGTGGGAGTGGCTCAAAGCTGGACATGCTGGCATGTGCCTGTAGCCCCAGCTACTTAGGAGACTGAGACAGGAGGATAATTTGAGCAGGAGGAGTTCTAGTCCAGCCCGGACAACATAAGAAGACCCTGTTTCTTTTCTTTTTTTTTTTTTTTTTTTGAGACAGAGTTTCACTCTTGTTGCCCAGGCTGGAGTGCAATGGTGCGATCTCGGCTCACTGCAATCTCTGCCTCCTGGGTTCAACTGATTCTCCTGCCTCAGCCTCCCAAGTAGCTGGGACTACAGGCACACACCACCACACCCAGCTAATTTCGTATTTTTAGTAGAGATGGTGTTTCTCCATGTTGGTCAGGCTGGTCTCGAACTCCCAAACTCAGGAGATCCTCCTTCCAAAATGCTAGGATTACAGGCATGGGCCACCACACCCAGCCAACCCTGTTTCTTTAAAAACAAAGGTCGGGGAGCTGTCAGGGAACTCACTAATGAATTATTTTGGTGATATCAACAATTGCTATCAAAACACCACTATAAAATCCAAAAGTACATCTATTCCCAGATCTTTCTCCTTACTTCCAAACTCATTTATCCAACTGTCTCCTCCACCTCCACACCTCAACTTAAATGTCAACTCAAAATTAATTAATTAATAATTTATTTGTTCTTAGATTGGCTTTCCTCTAACATCCCAAGACTTGTCTTAAATTCTTAATTTTATTAGCACCAAATCAGAAAGACTCTAGTATACACACTCTTTGATATAAGAAACACAAAATAAAATAATTATCATAGCTGTAAAAACCAAATACGCCCATAAACAAATAATAGTAAAGGATTAGAGGCTTTCAGTCACAATAGAGAGTGATGTTAAATAAAATTACTCTGTTAATTCAACAAGAAAATATACAAACCTAATTCTAACAAACTTTCTATAAAATAAAAAAGAACCAATGGTTGAAGTTGAGAGTGAAAAAAGTGGAAGTTTTAGAAAGAGGTGAGGCCAACTGCAGAATGTGCTCCTCACATATCCTCAAGGCTGCCCCAATCACACCCCCTGCCTCCCCATCCCCTTATTCTACTTAATTCTATCCCAGACCTTAACACCTTACATAGTAAATATCTCCTACTTACTACATGTTTCCCCACTAGATTGAATGCTCCAGAATGTATGGGGCAGTTCCCCCCGCACCAGATTCACAGGTGCCAAATGACTGCAGGATTATGAGGCTGGAAGTAGTAAATATTTCCTAAATACTTGCAGCGGTTCACAGCCATGAAAAATCTAAGATTTCCTCTCTCCCTTTCAGGAACCTTAGAGAAAGCAGCAATACTGTCAGAGGCGTTTGAATGAGAGCAACTCGATTTTAAATAGGAGCTGGGTAAAATGAGGCTGAGACCTACTGAGCTGCATTCCCAGATGGTTAAGGCACTCTAAGTCACAGGGTGAGGGAGGAGGTCAGCACAATATACAGGTCATAAAGACCTTGCTGATAAAATGGGTTACAGTATAAAAGTGAGCCAAAACCAAGATAACAACGAGAGTGACCTCTGGTCATCCTCACTGCTACACTTCCACCCATGCCATGGCAGTTTACAAATGCCATGGCAACATCAGGAAGTTATTCTCTATGGTCTAAAAGGTGAACCACAAAAATAATCCACTCATGGCCGGGTGCAGTGGCTCTCACCTGTAATCTCAGCACTCTGGAAGGCCAAGGGCGGGTGGATCACCTGAGGTCAGGAGTTTAAGACCAGCCTGGCCAACACGGTGAAACCCCGTCTCTACAAAAAATACAAAAAAAAAATTAGTTGGGTGTGGTGGTACATGCCTGTGATCCCAGCTATTCAGGAGGCTGAGGCAGGAGAATCGCTTGAACCCAGGAGACAGAGGTTGCAGTGAGCCAAGATCGCACCATTGCACTCCAGCCTGGACTCCATCTCAAAGAAAAAAACAAAAAACACACAGTATGAGAGGCTGGGCACGGTGGTTCATGCCTATAATCCCAGCACACTGGGAGGCTGAGGTGGGTGGATCACCTGAGGTCAGGAGTTCGAGACCACCCTGACCAACATGGTGAAACACCATCTCTACAAAAGGTACAAAAATTAGCCGGGCATGGTGGCAGGTGCCAGTAATCCCACCTACTTGGGAGGCTGAGGCAGGATAATCGCTTGAACCTGGGAGGTGGCGGTTGCAGTGATCCGAGACAGCGCCACTGCACTCCAGCTTGGTTAACATGAACAAAACTCCGTCTCAAAAGCAAAACAGGAACAGAAAACTGGAGCTGAGTCCTACTCATTGTATTTACTTTCCTAAATAAAACAACATTATAAAAAAATTACTCAGTATTATAATTTAATTGAAGGGGAAAAAACAGACTTACCAAATTTTTTTGCAAAAAAGCTGATCCACCATCTTTCATAATTTAGTGATTCTAGCATACCATACTTCCTTCACTATTGAAATCACAAGAATACAAGTTTTCTCAATCTAATGGGTTTAATAACTTGGGTTATTAAATATGATTATTATAAAATAGGCAGTATTTTTCTGTCCTGTGACTAATTTTTTTTTTTTTTTTGAGATGGAGTCTTGCTTGCTCTGTCACCCAGGCTGGAGTGCAGTGGCGCGATCTCAGCTCACTGCAAGCTCCGCCTCCTGGGATCCCACCATTCTCCTGCCTCAGCCTCCCGAGTAGCTGGGACTACAGGCGCCTGGCTAATTTTTTGTATTTTTAGTAGAGACGGGGTTTCACCGTGTTAGCCAGGATGGTCTTGATCTCCTCAACCTCATGCTCTGCCTGCCTCAGCCTCCCAAAGTGCTGAGATTACAGGTGTGAGCCACCACACCTGGCACCTGTGACTAATATTATTTCTAAGATCCAGAATGTATTTATTACTGAAACAATGCTGACATACACTGCACAAAAAAAGGAAGAACCAGACATTCATTAAAGCTAGGAAAAAGCAGAACTCAGTGTGCTCAAGAACCACTAGCAGGCAGGACAGGTTGTCTCACGCCTGTTATCCCAGTACTTTGGGAGGCCGAGGTGGGCAGATCACCTGAGGTCAGGAGTTCCAGACCAGCCTGACCAACATGGTGAAACCCAAACTCTACTGCAAATAAAAAAATTAGGCAGGCATGGTGGCAGGTGCCTGTAATCCCAGCTACTTGGGAGACTGAGGCAGGGAGAATTGCTTGAACCCAGCAGGTGGAGCTTGCAGTGAGCTGAGATCACACCACTGCACTCCAGCATGGGAAACAGAGGAAAACTCCATCTCAAAAAAAAAAAAAAAAAAAAAAAGAACAGCGAACAGCTAGCAGGTGTCATTTGCTAAGGGGGACCAGGGATATGATCTTGCTGGCAGTCCTTCCATTTTAGGAAATCTAAACAGTGTGATTCCATTCTTTTTTGTCTGTACTCCAGAGCCAAAACAAGTAAGAAAATCAATTATATTTATATTTCTTTCAAACCACAATTAACAATTAAGAGATAATATGCATAGCTCCATACTCTAAAAGGAAACTTCTTATGTCCTGGGTATTGTGGACATTTGATGAATGCTTGTTCAGTTGACTAGTGTAGACTTCAATAATAAACTGTTCAATGCATTATATCAGATAAATCTTGCATCTCAAAAGTAGGACAAATATTGTTCTTTTAGTTCTGTCTACCCATAAATGCAACATTTACATGTATTTATAATGGGTTAATAAAAAGAAAATGAGTTTATGGTTCTAGAGAGTATTAGAAATTTGACAAGATGAATTCTCCTGTCCTGGAACATAATTTAAAGTTAGAGAGACAGTATTTCATGTGGAAGGTACCATTAAAAAAATCATTGCTAAGCATTCAATAATTATTTCACATAATCTTCTAATCTGACTTAAGACTGAAGACCTACCTCCTGAAGCTCGTTTATCAAGTTGTAAGTCTTCACGTGTTGAATTCATTAAGTTCATGTCTGAAAGGTGAGAATAAATACTTAATATTCACTACGCAATATTCAGCAAAGTAATATTCACTGGTGCATATTTTACATTTCTTCACCAAGGGTGACTTTGAAAAGAAAAGACAGGCTGACCATGGTGGCTCATGCCTGTAATCCCAACACTTTGGAAGGCCGAGGCAGACAGATCACGAAATCAGGAGTACAAGACCAGCCTGGCCAACATGGTGAAACCCGTCTCTACTAAATATACAAAAATCAGCCAGGTGTTGTGGTAGGTGCCTGTCATCCCAGCTACTCAGGAGGCTGAGCTAGGAGAATCATTTGAACCTGGGAGGCAGAGAATGCAGTGAGCCAGGATCACACCATTGCACTCCAGCATGGGCGACAAGAGCGAAACTCCAGCTGAAAAAAAGAAAGGAAAAGAAATATCCCATTACTTTAAGGTAATGTAGATACAGCCAGAATTTCTACAGAAATCTGAACCACATTATAAAGCCAGAAAAACATACCAGCTAATATTATTTAATACAGATAGTACTAAATGAAACAGGTAATTTTTTTTTTTTTTTTTTTTTTTTTTTGAGACAGAGTCTCATTCTGTCACCCACGATGGAGTGCAGTGGCAGGATCTCCACTCACTGCAACCTCCGCCTCCCAGGTCCAAGCAATTTTCCTGTCTCAGCCTCCTGAGTAGCTGGGACTATAGGCATCTGCCACCACGCCCGACTAATTTTTGCATTTCTGCAGAGACAGGGTTTCACCATATTGGTCAGGCTGGTCTTGAACTCCTGAACTCAGGAAATCCATCCACCTTGGACTCCCAAAGTGCTGGGATTACAGGCATAAGCCACCATGCCTGGCCGGAAAAGGTATTATTTTCCAAACATAAACATTAGTGTAACTTTATTGGACTTATAAAAATAATTTTTTAGTAACAGAAGCAGAAGATTCTCCTGAACTGTATCTTTTCAGCTAACATTTATTTACTTAAGATTCAAACAATATAACAGCTATAAAAAGTTAAGAAGAGGTAGTCAGGTGCAGTGGCTCATTCCAGTAACCCAAACACTTCGGGAGGCTGAGGCAGGTGAATCAGGAGTTTGAGAACAGCCTGGCCAACATGGTGAAACCCCATCTCTACTAAAAATACAAAAATTAGCCAGGCATGGTGGCAGTCGCCTGTAGTCCCAGCTACTAGGGAGTCTGTGGTGGGAGGATCACTTGAACCTGAGTGGTGGAGGTTGCAGTGAGCTATGATTGCACCACTGCACTCCAGCCTGGGTGACACAGCAAGACTCTGTTTCAAAGAAAAAAAGAAAAAGTCAAGAGCATGGGGAGTATTAAAATCAGACAGAACCAATGGTCTATCATCAGAACAGCTTGAATATCATACTTACATATCACAACAAAAGTGTCTTTCCCTAAGGCAATTACCATTAATACTGCTTTAAAGTTATAAAATGTGGGCTGAGGGGTGGCTCACACCTGTAATCCCAGCACTTTGGGAGTCTGAGGCAGGTAGATCATGAGGTCAGGAGAATAAGACCATCCTGGCCAACATGGTGAAACCTCATTGCTACTAAAGTACAAAAATTACCTTGGCGTGGTGACGCACACTTGTATTCCCAGCTACTCAGGAGGCTGAGGCAGGAGAATCTCTTGAATCCAGGAAGTGGAGGTTGTGATGAGCCGAGATTGCAACTCCAGCCTGAACAACAAGTGTGAAATTTTGTCTCAAAAAAAAAAAAATTATGAAATGTGAAGATTGTTTTTATAATTTTATAACACCTGAGCATTACTGTCTTTAAACTAAATAATCTAATAAATCAAAATCACAACAAAAGCCCCACAAGCTAACCTGTTTCACCTTATAAAAAGCACTGACATTTAGTGTGTGGTAATTTGTTGCAGCAGCCACGGGAAACTAGTATTGTAGTGAAGCCTCAAAACCCACCTGAAGGGGCTGGGCACAGTGGCTCACGCCTGCAATCCCAGCACTTTGGGAGGCCAAGGTGGGTGGATCACTTGAGGTCAGGAATTTGAGACCAGCATTGCCAACATGGTGAAACCCCATCTCTAAAAAAAATACAAAAATTAGCCGGGCGTGGTGGCACATGCCTATAATCTCAGCTACTCAGGAGGCTGAGACATGGGAACGGTTTGAAACCAGGGTGGGGCGGAGGTTGCAGTGAGCCAAGAGTGCGCCACTGCACCGCACCCTGGGTGACAGAGCAAGGCTCCATCTCAACAACAACAGCAATAACAACAAAAAAACTCCATCTGAAGAAAGTTTCCAGTTCTGTCAACAGTGCCCCACGAAACCCCTCAGAAGCACACACTCCTTTCCTGTGGGCCATGGACAGGAAGAAGAAAGCACTTCCTCATGGTAGAGGCCTACCCAGGAGAAACTCAAGGGAAGGCACTGCCAGGCCGGTCCTTCTGCCAAGGCCATTTTCTTTTGTTTTTTTGTTTTTGTTTTTTTGAGACAGTTTCACTCTGTCTCCCAGGCTGGAATGCAGTGGCACAATCTCGGCTCACTTCGACCTCTGCCTCCCCAGTTCAAGCGATTCTACTGCCTCAGCCTCCTGAGTAGCAGGGATTACAAGAGCACAGCATGCCTAGCTAATTTTTGTATTTTTAGTAGAGATAGGATTTTGCCATGTTCCCTAGGCTGGACTCAAACCCCTCACCTCAAGTGATCCACCTATCTCAGCCTCCCAAAGTGCTGATGAGTGAGCCACTGCACCCAGCACTCACCAAGGCCTTTGATGGCAGGCTTTTTCCAGCTGATAACTCCTTGTCTGGTCTGCTTCTGCCCCACTTTTCCTCTCACCAAGTTGGAATCCCTCGCTACTTTTCAGTAGAGGACTGTGTGTACCCCAGTCTCAACTTGATATGATTCAGATCTGCATTTAACTCATGAAACCTGGCTGATCCTCAAGCCCTGGAGAAAAAAAAAGGTCTCTCTGCAGGTATGACACAGAATGGGCCTGTCCCCAGGACCCTCGGAGAGGGAAGTCCAATGTCCCACCAGGTTGGCAGGGCTGGGGAAGGGAAAGTATTATGGTAGTCCCAAGACTAAAAGGAGGCAGCAAAGGGAGCAGGGCATCATTCCCATTGAACTCATGCCACTGCCTGAGTGAGGTGAGGGAGGAGTGCACCCGAGTGACATGAGGGGGCAGAGAGGCGTGGTTCCAGGGTGGCCTTCACCCGCCCTTCCTGCCATGTTACTCTGATCCCCTGCAGGTGAGACTGCCCACTTTGGGCTTAGGGCTGCTGCAGAGGCATGTACTCAAATGCAGCCTCTCATGCATCACGGCTTCAGGAGTGGGGCAGAGCATGGAGGAGTCCTCAACAAACGAGAGGCCAGGGCAGGAGGGAGTGGGCCTCAAATTCCAGGAGGGGGCCCTTCTCCTGGGTCCTCTTTTCCGGCCTCTCCTTCCTTACCCCTGGGCTGATCACCTGGGAAGAACTGAGGCAAAGTTTCTCATCCTCAGGTCTGAGGGGTTCATGTATCTGGGATTACAGGCACGCACCACCACGCCTGGCTAATTTTGCATTTTTAGTAGAGACAGGGTTTCTCCATGTTGGTCAGGCTCATCTCGAACTCCTGACCTCAGTTGATCTGCCCACCTCTGCCTCCCAAAGTGCGGGGATTACAGGTGTGAGCGACCGAGACTGGCCAAGAAATCCTTTTTAAAAAACAAGCTGGGCTTGGTGGCTCATGCCAAAAATCCCAGCACTTTGGGAGGCCGAGGTGGGTGGATCACTTGAGGTCAGGAGTTTGAGACCAGCCTGGGCAACATATGCAATCCCATCTTTACTTAAAAAAAAAAAAAAAAAAAAAAAAAAAAGTAGATATATATTATATATATATATAAAATAAATTAACCAGGTGTGGTGATGGGCACCTGTAATCACAGCTTCTCAGGAGGCTGAGGCAGGAGAATCACTTGAACCTGAGAGGCAGAGGTTGGAGTGAGCCGAGATCATGCCACTGCAATCCAGCCTGGGTGACAACAGTGAGACTCCATCACAAAAACAAAAACAGATTCCATCTCAAAAAATAAATAAATACATAAAATAAAACCAAAAACAAATGTGGTATGGCAATGGAAATACTGTGTTAAAGAGAGTTTCATAGAAAATAAAAGACCATTCAGATACAATAAGCTGTCCTTTTACATGAGTATACTTGTTATTCTTATTTTACAGCTGAAGAAACCCGCTCAGAGAATGTTATTTGATTGGACTGTGTTGCATTTCTGGACAGTGCAGCCGAGATAAGTCTTCATGTGTAACTCCAGTAGCCTACCAGGGTGCCTCTCATGAAGGTAAGAAATGTAAATTTGGCCTAATATACAAAGTTGCCAGGGCAGCACTGGGTCAATTCTACATACAGTACTTCTATGTTCATCAAGGGAAACCTTAAGTGAAGGCAAAAATGCTTCTAGAATGCAACTGGACGCCAGCACCTTTGTTTGTTGCCTTTGGGCTCTTCCTCTAAGGCCAGTAGTGACCTGAAATTACTGTTTCAATCAAGTGGACAAAATGGTACCAAGGTCGTCAACATCAGACAAATTCACTTGAGGATCTATCTACGTGCTTTGAAAGACAAAACTGCTTTTGTAAAGGATACTGTATTTCAGAAAAAACAAAATCATATTAACAACTAATAACACTGTAAAATGCTGATGTGTTGAATGTTACTTTAGAAAAACATATTCAAATCTAGGAAAAAAATTTCTGATAGAAAACTACGTATCAGGCTGGGTGCGGTGGCTCAAGCCTGTAATCCCAGCACTTTGGGAGGTCGAGATGGGCGGATCACGAGGTCAGCAGATCGAGACCATCCTGGTTAACACGGTGAAACCCCGTCTCTACTAAAAAATACAAAAAAACTAGCCAGGCGAGGTGGTGGGCGCCTGTAGTCCCAGCTACTGGGGAGGTTGAGGCAGGAGAATGGCGTGAACCTGGGAGGCGGAGCTTGCAGTGAGCTGAGATGGGGCCACTGCACTCCAGTCTGGGCGACAGAGCGAGACTCTGTCTCAAAAAAAAAAAAAAAAAAGAAAAAGAAAACTATGTATCGGCTGGGCGCCGTGGCCCATGCCTGTAATCCCAGAACTTTGGGAGGCTGAGGCAGGCAGATCAAGAGGTCAGGAGTTCAAGACCAGCCTGACCAACATGGTGAAATCCCATCTCTACTAAAGATACAAAAAGTTAGCTGGGCGTGCTGGCGTGTGCCTTTAATTCCCAGCTATTCAGGATGCTGAGGCAGGAGAATCGCTTGAACCCAGGAGGCAGAGGTTGCAGTGAGTCAGTGAGCCAAGATCGCACCACTACACCCCAGCCTAGGTGACAGAAAAAGACTCTGTCAAAAGAAAGAACGAACGAAAGAACGAACGAGAAAGAAAGAAAACTATGTATCAATTATCTAGCTAGCTAACTATCTAGAGACAGGCTTTTGTTGTATTGCTCAGGATGGAGAGCAGTGGGATGATCATAGCTCACTGCAGCCTTGACCTCCTGGCCTCAAGTGATGCTCCTGCCTCAGCCTAAGTAGCTAGGGCCACAGGTGGACACATTTACACCTGGGTTTTTTGTTTGTTTTATAGGGACGGGGTTTCACTACATTGCCTAAGCTGGTGTTAAACTTTGGAGTCTCGCTGTGTCACGCAGGCTGGGGAGCAGTGGTGCGATCTCAGCTCACTGCAACCTCCACCTCCCAGGTTCAAGCGATTCTCCTGTATCAGCCTCCACCCGGCTAATTTTTGTATTTTTTTGTAGAGACTAGGTTTCACCATGGCCAGGCTGGTCTTGAACTCCAGACCTCAGGTGATCCACCTGCCTTGGCCTCCCAAAGTGGAGGCCAGCACCGCGCCTGGCTAAATTTTGTATCTTTTGTAGAGAGGGGGTTTCGTCATGTTGCCCAGGCTGGTCTTGAACTCCTGAGGCCAAGCCTTCCATCCTCCCACCTCGGGCTCCCAAATGCTGGGATTACAGGGCCCAGTCAGCCTCATGTTTTATTTAAGCAATCCCTTTTTGTTGCACACTTGGATCGTTTTTTAAATTTTTTTTTAGACAGGATTTACCTCGGACTTGCAGGCTGGAATGCTGTGGTGGGATCATAGCTCATTGGAGCATTGAACCCTGGGGTTCAAGTAGCTGGCGGGGGCGCTGAGGTAGGACTACAGAGATCGGGTCGTGCCATATTGCTAGGCTGCTCTTGTACTGAAGGGATCCCCCCGCCTCAGCCGCACCCGGACTGTTTTCTAGTTTTGACGGACATAAACACTGTGCTCGGTCTGAGTTTTTCAATTATCCTTCTCCAGCCAGCAACACACAAGACCTGGCGGGGAGGTCGTGGTTACCAGACTCCACACTGAGAAGACCGCCCAGCTCCAGGTACTGTACCGCCCGGTGACGTTACCGAATGCCTGGGTCTGTGACGTGCGGAAAGCCTACCTGTACGGCGTTGCCAAAGGCGCACCCCTGTGACGTCACCGAGGACCGCCTCTCACGCGGAGCCAATCAGAACTGGCGGCAGGGCTGCGGGCGGGGGGGGGGGGGCTTCCAGGAGCGCATGCGCGGACGTCGGCCACAGGTGGCCTGGCAGGCTGTAACCGGCGGCTGAGCTGGCCTTTTTGTGTCTCCAGGCTTAGGCCTGGCAGCCTAGTGTTTGGGTGAGGGAGAAAGGACAAGATGGAGGAAGGTGAACAAGAAGGCACAATCCATGTTGCTTCCGGGTTCTTCATCACCAACTTTCCCGGGCCTGGGAAGATACAGATCAACCCAGCATGCGCCAGGTGAGGTCAATCCCAAGAGATCAAAACTTACCCGGCCAGGCCTATGGAGACGCCCCTATGATGCCCTTATCCCGGGCACTGCCCGCCCCCTTCCAGTACCGATGCATAAAATCCCCTGCGGGCAGGAGCAGGCCTGACTTCCTGGGCCCCCGCATTGGTGGACCGGAGAACCTGGCCCAAGAGTGTGTGCATATTTGCAATAAAAGGCTGCCGCTTTCTTATGTACTTTGGCCTCATTTTTAATTATTTAGCTCTCCTAAATTAAATTAAGACACCTAGTCCATAAGCTAAGAGGAGGAGCTTTACAACTTGGCCTGGCGCAGCAAAGGCCAGACTCTGAGCCAGCAGGCACTGGGCACCAAGCCCCAGCGCCTGGCAGGCACATCACAGGGTGGCGCAGAAGCTCCTCAATGGCCAGCGCCAACTGCAGCCCGGTCTGCAGCCCGCACTCGCCTCTTCTGAGCTTGGGTACCTGTGCGTCACAACACCTCCCCAGCCAAGGCCCAGAGAGCCGGGGATCGTCTCCCGCTACCTGGCGCCGCTCATCCTGGGCAGGGTCGGCCCCCTCTGAGGCTGCCCCTCATTAAGGAGCTGCACCCCGAGCTTGACCTCTGAAGGCCCTTTGCAATAGCGTTAAGGCTTTGAAACTTTGTAACAGGGTAGAAGGGGCCTGGAAAGGAAGAAAACATCTTTTTAAAAATATAAGCGATCGGCAGGGCGCGGTGGCCCACGCCTGTAATCCCAGCACTTAGGGAGGCCAAGGCGGGTGGATCACAAGGTCAGGAGTTCAAGACAAGCCTGGCCAGCATGGTGAAATCCCGTCTCTATTAAAAATACAAAAATTAGCCCCGCGTAGTGGCGGGCGCCTCTAATCCCAGGTACTCAGAAGACTGAGGCAGAGAATTGTTTGAACCTGGGAGGTGGTGGTTGCAGTGAGCCGAGATCACGCCACTGTACTCCAGCCTGGGCGACAGACTGAGTCAACGTCTAAACAAACAAATATATATGTATATATATATGTGTGTGTGTGTGTGTGTATGTGTACGCGACTGAGCCCAGGAAATTGAGATTACAGTGAGCCGAGATTATATAAGCACTCAAGCACAGGAGGTTGTGGTTACAGTGAGCCAAAATTGCGCCACTGCACTCCAGTCTGTATGACAGAGGAAGACTCTGTCTCTAAAAAATTATATGCAAGTGAGAGCGTTTCTTCCAGTGCTCATGCTCAAATTGAAGAAAGTAATTGGGCCAGCACCAGTGGCTCACGCCCATAATCCCAAAACGTGCGAGGCCGAGGCCAGCGGATCACTTGAGCTCAGGAGTTCCAGACTAGCTTGGGCAACATGGTGAAACCCTGTCTCTACAAAAATACAAAAAATTAGCTGGGCATGGTGGCACACGCTTGTAGTCCCTGCTACTTGCGGAGCTGAGGCAGGAGGATCGCTTGAGCCTCGATCCTCGCTGCAGCCTCCACCTCCTGGGGTCAAGCAATCTATTTCAGCCTCCCAAAGTGCTGGGATTACAGGAACAAGCCATCGTGCCTGGCCTTACACTGTATTTTAATGCTTTTTGTTTTTGAAAATGGAAACTTTTACAAGCAATTCACTTCCTTCAAACTAATGATAAGGAAATGATGCTGTTCTGTCCTGTTTTCTGGTGTGTGTGTGTGTGTGTCTTTTTTGAGACAGGGTCTTGCTTGTTGTCCAGGCTGGAGTGAGATGGTGCAATCATGGCTCACTGCAGCCTTGACCTACCGGCTCAAGGAATCCTTCCACATCAGCCTCCCCAGTAGCTGGGACTACAGGTGCATGCTACCACCCTTGGCTAATTCTTTTTTTGAAATGGAGTATCACTCTGTCTCCCCAGGCTGGAGTGCAGTGATGCAATCTCGGCTTACTGTAGGCTGGTCTCAAACTCCTGACTTTAGATGGTCCACCCACCTCAGCATCCCAAAGTGCTGGGATTACAAGTGTAACCCACTGTGCCTGGTGATTTTGCTCATTTTAGATACAAGAACTTTTTACTTTAGTTTTTTTTTTTTCCTGAGATAGAGTCTTGCTTTGTCGCCAGGCTGGAGTGCAGTGGTGTGATCTTGGCTCACTGCAACCTCTGCCTCCTGGGTTCAAGTGATTCTCCTGCCTCACCCTCCCAAGTAGCTGGGACTAAGGTGTGCACCACCACACCCAAGAGTTCAAGGCTTCAGTGAGCCATGATCGTACCACTGCACTCCAGCCTGGGCAACAGTGCAAGATCCTGAATCCACAAATAAATAAATCAACATCATATGATATGTACCAGGTTACAGGGAGGTGTTATTATCCCCACTTTTCATCCTCAACTCTGAGTTGAGTTATACATCAAACTTTAGTAAAAGGTGGCATGCTCTCAGTTAAAGGGGCAAGCCCAAATCACAGTGGAAAGGATCTTATCTCTTTTGAGAGCTAATATAAAAAAAATTCCTCCCAGACATAAAAGTATTGTGACATCAGTTACTTAGGCTAAACATGCCTATTATGCTAAGTGAATTATTATTAACAATAAAGAGTTTAACTCTGTGCCATATTAATTATCATATGATTTGTAATTTGTTCTAAACTTAGGTTATATATACCTTGAAGCCATTTATATTTTGGTATACTTATAATAGTTACTATACACTAGACTGTGTGTATTGGACAAGACATGGAGGGTCAAAAAAGAGTATGTGATCAGAGTAGGAATCATGCCCTAGCTTCCTCTGTGTCTACCTCCTACCTCAAGTAGAAGGAGTAGAATAAGTAATTACCTAAGATTTTTTGGATTCTGATGGGTGGCTAAATTAGAAAATATTTTTTGTGATTTAGAATTTTATACGGAGATGTTCATTGTGATTAATTATTCTTTATATTAGCAGATTTTTGCTTTTTTTTCATTTTTTTTTATTATACTTTAAGTTCTAGGGTACATGTGCATAATGTGCAGGTTTGTTACATATGTATACTTATGCCATGTTGGTGTGCTGCACCCATCAACTCGTCAGCACCCATCAATTCATCATTTATATCATGTATAACTCCCCAATGCAATCCCTCCCTCCTCCCCCCTCCCCATGATAGGCCCCAGTGTGTGATGTTCCCCTTCCCGAGTCCAAGTGATCTCATTGTTCAGTTCCCACCTATGAGTGAGAACATGCGGTGTTTGGTTTTCTCTTCTTGTGATAGTTTGCTAAGAATGATGGTTTCCAGCTGCATCCATGTCCCTACAAAGGACGCAAACTCATCCTTTTTTATGGCTGCATAGTATTCCATGGTGTATATGTGCCACATTTTCTTAATCCAGTCTGTCACAGATGGACATTTGGGTTGATTCCAAGTCTTTGCTATTGTGAATAGTGCCACAATAAACATACGTGTGCATGTGTCTTTGTAGTAGAATAATTTATAATCCTTTGGGTTTATACCCAGTAGTGGGATGGCTGGGTCATATGGTACATTTAGTTCTAGATCCTTGAGGAATTGCCATACTGTTTTCCATAATGGTTGAACTAGTTTACAATCCCACCAACAGTGTAAAAGTGTTCCTATTTCTCCACATCCTCTCCAACACCTGTTGTTTCCTGACTTCTTAATGTTTGCCATTCTAACTGGTGTGAGATGGTATCTCATTGTGGTTTTGATTTGCAATTCTCTGATGCCGAGTGATGATGAGCATTTTTTCATGTGTCTGTTGGCTGTATGAATGTCTTCTTTTGAGAAATGTCTGTTCATATCCTTTGCCCACTTTTTGATGGGGTTGTTTGTTTTTTTCTTGTATATTTGTTTGAGTTCTTTGTAGATTCTGGATATTAGCCCTTTGTCAGATGAGCAGGTTGCAATAATTTTCTCCCATTCTGTAGGTTGCCTGTTCACTCTGATAGTAGTTTCTTTTGCTGTGCAGAAGCTCTTTAGTTTAATTAGATCCCATTTGTCAATTTTGGCTTTTGCTGCCGTTGCTTTTGGTGTTTTAGACATGAAGTCCTTGCCCATGCCTATGTCTTGAATGGTACTACCTAGATTTTCTTCTAGGGTTTTTATGATATTAGGTCTAACATTTAAGTCTCTAATCCATCTTGAATTAATCTTCATATAGGGGTAAGGAAAGGATCCAGTTTCAGCTTTCTACTTATGGCTAGCCAATTTTCCCAGCACCATTTATTAAATAGGGAATCCTTTCCCCATTTCTTGTTTCTCTCAGGTTTGTCAAAGATCAGATGGCTGTAGATGTGTGGTATTATTTCTGAGGACTCTGTTCTGTTCCATTGGTCTATAGCTCTGTTTTGCTACCAGTACCATGCTGTTTTGGTTACTGTAGCCTTGTAGTATAGTTTGAAGTCAGGGAGCGTGACGCCTCCAGCTTTGTCCTTTTGACTTAGGATTGTCTTGGCAATGTGGGCTCTTTTTTGGTTCCATATGAACTTTAAAGCAGTTTTTTCCAATTCTGTGAAGAAACTCATTGGTAGCTTGATGGGGATGGCATTGAATCTATACATAACCTTGGACAGTATGGCCATTTTCACGATATTGATTCTTCCTATCCATGAGCATGGTATGTTCTTCCATTTGTTTGTGTCCTTTTATTTCACTGAGCAGTGGTTTGTAGTTCTCCTTGACGAGGTCCTTGACATCCCTTGTAAGTTGGATTCCTAGGTATTTTATTCTCTTTGAAGCAATTGTGAATGGAAGTTCATTCCTGATTTGGCTCTCTGCTTGTCTGTTACTGGTGTATAAGAATGCTTGTGATTTTTGCACATTAATTTTGTATCCTGAGACTTTGCTGAAGTTGCTTATCAGCTTAAGGAGATTTTGGGCTGAGACGATGGGGTTTTCTAAATATACAATCATGTCATCTGCAAACAGGGACAATTTGACTTCTTCTTTTCCTAACTGGATACCCTTGATTTCTTTCTCTTGCCTGATTGCCCTAGCCAGAACTTCCAACACTATGTTGAATAGGAGTGGTGAGAGAGGGCATCCCTGTCTTGTGCCAGTTTTCAAAGGAAATTTCTCCAGTTTTTGCCCATTCAGTATGATACTAGCTGTGGGTTTGTCATAAATAGCTCTTATTGAGGTACATTCCATCAATACCGAATTTATTGAGCGTTTTTAGCATGAAGGGCTGTTGAATTTTGTCAAAAGCCTTCTCTGCATCTATTGAGATAATCGTGTGGTTCTTGTCTTTGGTTCTGTTTATATGCTGGATTACGTTTATTGATTTGCGAATGTTGAACCAGCCTTGCATTCCAGGGATGAAGCCCACTTGATCATGGTGGATAAGCTTTTTCATGTGCTGCTGAATCCGGTTTGCCAGTATTTTATTGAGAATTTTTGCATCGATGTTCATCAGGGATATTGGTCTAAAATTCTCTTTTTTTGTTGTGTCTCTGCCAGGCTTTGGTATCAGGATGATGTTGGCCTCCTAAAATGAGTTAGGGAGGATTCCCTCTTTTTCTATTGATTGGAATAGTTTCAGAAGGAATGGTACCAGCTCCTCCTTGTACCTCTGGTAGAATTCAGCTGTGAATCCATCTGGTCCTGGACTTTTTTTGGTGGGTAGGCTATTAATTGTTGCCTCAATTTCAGAGCCTGCTATTGGTCTATTCAGGGATTCAACTTCTTCCTGGTTTAGTCTTGGGAGAGTGTAAGTCTCCAGGAAATTATCCATTTCTTCTAGATTTTCTAGTTGATTTGCGTAGAGGCGTTTATAGTATGCTCTGATGGTTGGTTGTATTTCTGTGGGGTCGGTGGTGATATCCCCTTTATCATTTTTTATTGCATCTATTTGATTCCTCTCTCTTTTCTTCTTTATTAGTCTTGCTAGCGGTCTGTCAATTTTGTTGATCTTTTCAAAAAACCAACTCCTGGATTCATTGATTTTTTGGAGGGTTTTTTGTGTCTCTATCTCCTTCAGTTCTGCTCTGATCTTAGTTATTTCTTGCCTTCTGCTAGCTTTTGAATGTGTTTGCTCTTGCCTCTCTAGTTCTTTTAATTGTGATGTTGGAGTGTCAATTTTAGATCTTTCCTGTTTTCTCTTGTGGGCATTTAGTGCTGTAAATTTCCCTCTACACACTGCTTTAAATGTGTCCCAGAGATTCTGGTATGTTGTATCTTTGTTCTCACTGGTTTCAAAGAACATCTTTATTTCTGCTTTCATTTCGTTGTGTACCCAGTAGTCATTCAGGAGCAGGTTGTTCAGTTTCCATGTAGTTGAGCGGTTTCGATTGAGTTTCTTAGTCCTGAGTTCTAGTTTGATTGCACTGTGGTCTGAGAGACAGTTTGTTATAATTTCTGTTCTTTTACATTTGCTGAGGAGTGCTTTACTTCCAATTATGTGGTCAATTTTGGAATAAGTGCGATGTGGTGCTGAGAAGAATGTATATTCTGTTGATTTGGGGTGGAGAGTTCTATAGATGTCTATTAGGTCCGCTTGCTGCAGAGATGAGTTCAATTCCTGGATATCCTTGTTAACTTTCTGTCTCGTTGATCTGTCTAATGTTGACAGTGGAGTGTTGAAGTCTCCCATTATTATTGTATGGGAGTCTAAGTCTCTTTGTAAGTCTCTAAGGACTTGCTTTATGAATCTGGGTGCTCCTGTATTGGGTGCATATATATTTAGGAGAGTTAGCTCTTCCTGTTGAATTGATCCCTTTACCATTATGTAATGGCCTTCCTTGTCTCTTTTGATCTTTGATGGTTTAAAGTCTGTTTTATCAGAGACTAGGATTGCAACCCCTGCTTTTTTTTGTTCTCCATTTGCTTGGTAGATCTTCCTCCATCCCTTTATTTTGAGCCTATGTATGTCTCTGCATGTGAGATGGGTCTCCTGAATACAGCAGACTGAACGGTCTTGACTCTTTATCCAGTTTGCCAGTCTGTGTCTTTTAATTGGAGCATTTAGTCCATTAACATTTAAGGTTAATATTGTTATGTGTGAACTTGATCCTGTCATTATGATATTAACTGGTTATTTTGCTCGTTAGTTGATGCAGTTTCTTCCTAGCCTCGATGGTCTTTACATTTTGGCATGTTTTTGCAATGGCTGGTACCGGTTGTTCCTTTCCATGTTTAGGGCTTCCTTCAGGGTCTCTTGTAAGGCAGGCCTGGTGGTGACAAAATCTCTATGCATTTGCTTATCTGTAAAGGATTTTATTTCTCCTTCACTTATGAAACTGAGTTTGGCTGGATATGAAATTCTGGGTTTAAAATTCTTTTCTTTAAGAACGTTGAATATTGGCCCCCACTCTCTTCTGGCTTGTAGAGTTTCTGCCGAGAGATCTGCCATTAGTTTGATGGGCTTCCCTTTGTGGGTAACCCAACCTTTCTCTCTGGCTGCCCTTAAGATTTTTTCCTTCATTTCAACTTTGGTGAATCTGCCAATTATGTGTCTTGGAGTTGCTCTTCTGGAGGAGTATCTTTGTGGCGTTCTCTGTATTTCCTGAATTTGAATGTTGGCCTGCCCTACTAGGTTGGGGAAGTTCTCCTGGATGATATCCTAAAGAGTGTTTTCCAACTTGGTTCCATTTTCCCCCTCACTTTCAGGCACCCCAATCAGACGTAGATTTGGTCTTTTTACATAATCCCATACTTCTTGCAGGCTTTGTTCATTTCTTTTTCTTCTTTTTTCTTTTGGTTTCTCTTCTCGCTTCATTTCATTCATTTGATCCTCAATCGCTGATACTCTTTCTTCCAGTTGATCGAGTCGGTTACTGAAGCTTGTGCATTTGTCACGTATTTCTCGTGTCATGGTTTTCATCTCTGTCATTTCGTTTATGATCTTCTCTGCATTAATTAGTCTAGCTGTCAATTCTTCCACTCTTTTTTCAAGATTTTTAGTTTCTTTGCACTGGGTACGTAATTCCTCCTTTAGCTCTGAGAAGTTTGATGGACTGAAGCCTTCTTCTCTCATCTCGTCAAAGTCATTCTCTGACCAGCTTTGTTCCATTGCTGGCGATGGGCTGCGCTCCTTTGCAGGGGGAGATGCGCTCTTATTTTTTGAATTTCCAGCTTTTCTGCCCTGCTTTTTCCCCATCTTTGTGGTTTTATCTGTCTCTGGTCTTTGATGATGGTGACGTACTGATGGGGTTTTGGTATAGGTGTCCTTCCTGTTTGATAGTTTTCCTTCTGACAGTCAGAAGGACTGTCTGTTGGTCTGTTGGAGATTGCTTGAGGTCCACTCCAGACCCTGTTTGCCTGGGTATCAGCAGCAGAGGTTGCGGAAGATAGAATATTGCTGAACAGCGAGTGTACCTGTCTGATTCTTCCTTTGGAACTTTCCTCTCAGAGGTGTACTCCACCTTGTGAGGTGTGGGGTGTCAGACTGCCCCTAGTGGGGGATGTCTCCCAGTGAGGCTACTCAGGGGTCAGGGACCCACCTGAGCAGGCAGTCTGTCCGTTCTCAGATCTCAACCTCCACGTTGGGAGATCCATGGCTCTCCCCAAAGCTGTCAGACAGAGTCGTTCGCGTCTGCACTGGCCCCTGCTGCTTCCGCTGTTGGTCTTCAGCTGTGCGCTGTCCCCAGAGGTGGAGACTACAGAGACAGGCAGGCTTCCTTGAGCTGCTGTGAGCTCCACCCAGTTCGAGCTTCCCAGCAGCTTTGTTTACCTACTTAAGCCTCAGCAATGGCGGGCGCCCCTCCCCCAGCCTCGCTGCTGCCTTGCGGATAGATCACTGCAGACTGCTGTGTTAGCAGTGAGGGAGGCTTCGTGGGCGTGGGACCCTCCCAGCCAGGTGTGGGATATATTCTCCTGGTGTGCCTGTTTGTTTGAAGTGCAGTATTGGGGTGGGAGTTACCCGATTTTCCAGGTGTTGTGTGTCTCAGTTCCCCTGGCTAGGAAAACGGATTCCCTTCCCCCTTGCGCTTCCAGGTGAGGCGATGCCTCGCCCTGCTTCAGCTCTCGCTGGTCAGGCTGCAGCAGCTGACCAGCACCGACTGTCCGGCACTCACTAGTGAGATGACCCCAGTACCTCAGTTGAAAATGCAGAAATCACCGGTCTTCTGTGTCGCTCGCGCTGGGAGTTGGAGATTGGAGCTGTTCCTATTCGGCCATCTTGCTCCGCCCCCAGATTTTTGCTTTTTGTAGTTGCATGATTTCTTGTTTATTATTCATTCATAATTGTCTGTAAATAAAGAAAAACTTTATTTCATTGAAGCAGTGAAAACCAACTTGGGTTTTTTAATAATGACTGACTTTTTTCTTTGGGAATACATTACTGGAAAAATGTAGATTATTAGATACATTACTTTTAATGAATATAAGTGGTATAATTAAAAGGCTGAAAAGAATCCTTGGAAACATGGGTTTAATTTGATAGCTAAAAACTGAGGACAAGATACTTATTCTTTGTAGCATATTTTCTAATGTCATTTCATTGTCTCACCAAGAAGTACTTGCATAAAGCCAGTATGACTCTAGCATCTGTTGTATATTTAAGGTTGGGTAAAGTGGGTGAGTTTAACAGATATTTTTCCTTACTTCTTTTAGGCAAATCTGGATTGGGAAAGTCGACATTAATCAACTCATTATTCCTCACAGATTTGTATTCTCCAGAGTATCCAGGTCCTTCTCATAGAATTAGAAAGACTGTACAGGTATGGATATTAGTATTGTTAATTGATGATAAGCTGGAATAATATTAATACACACAAAGCACACATTGTAACTTTTATTATGCTTTCTTAGAGGTAAGATGCAAACTTGCCCTTAGCCAGTGTAAGATGGTAGATATGACTTCATAAAATTAAAATAAAAAAGGAGAAGTACAGTTAATCAGAAGAATTATCTTGACTAGAACTTTCCAAATTTGTCCTAAGGACTCTCCTAGAGATGACACTGTGACATAGTAACCAGTTCCCCTGGAGTTGTGCTATATAGCATGATAATCATTTGCCACATGTATAAATCAATTAAAATTAATTAAATTAAAAATGCCATTTCTCATTTGCTCCAGATACATTTCAAGTGCTCAGCAGCCACATGTGGCAAGTGGCCGCCATTTTGTGCAGCACATATATGAAGATTTTCATCATTGCAGAAAACTGCATTGGACAATGTAGAGAAAATAGAAAAGCTATTGTTATTTACATAGAGTGTTCTATATTAGTCAGTGGGATAATACCATATCGTAGTTGAATGGCAATAGCAATTCTGTAAGACTCCCGAGATGTATGTAATCTAATTTACTTCTTCTCAGTCTTTGCTATGCATTCCAATCCTGGGTATCCTGTTAAATGTAGTTCTTCTAGTAGGTCTGAGATGGGCTGTATTTCTACATTTCTAACAAGATCCCAGGTGATACTGATGCTGCTGGATGGTAGATCACACTGTATAGAGCAAGGGGCTAGACTCTAGATATGCACTTTTTATTAAATGGTGCAGCAGCCTGTAGCCACTTCTTATCGTAGCAAAGGTCATCAAACTTCAAGTAACATAACTTGGGTTTGTATAAGAACTTTGCAACTTTATCAAGTTGTTTAACTTCTTTGAACCCATTTACTTTTCTATAAAATGGAGTTAATACCTGTCCCGACCTGCAGGACAGTCGAACAGACCCTGGAAGGGGGAGTGGGAATGGAGGAGACAAGAAAACACGAGAAATGGAGACAAGACAAATAGCCTGATCAAGTCTCATTTAATGAGGGCGTTGGTACAGCTTATATAGGCTGGTAAGAAAGAGGAAGTGCGGCAGAGCAGGCGGGGAGGAGAATAATGAGAGACGTCACCAGGCGCATGCTCGGTAGACTTAGTCTTTCCCGGGCGTGGGAAGTTATCTACGCACGCGCGGGAAAAGTTTGCGTGTGCGGGAAAAGTTGATGATGAAGAACCAGGAAGTGCGCCATCTTGTCTCCGCAATGCGGAGCTTAAGCAACAGAGGTCGCGGCAATTTCCAGGCCTCACGGCTCTGGACAGGTCCTCCTTTTTTATATTATTAGTGACTAGAAGATAGTCCCTCAGGAACTGCGCCTGTCTTAGGTTGGAGTGACACATCTCTTCACTGGTACCCATCATGGGATTAGGCAGTAGCTATGACGGCCCTCCTGTCTTAGGTTAGTGAGAGATGACACTCTCTTACCCATCATTGGCTGTCCAGTTCGGCGCACAGGGAAGGTGGTTTACGGCAAGCATAAGTATGGACCACCGTGATCTTCTTGTTCAAGGCAATGATAATGGACCTGTATGGGTTTGGCTTGGATGGCCTCGATTTGTTGCTTAATGAATGTCATGAGCTTACTGAAGATTATAGGTCCCAAAGAGAGGAAGAGCAATAGGCAAAGCAGGGGGCCCAAGAACGGTATAGTATAGGGGAGGAGTCCATGGAACCCAGTCCAAAACGGGTTATCAGTCATTTCTTTTCATCGTTTTTCTAGGTCTTCTTGTAGACGCTTGATTTTATCTCTGATGATCCTGGACTTGTTGGCGTAGAAACAGCACTTTTCCTGTAGAGCTAAGCAGATACCTCCCAGTTCGGCAGTTAATAAATCTAGGCCTCTTCTATTTTGGAGCACTACTTCTGCCAGGGAATCTACTTGATCTTGTAGATCCCGTATAGTACTTGAGATGGCCTGCATATCTGAGATCAATTGGCAAGACAATTTGGTGTATTGAGTAACAGAGACCCCTAGGCTTGAAGCCCCAGTTGTTACGGCAGTAGTTATGCCTAATCCTACAAGTAAGGGGATAAATTGTATTGCCCTTTTGGCTCTTCTCAAAAAGTGATCTATAGCTGGAATAGGTACAGGTTCATCTCCAGGGATGATGTCTATATCTGGCAGAAGAGTGGCTAAGACACAATGTCCTGTCCAGTTTACAGGCAAATATGTATACGCTCTATTATTGCCACATATAAAAACTGAACTGTTAGGGGCACAGAGCGATTGGGAAATATTTGTTGTGATGGAACAATTATTGAATTCAACGATTCCTACATCGATGTCATAGGTGTTATTGAGGAAAGGGGAGTAGAAGCAAGGGGAGTTAGAAAATTCTAGGGGCTGCACTTGAAGGGGAGGAATTATGGTGCAGGAAGTATTGGATGTAGAGTTTAAGTCATTGCTGGGTATGGCAAGAGGAACGGGATCTCCTAACGGTAAACATAGCCAGCAGTCATTGGCTAGACTAGAGTTGGAATTATTGAGCAGATTATGAGTAGCAGTGAGGAGGTCAAAAGTCTGGGCATCAATTTTTTCTTTCCCTCGGATTTTGGGCAGAGCCAAAGGGTGGTAGCGAATTTCTGGATATAGAGATTTTTGCAACTCTTCAAGTTTTTTGTATACCCTAATTTCTCAGACCTTGTCTTGTGGTCCTCCTCCGTCAGAGATATGAAGAGGGGGGTGAATATTCCAGCAGACAGGCTGTCCTACAATTCCAGTACAGCCAGCTGATACAAGGTTATTGGTATTTCCTAAAATGGTAGGGACATTACTGGCCCCTATAGTGGGGTTTCTAGTTCTTGTTAAGATAGCAGTATAGTATGTCTTATTGTCAGAGGTGCATTCTTGATAAGTGGTGTAGCAGGAGCTGTGCATAGTAGCCTTAAATGTGTCGCAAGGGCAAGTTGTAACGCCCCCTCCATCAGATATCCTAGGGGTTGACACACACCTCCATTTGAGGGAGTCACTAGGCAGGTATGCTGTGTGAGCGGAGCAGGAGACAGTTGAGAGGTACTTATTTGGAGGGGAGGTCACATATCCCCCATAGCAATCACAGGGCTTACCGTATCGTTGTTGTATATATGTACGGGCCTCATGGGGATTACCGAAGCTGGCATGAACCTGGAATGCTTGGCAGATCAGCACCATGGTCCAGAGGGGCTTGTAGTTGGAGTTCATCTCTGCAATAGAGGAAAAGAGTACTCTCAGGGAGAAAATTACTCCCTGGATTGGCTATTGTTAGGTACCTGTCTCACCAGTCGCTCTGGTAGCCATCTGGCTGCATCATGAGTTTGAGAAAAAACACAAACTGAGCCTCTTCCCCAGATTAACACTGGGTCTGGACCATGCCATGTGTTGTCTAAGGGGTCTTTCCATTTAACCATGGCAAATTGTTTTTTGGACTCAGAATGCCAAAATCGATCGGCTGCTGATCTGTTCAGGTTGTCTAAATTTAAAAAATTTAAAATAAAAAGTGTGTGATTAAGGATATTTCTAGGGGTGCCCTTAGTAGGGTACCATTCTCCCTTTTTTATTTTGTCAATGGTGGTTTTTAAGAATAGGTGAGCTCTTTCAACTATTCCTTGTCCTTGAGGGTTATAGGGAATTCCAGTAATGTGTTTTATTTGTAATTTAAGACAGAAGTCTTGAAAGGCTTTGGATGTATAGCCAGGACCATTGTCTGTTTTTAGTTGTTTAGGCTTTCCAACTATGGAAAAACAGTGTAGTAAATGAGCTATGACATGTTTGGTAGCTTCTCCTGTTTGTAAGGTGGCTAGTATAAATCCACTAAATGTATCTATACATACATGGACGTATTTTAAGTTACCGAATTCTGAATAATGGGTGACATCCATTTGCCAGATCATGTTGGGAACTAGTCCTCTTGGGTTAATTCCTAAGTGAGGGACTGGCAGGTATGTTATACAGGTCTGACATTGTTTAACTATTTGCCTTGCTTGTTCTCTAGTTATTTTAAACATCAGTCTCAAAGTTTGAGCATTAAGATGGTGTAAGGCATGAGTAGCCTGTGCTTGGGCTAGGTTTGTATTTGTAGCTATGGCTACCGTCTTGGTTGCCATATCAGCCAGTTGGTTGCCCTGGGATAGAGGTCCTGGTAATCCTGAATGCGTTCTAATGTGTCCAAGAAAGAAGGGTGTTGTTCTATTATGTATTAATTGTTGGCTTTGTAAAAATAACTTGGCTATATGTGACACATGCTTAATTTGTGCTACTGTCTCAAGTAGAGGTATTGAGTGAACTAAGTATGCACTGTCGGTATAAATATTAAGGGCCTGATTAGGGAAGGCTGACAGCACCACGATTAGGGCCTGTAATTCTACTAACTGAGCCGAGGTATGGCTGGTTTTGAATTTAACAATGGTGTCAGCAAAGGTATATGCAGCAGTTCCTGTGGATGACCCATCAATGAATACTAATAAGGCATTGTCTAAAGGTGTTTTACTGATGACATGAGGGAAGACAAAAGCATGTAGTTTACAAAATTGGATAAGCTTATTTGGCAGGTAATGGTTATCTAAGTTACCGGCATAAGAGGCGCAAGCAATCGGCCATGTTTCAGTGTTTTGCATTAGCCAATGGATTTGTGGCTTAGAATAAGGTTGTATGATCATACAGGGTTCAATTCCAAAATATTTTTTGCTATTGTCTCTACCTAAGATGATTAAATCTGCTATGGCATCATAATAGGGGAGTAATACCTTTTTGGGTGATGAAGGCAAGTGGACCCACATAATAGGGTTATTTTGCCAGAATAAACCAGTAGGTGTTAGTGTTGTGTTAAATATTAAAAGGGTTAATGGCTGTGAATAGTCTATGTTAGTAACAAATTGCTCAGCAATGGCCGCCTCTACTTTATTAAGTGATAAAAGAGCTTCTTTTGATAACGACCTAAGGGACTTAGGGTTGGGGTCACCTCTCAGGGTGTCGAATAAAGGTTTTAAGTCTCCCATGGTGAGTTTTAAGTATGGCCAGAGCCAATTTATGTCTCCAAGGAGCTTTTGGAAATCATTGAGGGTTTGTAACTTATCTTCACGGATAACTGCCTTTTGATTAGTAATTTTAGGTCCATTTATTTGAAAACCTAAATACGTATAACGGTCTTGTAGTTGTATTTTTTCTGGAGCTATTTGTAACCCCGCTGTGGTTAGTTCTTGTCTGAGTTGAGCAAAACACTGTAAAACTTGTTCTCCCATTTTTCCTGCTATGAGGATATCATCCATGTAATGTATAATGTATATTTGTTTCCATGTCTCTCTAACTGAGTGTATGGCTGTAGCAACATATTTTTGACACAAGGTGGGACTGTTGGCCATACCTTGAGGTAACACTTTCCATTGGTATCACTTCATTGGTTCTTTAAAATTTATAGATGATAAGCTAAAGGCGAATCGTTTTTGGTCAGTAGGATGAAGGGGAATTGTAAAAAAGCAATCTTTAAGGTCTATGATAATTTTAAAATATCCTTCAGGGAGTGCTACCAGAGAGGGTAGTCCGAGCTGCAAGGCACCCATGAGGATCATAGTAGCGTTTACTGCCCTTAAATCTTGTAAGAGTCTCCACTTACCGGACCTTTTTCTGATAACAAATATGGGTGTATTCCAGGGAGAGTTACTCTCCGCAATATGCCCTGCTGTTCCTGCTGTTCCTGCACTAACTGTTGGGCTGCAATTAGCTTTTCATTAACTAAAGGCCGTTGATCAACCCAAACAGGCTCATCCGACTTCCATGTTATGGGGTCAGCACACTTTTGGGGTGCAGGCATGTCAATGGCCGAAGCTAAAAATTTCCAAACCCCTTTGTGTTAGATTGTCCTAAGGCTGGAATAGGCTGTTGAATACCATTTTCCCTTTTTCCCAGTCCTTTTCCGGGGCTATAACCTTGGGCTAGCATTTGTGCAGTAACTATATCGTTAGGGCTGCACATCATAATTTTCATCTGGGAGAGTAGGTCTCGGCCCCAAAGATTAACAAGCAATTGAGGGATAACAAATGGTTTAATGAGACCTGAGTTATTTTCTTTATCTTTCCAGGTGAGGTATTTAGAGCTTTGTCTGGGATTACTGCTTTGCCCAATTCCTCTTAAGTTAGTTAAAGTCTCTGTGGTAGGACAGTGAGATGGCCAGTCCTCTTGTTTGATGATGGTTACATCAGCCCCTGTATCTATTAACCCTGTAAACAACTTGCCATCTAGCCACAAGGTCAGGGAGGGTTTTTGATTAGTAATTGGCTGTACCCAATATATGTCTGAAGATCCAAAACCTCCCGTTCCTCTGTTAGAATGTTGGATTTTATTAGTAGTTTTAACCAAAGGCAATAGGATTAACTATGCTATTCTATCCCCTTGAGGAACAGTAATGATACTGTTAACAGCCCTGGCCATAATTTTAATTTCTCCAATATAATCGTTATCGATTACTCCTGGAAAGACTTGTAGACCTTTCATGGTGACACTGCTTCTTCCCAGGATTAATCCAAAGGTATCAGGAGGCAAAGGCCCATATATTCCAGTGCCTAAAGCTTGTGCTCCCATCTCAGGCGTTAATACTGTGTGGGAGGTGGAACAGAGGTCCAGTCCTGCACTTCCTGGGGTTGCTCTACTAAGTCTTGAAATGGATTGTTGCTGCTGGCTGGAACAAAGCTGACCACCCCATAAGCTTGTTTCGGGGCCTGGGGCTGGCCCCTCATCCCGTTTCCCTGTTGGGATGGTAAAGGATTTACCTGACTGTCAGTTTTAGATTTACATTCATTAGCCCAATGTTTTCCTCTTTTACACCTTGGGCAAAGGCCTAGAACCTTTGCTTCCGAGTTTTTATTTGAATCCCCCACGGCAATCTTTTGCAAAATGTCCCCTTTTGCCACATTTAAAACACCCTCCTTTTTCTTTGTTCTTATTATTAAGGAAGTCTTTTACGGTTTGTCCACTGAAAGCTGTGGCCATTGCTAAACCCTGTTGATAGGAGGGCCCAATGTCTGAACAGAGACGGATATATCCAGTTAAGTCTGTTTTCTTTCTGTAAGGTCAGATTGCCGCTTGACAAGCCGGGTTAGCGTTTTCGTAAGCTAGCTGTTTTACATAATCCACCCCTGCCTCGGCATTTCCAAATATTCTGCTGGCCATGGTTAAAAGTCTATGTACAAAGTCTGCAAAGGGCTCATCAGGCCCCTGTTTGACCCCCGTGAGCGAGGCTCCTGGATCCCCCTTAACAGGAAGTTTTCTCCAGGCTTTGGTAGGCGCTGCTTGGATTTGAGAAAACAGTCCAGGATCGTACTGCATCTGAGCATCGGTTTCTGTGTAGTTACCCGAGCCAGTTAGCATATCAAAATCCCAACCATTTCTGGCTTGTTGGTTTCTCTTGGCCGTATCTCTACAATTTTCATAAAATTCTGACTTCCAAATCAGATGGTCGCCTCCGGAAAGAACTGCTCTAACTAAGGTATTCCAATCTATGGGAGTGAGCCAATTTTCGGCCACAGATTCGACTATGGCCAGGGTGTATGGGGCAGTAGCTCCGTATTGCGAGACAGCGGTTTTTAGTTCTTTTATTACAGCAAATTCAAACCCATTGTGGTGTCTCCAGGCTCAACCCTGCGCATCTGTAGTTTCCGTTACTGGAAAAACATCTCGAGGAGAGGAATCCTCCCTATCCCTACTACCAAGCGACCTTCCTTTTGGGACATGCTGTCCGGGTCTCTGAGGGTGAGAGTGTTTCTCTATTCCTTTAGGGTATTGAACGCTCTCACTTCCTGTCCTTAATTTCTGCAATCTAGTGATTAAAGATTGATGTAGTTCTTCGAGCTTTATTTGCTCTTCAAGCTGTGCAATTTTTTCTCTAAGCACCTCTTTTGGGTCTATTACTGCCATAACTGCGGGGGCAGAAGCCTTATTATAGGGAGAGGGATAAGTAAGAGTTTGTAGCCAGTCAGAATTATTATATTTTGCTGCCTCTTCCTCTAAATTATCCCAGTCTACTTCTGAAGGGTTAAGGTTATTTTTACTTTTGTTTTCATTAGTTGTAGGTAAAACTGGGTATTTTTTGGCCTTTTCCTTATTTGATATTTCTATATTTGTTATCGAGGGGACCCCAGCCTCTTCCTCATCGCTTCGTAGCAATATAAGGTCTATTTCTTTATTAGGTATGGATTTTTCGAGGTCGGTTTAGGAGCTGCCTCTTAATATTTCCTCAGTCTGAGTAACCACCACCATTACCTCAGGATCTTTTTCTTTTTCCTTTTTATCTATTATATCTCTGATTAAGTTCCAATAAGAAAAAGCTGTCACCAGAACCTTTTCTGGTCCAAAAGTACTATAATAATCTTGAAAACAGTCTCCCACCCTACGCCATCTCTTTATGTCAATGGTTCCCTCTTGTGGAAACCAAGGGCAGGTATCGTTTACAAAATCAAAAAACTTAAATAAATCATTACTTTTAACCTTTACTGCTCGTGTTTTTAAGGCCTCTTTTAATTGCCCTATATAAATTTGATGTTGGCTCAATTCTTGTCCCATAATCACTGTTACTCACCTCTGGTTCCAACGTGTCAGGCTCCCGCGATGTCCGGAGGAATTTCTTCCACTTTTACTTTCGGCTGACTTTAGTGCCTTCTTCCTCACTTCTTCCCCCATGTCCAGGTCCCTGTCTGGGCGCCAGGTGTCCCGACCTGCAGGACAGTCGAACAGACCCTGGAAGGGGGAGTGGGAATGGAGGAGACAAGAAAACACGAGAATGGAGACAAGACAAATAGCCTGATCAAGTCTCGTTTAATGAGGGCATTGGTACAGCTTATATAGGCTGGTAAGAAAGAGGAAGTGCGGCAGAGCAGGCGGGGAGGAGAATAATGAGAGACGTCACCAGGCGCATGCTCGGTAGACTTAGTCTTTCCCGGGCGCGGGAAGTTATCTGTGTGCACGCGGGAAAAGTTTGCGTGTGCGGGAAAAGTTGATGATGAAGAACCAGGAAGTGCGCCATCTTGTCTCCGCAATGCGGAGCTTAAGCAACAGAGGCCGCGGCAATTTCCAGGCCTCACGGCTCCGGACAAATACCTATCATAAAATTGTTTTCAAGACATACTCTAAAATAATGTAGCTAGATAGAATTCTCATTGTAAGAAATTTAAAACTGTTTGCTCTAGTTTTATCCATTTGTATAAATTCTATCTCAATCCTAATTTAAACCTGATATTTAGACCTTCAGTTTTTCCATAAGTCCTGAGTGAAGAAAACAACTATGAAATGTTAGTGTGAAGTAATTATCTTAGTATTTTATAAATAATATTTTTATTTTTGTTTGAATTCACATTGTTTTTGAGGTATTTTACTGTCAACTCTTAAAACTCCTAAGTTCATCATGAAGTTTTTATATTATTTAAAGTAATCTCTCATTTGAAACTTGAAACTGAATATAATTGTTTTCATATTATGAAGTGTGCTACCAATATATTCATTAAAAGTAATATATCTAATAATCTACATTTTTCCAGTAATGTATTCCCAAAGATAAAAGTCAGTCATTATTAAAAACCCGTCAGTTTTCACTGCTTCAATGAAATAAAGTTACCAATACACTTATTTGTGCAATTAATATGCTAATTATTTAGCTGTGTTTCGATAATAAATGGTTTATTTTCTTTCATTTGGAAGGTTTTGAAATAATGAATAAAGATTTATTCAACATAATTTATATTTTTGAATCTTTATATAGAATAACTTGACATATCTTCCACTGGTAAATTCATTTTGCCTGTTTGAAAATATTGATTATTGTCCTTTAACAGTCATCAGTTAATTCATATGTAGAATTGCAACTTGTTTTGTTTGTTTGCATTCTTTAGCTGGAAGCCTGTTATCGATTACATTGCTAGTAAATTTGAGGACTACCTAAATGCAGGATCATGAGTTGACAGACGTTAGATGCCTGATAACAGGGTGCAGTGTTGTTTATACTTCATTGCTCCTTCAGAACATGGGTCAGTACCTTGACACTTCTGATTACTTTTGTTGTTGCTTACTGTTACCTTTATGTGCATATTTTAGTAATCTTTAAGTTTGTGACATATATATGACTATACCCATTATAAAGTACCAAATTTCATGTAGAAATGTCTTAGTTGAAAAGACTTTTTAAGTCCTGTATAAGCTACCAGTGATTTTACTCCTTAGTTCTTCATTCATAAGGATTTTCCCTGTTTCACGGAAATAAAGTGTTGCCACCATGGTTTGAGGTCTCAATGTGGCAAATTTAGCTTTCATGTTGACCACCCTGCTACTAATTGAACTACCAAATAAAAAGAAGCAGCCATCCCAGTTAGACATATTCAAAATAAACTCAAAGATGCTATTTATGATAAGTCTCATAAGAGATGCTTATCAAAAGCACTTGCATGCCAATGTTTTCTTGTGCCATTTCTTTCTACAATAATCTATTTGGCTTCTGTTTCACCGTAGCTGTCATAGACATGTCATTTAGGTATCATATTGTCAGTACTAACCTTTTGTTTATTAGAACATAAGACCTAAATATCTAGACATTAATCTGATCTGATTGTTCTGTTTGTTATAGTTAGCCCATACTCCCTTTTTTTGTTCTTTGTACTTCCCCTTTCATTTTGAGTATATATATGTGTCATTGACAAATGCAGATTTATCCAATTATTCTTCCTCAGTCTTTTCCTTTGGGTAAGTAACTCAGCATATATAATACAGCCACCTGATAATTGTAACTCCACCATCTCCCCACCAAAAGAATTGTAGCAGCATCAGGCTAAATAGCATTAAGTTATCTAACACTCACATTACAGTAGTGAAAACCAATTCCTTCAAGTATACCTTTCTCTTCTATTTTTGGCTTCTTGCTCTCTCTCTCTCTTTTTTTTAATAGATGGGTCAATGCCCATTATTACTCTAGATGGATAAGGGAGCCTTAATTATATACTTATATTTTTACACTGTCGGATTGGAGTGGGTTAAAAATGTTTCTTCTTTTATGTCTAATACTCTTATTTTTTTTGCTGTGCCCTAGACCATTGCATAACTGAAGACTCCCACCTTCAGTCAGGATTGGGTAGTACATGTTTGTAACTACTTGGTGTTGCCTTTTGTTGAGGTAATTTCAGTTATTATTATACTTTAAGTTCTACGGTATGTGTTCACAATGTGCAGGTTTGTTACATATATATACATATGCATGTTGCTTTGCTACATACATTAACTCATCATTTACATTAGGTATTTCTCCTAATTCTATCCCTCGCCCATCCCCCCACCCCATGACAGGCCTCAATATGTGATATTCCCAGCCCTGTGTCCAGTTGTTCTCATTGTTCAGTTCCCAACTGTGAGTGAGAACGTGCAGTGTTTGGTTTTCTGTCCTTGCAATAGTTTGCTCAGAATGATGGTTTCCAACTTCATCCATGTCCTTACAAAGGACATGAACTCATACTTTTTTCTGGCTGCATAGTATTCCATGGTGTATATGTGCCACATTTTCTTAATCCAGTCTATCATTTTACGGTGTTCTCAATTTACATATTTAAATCACTAAACTGACTCTTTGACTTAAAAGGCTCAAAAAAGGTAATCTCAAAAATACCACACACTGTATAACTTTCTTTTTTTTATTGTACTTTAGGTTCTAGGGTACATGTGCATAACGTGCAGGTTTGTTACATATGTATATTTGTGCCATGTTGGTGTGCTGCACCCATCAACTCGTCAGCACCCATCAATTCATCATTTATATCATGTATAACTCCCCAATGCAATCCCTCCCCCCTCCCCATGATAGGCCCAGGTGTGTGATATTCCCCTTCCCAAGTCCAAGTGATCTCATTGTTCAGTTCCCACCTATGAGTGAGAACATGCGGTGTTTGGTTTTCTCTTCTTGTGATAGTTTGCTAAGAATGATGGTTTCCAGCTGCATCCATGTCCCTACAAAGGACGCAAACTCATCCTTTTTTATGGCTACATAGTATTCCATGGTGTATATGTGCCACATTTTCTTAATCCAGTCTGTCACAGATGGACATTTGGGTTGATTCCAAGTCTTTGCTATTGTGAATAGTGCCACAATAAACATACGTGTGCATGTGTCTTTGTAGTAGAATAATTTATAATCCTTTGGGTATATACCCAGTAATGGGATGGCTGGGTCATATGGTACATCTAGTTCTAGATCCTTGAGGAATTGCCATACTGTTTTCCATAATGGTTGAACTAGTTTACAATCTCACCAACAGTGTAAAAGTGTTCCTATTTCTCCACATCCTCTCCAACAACTGTTGTTTCCTGATTTTTTAATGATTGCCATTCTAGCTGGTGTGAGATGGTATCTCATTGTGGTTTTGATTTGCATTTCTCTGATGGCGAGTGATGATGAGCATTTTTTCATGTGTCAGTTGGCTGTATGAATGTCTTCTTTTGAGAAATGTCTGTTCATATCCTTTGCCCACTTTTTGATGGGGTTGTTTTTTTCTTGTATATTTGTTTGAGTTCTTTGTAGATTCTGGACATTAGCCCTTTGTCAGATGAGTAGATTGCAAAAATTTTCTCCCATTCTGTAGGTTGCCTGTTCACTCTGATAGTAGTTTCTTTTGCTGTGCAGAAGCTCTTTAGTTTAATTAGATCCCATTTGTCAATTTTGGCTTTTGCTGCTGTTGCTTTTGGTGTTTTAGACATGAAGCCCTTGCCCATGCCTATGTCCTGAATGGTACTACCTAGATTTTCTTCTAGGGTTTTTATGGTATTAGGTCTAACATTTAAGTCTCTAATCCATCTTGAATTAATCTTTGTATAAGGAGTAAGGAAAGGATCCAGTTTCAGCTTTCTACTTATGGCTAGCCAATTTTCCCAGCACCATTTACTAAATAGGGAATCCTTTCCCCATTTCTTGTTTCTCTCAGGTTTGTCAAAGATCAGATGGCTGTAGATGTGTGGTATTATTTCTGAGGACTGTGTTCTGTTCCATTGGTCTATAGCTCTGTTTTGGTACCAGCACCATGCTGTTTTGGTTACTGTAGCCTTGTAGTATAGTTTGAAGTCAGGTAGCGTGACGCCTCCAGCTTTGTCCTTTTGACTTAGGATTGTCTTGGCAATGTGGGCTCTTTTTTGGTTCCATATGAACTTTAAAGCAGTTTTTTCCAATTCTGTGAAGAAACTCATTGGTAGCTTGATGGGGATGGCATTGAATCTATAAATAACCTTGGGCAGTATGGCCATTTTCACAATATTGATTCTTCCTATCCGTGAGCATGGTATGTTCTTCCATTTGTTTGTGTCCTCTTTGATTTCACTGAGCAGTGGTTTGTAGTTCTCCTTGAAGAGGTCCTTTACATCCCTTGTAAGTTGGCATCCTAGGTATTTTATTCTTTTTGAAGCAATTGTGAATGGAAGTTCATTCCTGACTTGGCTCTCTGCTTGTCCGTTACTGGTGTATAAGAATGCTTGTGATTTTTGCACATTAATTTTATATCCTGTGATTTTGCTGAAGTTGCTTATCAGCTTAAGGAGATTTTGGGCTGAGACGATGGGTTTTCTAAATATACAATCATGTCATCTGCAAACAGGGACAATTTGACTTCTTCTTTTCCTAACTGAATACCCTTGATTTCTTTCTCTTGCCTGATTGCCCTAGCCAGAACTTCCAACACTGTGTTGAATAGGAGTGGTGAGAGAGGGCATCTCTGCCTTGTACCAGTTTTCAAAGGGAATTTTTCCAGTTTTGCCCATTCAGTATGATATTAGCTGTGGGTTTGTCATAAATAGCTCTTATTATTTTGAGGTAGGTTCCATCAATACCAAATTTATTGAGTGTTTTTAGCATGAAGGGCTGTTGAATTTTGTCAAAAACCTTTTCTGCATCTATTGAGATAATCATGTGGTTCTTGACTTTGGTTCTGTTTATATGCTGGATTATGTTTATTGATTTGTGAATGTTGAACCAGCCTTGCATCCCAGGGATGAAGCCCACTTGATCATGGTGGATAAGCTTTTTGATGTGCTGCTGAATCCGGTTTGCCAGTATTTTATTGAGGATTTTTGCATCGATGTTCATCAGGGATATTGGTCTAAAATTCTCTTTTTTTGTTGTGTCTCTGCCAGGCTTTGGTATCAGGATGATGTTGGGCTCATAAAATGAGTTAGGGAAGATTCCTTCTTTTTCTATTGATTGGAATAGTTTCAGAAGGAATGGTACCAGCTCCTCCTTGTACCTCTGGTAGAATTCAGCTGTGAATCCATCTGGTCCTGGACTTTTTTTGGTGGGTAGGCTATTAATTGTTGCCTCAATTTCAGAGCCTGCTATTGGTCTATTCAGGGACTCAACTTCTTCCTTGTTTAGTCTTGGGAGAGTGTAAGTGTCCAGGAAATTATCCATTTCTTCTAGATTTTCTAGTTGATTTGCGTAGAGGCGTTTATAGTATTCTCTGATGGTAGTTTGTATTTCTGTGGGGTCGGTGGTGATATCCCCTTTATCATTTTTTATTGCATCTATATGAATCCTCTCCCTTTTCTTCTTTATTAGTCTTGCTAGCGGTCTGTCAATTTTGTTGATCTTTTCAAAAAACCAACTCCTGGATTCATTGATTTTTTGGAGGGTTTTTTGTGTCTCTATCTCCTTCAGTTCTGCTCTGATCTTAGTTATTTCTTGCCTTCTGCTAGCTTTTGAATGTGTTTGCTCTTGCCTCTCTAGTTCTTTTAATTGTGATGTTAGAGTGTCAATTTTAGATCTTTCCTGCTTTCTCTTGTGGGCATTTAGTGCTATAAATTTCCCTCTACACACTGCTTTAGATGTGTCCCAGAGATTCTGGTATGTTGTATCTTTATTCTTATTGGTTTCAAAGAACATCTTTATTTCTGCCTTCATTTCATTATGTACCCAGTAGTCATTCAGGAGCAGGTTGTTCAGTTTCCATGTAGTTGAGCGGTTTTGATTGAGTTTCTTAGTCCTGAGTTCTAGTTTGATTGCACTGTGGTCTGAGAGACAGTTTGTTATAATTTCTGTTCTTTTACATTTGCTGAGGAGTGCTTTACTTCCAATTATGTGGTCAATTTTGGAATAAGTGCGATGTGGTGCTGAGAAGAATGTATATTCTGTTGATTTGGGGTGGAGAGTTCTATAGATGTCTATTAGGTCCGCTTGCTGCAGAGATGAGTTCAATTTCTGGATATCCTTGTTAACTTTCTGTCTCGTTGATCTGTCTAATGTTGACAGTGGAGTGTTGAAGTCTCCCATTATTATTGTATGGGAGTCTAAGTCTCTTTGTAAGTCTCTAAGGACTTGCTTTATGAATCTGGGTGCTCCTGTATTGGGTGCATATATATTTAGGAGAGTTAGCTCTTCCTGTTGAATTGATCCCTTTACCATTATGTAATGGCCTTCTTTGTCTCTTTTGATCTTTGATGGTTTAAAGTCTGTTTTATCAGAGACTAGGTTTGCAACCCCTGCTTTTTTTTGTTCTCCATTTGCTTGGTAGATCTTCCTCCATCCCTTTATTTTGAGCCTATGTATGTCTCTGCATGTGAGATGGGTCTCCTGACTGATGGGTCTCCTGACTGATGGGTCTTGACTCTTTATCCAGTTTGCCAATCTGTGTCTTTAAATTGGAGCATTTAGTCCATTTACATTTAAGGTTAATATTGTTATGTGTGAACTTGATCCTGCCATTATGATATTAACTGGTTATTTTGCTCGTTAGTTGATGCAGTTTCTTCCTAGCCTCGATGGTCTTTACATTTTGGCATGTTTTTGCAATGGCTGGTACCGTTTGTTCCTTTCCATGTTTAGGGCTTCCTTCAGGGTCTCTTGTAAGGCAGGCCTGGTGGTGACAAAATCTCTATGCATTTGCTTATCTGTAAAGGATTTTATTTCTCCTTCACTTATGAAACTGAGTTTGGCTGGATATGAAATTCTGGGTTTAAAATTCTTTTCTTTAAGAACGTTGAATATTGGCCCCCACTCTCTTCTGGCTTGTAGAGTTACTGCCAAGAGATCGGATATTAGTCTGATGGGCTTCCCTCTGTGGGTAACCCGACCTTTCTCTCTGTCTGCCCTTAAGATTTTTTCCTTCATTTCAACTTTGGTGAATCTGGCAATTATTTGTCTTGGAGTTGCTCTTCTGGAGGAGTATCTTTGTGGCGTTCTCTGTATTTCCTGAATTTGAATGTTGGCCTGCCCTACTAGGTTGGGGAAGTTCTCCTGGATGATATCCTAAAGAGTGTTTTCCAACTTGGTTCCATTTTCCCCCTCACTTTCAGGCACCCCAATCAGACGTAGATTTGGTCTTTTTACATAATCCCATACTTCTTGTAGGCTTTTTTCATTTCTTTTTCTTCTTTTTTCTTTTGGTTTCTCTTCTTGCTTCATTTCATTCATTTGATCCTCAATCGCTGATACTCTTTCTTCCAGTTGATCGAGTCGGTTACTGAAGCTTGTGCATCTGTCACGTATTTCTCGTGTCATGGTTTTCATCTCTGTCATTTCGTTTATGATCTTCTCTGCATTAATTAGTCTAGCTGTCAATTCTTCCACTCTTTTTTCAAGATTTTTAGTTTCTTTGTGCTGGGTACGTAATTCCTCCTTTAGCTCTGAGAAGTTTGATGGACTGAAGCCTTCTTCTCTCATCTCGTCAAAGTCATTCTCTGACCAGGTTTGATCCATTGCTGGCGATGGGCTGCGCTCCTTTGCAGGGGGAGATGCGCTCTTATTTTTTGAATTTCCAGCTTTTCTGCCCTGCTTTTTCCCCATCTTTGTGGTTTTATCTGTCTCTGGTCTTTGATGATGGTGACGTACTGATGGGGTTTTGGTATAGGTGTCCTTACTGTTTGATAGTTTTCCTTCTGACAGTCAGGACCCTCAGCTATAGGTCTGTTGGAGATTGCTTGAGGTCCACTCCAGACCCTGTTTGCCTGGGTATCAGCAGCAGAGGTTGCCGAAGATAGAATATTGCTGAACAGCGAGTGTATCTGTCTGATTCTTCCTTTGGAAGCTTCCTCTCAGGGGTGTACTCCACCCTGTGAGGTGTGGGGTGTCAGACTGCCCCTAGTGGGGGATGTCTCCCAGTGAGGCTACTCAGGGGTCAGTGACCCGCTTGAGCAGGCAGTCTGTCCATTCTCAGATCTCAACCTCCGTGTTGGGAGATCCACTGCTCTCTTCAAAGCTGTCAGACAGAGTCGTTCGCGTCTGCTCAGGCCTCTGTTGCTTCCCCTGTTGTTTTTTTAGCTGAGCCCTGCCCCCAGAGGTGGAGTCTATAGAGACAGGCAGGTTTCCTTGAGCTGCTGTGAGCTCCACCCAGTTCGAGCTTCCCAGCAGCTTTGTTTAACTACTTAAGCCTCAGCAATGGCGGGCGCCCCTCCCCCAGCGTCGCTGCTGCCTCGCGGTTAGATCGCGGCAGACTGCTGTGTTAACAATGAGGGCGACTCCGTGGGCATGGGACCCTCCCGGCCAGGTGAGGGATATATTCTTCTGGTGTGCCCGTTTGCTTAGAGCGCGGTATTGGGGTGGGAGTTACCCGATTTTCCAGATGTTGTGTGTCTCAGTTCCCCTGGCTAGGAAAAGGGATACCCTTCCCCCTTGCGCTTCCCAGGTGAGGCGATGCCTCGCCCTGCTTCAGCTCTCGCTGGTCAGGCTGCAGCAACTGACCAGCACCGATTGTCCGGCACTCCCTAGTGAGATGACCCCAGTACCTCACTTGAAGATGCAGAAATCACCAGTCTTCTGTGTCGCTCGCGCTGGGAGTTGGAGACTGGAGCTGTTCCTATTCGGCCATCTTGCTCAGCCCCCTGTATAACTTTTCATGAGTATTTGTGTAGCTTCTTGAATTTATGTTTTTAAATATTTCTCGCTTACCTTGTCAGGGTCTTTTCCTGAAAGCCAACTGAGTGAAATCTTAACCTGCAGTTAAGTCAATACAATTTGTCAGCTTATAACCAATATTATTATTTTAGATCTTCTGGACTCTCTCCAAGTTTAGTAATTCTCATGAAATCACATTCGTCCCATCCCCTTGGGGAAAATTTTATTTCTTAAAATTGCATGGGAAATGAAAGCTTTTTTGAAATAAAAAAAATTTATATTCAAATGATATATAGTGGCTTTGTGCCATTTCTTATTTGTCACAAGGGGTAAGATGTTTAAAATTGCTATATCTTATACATAAAAATGTACCTTTCAATAATTTCTCAGTTTAACTATTTTTAGAAATGGAGCAAAGTTTTGCCCATTTGTACATGATATTGTGAATTAAGTGAAAAAAATATGAGGCCGGACACAGTGGCTGACACCTGTAATACCAGCACTTTGGGAGGCTGAGGTGGGTGGATCACCTGAGGTCGAGAGTTCAAGACCAGCCTGACCAACATGGAGAAACTCCTTCTCTACTAAAAATACAAAATTAGCTGGCCATGGTGGTACATGCCTGTAATCCCAGCTACTAGGAAGGCTGAGTCGGGATAATCGCTTGAACCTGGGAGGTGGAGGTTGTGGTGAGCTGAGATTGTACCAGTTCTCCAGCCTGGGCAACAAAAGCAAAACTCTGTCTGTCTCAAGGAAAAAAAAAAAAAAAGAATATGACACAGAATTTTATGTACAGCGTTCCAGATACCCTCCTCACTACAGACTGAAATTCTATGCAGTCTAATAAATGAATGAGAGGAGGGGAGGATTAGAGGAAGGAAGGAATAAAAAAATTTTTTAAATTTAAAAAAATATTTAAATTTATTTAATAAAGTAATTGGGTTGACTGTGGTGCCATTCACTGAGATAGGAAGCATAGAAGAGGGAAAATGGGGTTCAGATAAGCTTTTGATTTTAAGGAGCCCATGGAACACCCGGGTAGCATATCCACTGGGTAAACACAAATCTGGAACGTAACAGTGAGATATGGGCTGTGTATGAAGATTTGAGAGTCAATTGACCAATTGAAGATAATTAAAATCTATTGTAGTCATGATCATTGTACTGAATGTAGGGTAAGAAGAGAAGGCCTGATAGGGGATTCTAAAGACTGTATCTCTTAAGGGACTAGCTTACTAAGAGGATCCTGGAAAGTATCCTAAGGAAAAAGAGCTTGTGAGAGAATAAGTAAGGATAAGCACCATGGTGGAAGTATTTAGTCAGCTTCTTAAAAGTATAGAGGCAAATGAGACAGCAGCCAGATTGTAAAGAATGAAAGGGATGTTGAAGAAGATTATCTTGTGAGCATCTTGTCAGAGGAAAATAGTTGGTAGCAAGAACTGAATGTGGAGTTGAAAGAGGACTACCATTTTTCATTAAAAATAAATCTTCCAGCCTGGGCAACCTGGCGAGACCTCGTATCTACAAAAAAAAAAAGTACAAATATTAGGCAGGCATGGTGGTGCACACCTGTAGTCCCAGCTACTCAGCAGGCTGAGGTGGGAGGTTCTCCTGAGCCTGGGAGGTGGGTTGCAATGAGCTGAGATTACAACACTGTACTCCAGCTGGGGCAACAGAGAGAGACCCTGTCTTTAAAACATTAAATAAATAAATAAATAAATAAATAAATAAATAAATAAATAATAAATAAAATTTTAAAACCTTGTAAATTTTGAGTAATAAATATAGAGATAATTCTAGGAAATTCTATCAGGAGCCTTTCTGGTTTCTCAAATTCCTCTTTAGGGCAAAAAACCTGTGAACAGGGTTCAAGGGCAGGAGTGAAAGCCTTAGCCACTCCAATGCTTCTTGAAGTCCTGTTCTACCTAACTTTTGCTGGCCTAATACATCTTCACAGTGTTTCTGATAAGTAAGTAAAGTAGGATGTGTTAACTTAGCAATGGGGATGTGAAGACTCTTGTTCTCTCAAACTGATCAATTCAGTCATATTAAATACTGTGTATTTCAGACTTAAACCATTGGATATTGAGTTTATGAAGCACTTGCATGAAAAAGTGAGTATCATTCCATTTAATGCCAAAGCAGACACACTCACACCAGAGGAATGCCAACAGTTTACAAAACAGGTGAGCAGGATGTGTTAACTCAGGTTTCTTATACCATTCTCACAATTTGCAGTTTTTACTTTTGGTATAATGTGTTGCAATCCATTCCTCTTACTGCTTTACTGTATTGTCATTTATACTGTATTAAAAATAACTCTCGTATCTTCTGCCTTAGTTTTCACCTCAAAGCTCTTACTCATTATCATAGTATCCTTATCCTTTGTCAGTTTTTAAATATGACTGTTTTAAGTGTTCTTTAATAACCCCCCCTCACAGGCAATTTCTCCCCATACTCTTTAGAATTATTTCCTTAGAATGAATTCCCAGGAAGAGGATTATTCTTTTAAAGGCTGTGATTGTTTTTATGAGTCTTTATCTCCCCACTCCCCATTTTGTCATGGTGCTTTCCCAATAAAACAAATTCATTTTATAAGGCGTACATCTGTTTCACTGTGACTTTGCCAGCATGGTTTGTTATTTTATTTTGAAAACTTTTTTGGAATGAAGTGGTGCCTAATCATTCTTTATCTTTTCCTTTTATTTTCCAGAAAGGCTGAACGTTTTAAAAACAAAGTTTTTTCGCCCTTTTTTGTAATCCTTTTTGTTCAAATCCTTTGTCTTTTTGACCAGTAGGACTTGGTATTGCCCATATTTATTGATATGGGTTCTTCTTATTCCGGGTATTTAGTTCTCTCTCATTTTCACAATATTTTTTCTATTTTCTCTTTTGCTGCTTATGTACTAATTTTTTTCGTGCACTTTATGGGACATTTATAGTTTAAGTTGTAACTTAAATATTTATAGTTATATTAATATAAATATATTAGATATATATAGTTTGTTATAACTGAAGTTATAACTATAGTTTAAGTCATATATATATATTTATAGTTTAAGTTCAAACCCATGATCCTAAGATTAAGAGTCTCATGCTGTATAACTGAGCTAGCTGGAAGACCACTAAACTGTTTTTCTAGACTCATGTCTAGTTGTCTCAATAATAGTGAGTTACACAGTCACACTTATTTCTAATTTATTTGTGTTTGGTTCCTTATATATTACATTTTATGAAAAGTAGGGTCAATTGTGGAACCTTTCTCTATTCCAGTAGTCTTTATTTTTGGCCAGTAGTATATTGTTTAAACCACAACAACTTTGTATAATATTTAAAAATAGATTGTAATTAACTCTGTTGTCCATATAGTCCTGTTGTAACAAAATATTTTGTTTTTCACATTTTTCAATATGCATTTCATTTCAGAATACCTTGAAACCTTCATTAAAAGCCTGTTAAAATTTGCTTTGAAGTTGTGCTAAATTCATATAAATTTTCAGAATGTTTTAGTACATTGTTTTTACTGTATCTAGTATTTTCTGTTTTATACTTACCCATTCCCATTTTTTTTAATGTGCTATTTCTAAGTGTCAAATACTATCATATAATACATTTATCTTCTTTTATTATGTATTTTGATTTGGATTTTTACTTCTAACTTAAAGGGAAAAAAGATGAATGTGAAGTGACCTCTTCTTTCAAATTGGTGACATTCTGGTGGTTGTACTCAGGTCATTTTAATATACAACCCCTGACTAAAACCACTGCTTTTAGAGCTGGCTACTATTACTCATTTTTTCTTCATTATGTATTTGTCACCTTGTTTATTCTTTTTTTAAAAATATATATGTAGGTACATACCCTAATTGTAAAAGATGTGTGATCCTATTTTTTTTCAGTGACAACTTTATTTCTGTTTACTTCTATCTAGTATAATAACCATGTAACACAATTTGTTCAGGGTCCTTTTATAGCTGCTGGGAAGCTTTGCGATGAAAATTGCACCAAAATATAAGTATAGGCAAGGAAGCTAGTTTTAGGTATATTAGCCATTGGTTTGTTATGGGCTCAAAGAAGAATAGGTAATTGAAAAGTATTTGGATGTCTATATTCTGTTTAGAATTTGGAGTGATTTTGGACATGACAATTTTATGAACTAGGTCATTTCTGGTGTTATTAATAAGTTGTCTTCTTTAGTTTTCTGCATTCTCCTTATTAATTCTTGATTTCTAGGATATATTTTCTCCCTGTGTCCTTTCCTAATCTTATGCCTGTTGCTCCTCAGTTTGTGTGTATGCACATGTACTTGAAAGGATTTTTCTGATGAATGTGCAGGGAGCAGTGCTATACTTAGTTTTACTTTACTTTTGCCAGATTCTACTAAAAATTTTAGGTGAGTGTAGCCTTGTTTATTCAACTAAATAAGATACTTGGGGATTTATATCTAAAGGAAGAATCTCAGTCATTGTAAAGAAATGACCTACTGTCATTATTGTGGAAGTCAATCAGAGAAATCCCTTTCTGGAGTTTTACATCTGTTTTGGAACTCTTTTGGTATGATAGCTATATGACTTTAACACTTCTGAAGTAATTGGATTTGGTGTTTATATATCCACTTTACAGTTTAAAAAAAAAGAACAGCAGAGTAATTTGATTTTAGATTAAAACTTCACATCATTAAAAAACAGTAAAGGATCTGGAAACAAGGAGCCATATAGGAATCTAAGAAGCATGTAATAAACATGAGACTAATGTATTAATTATGTATGGTGCTCTTTTGCTGACTACTTCTTCCATTTTAGATAATAAAAGAAATCCAAGAACATAAAATTAAAATATATGAATTTCCAGAAACAGATGATGAAGAAGAAAATAAACGTGCTAAAAAGATAAAGGTAGGTTCATCCCTATACATACACTAAAGTAATCTGAGGCTCTAAAAACATGCTACCACGTCCACAGGAAAGATAAAAAGTATCAGTGTTTTAAGTAGTTGACTTACAAAATGCCTAGGGAGATTTAATGTTGAATTCAACTTTATAGTTAACTTTGAAGATTAGCTAGTATATATAATAAAGAATTGTATAAGCTACCGAGGTGAATAACACAATCTTTATTATTTCAAATTGTTTTTAATTAACTGGTTTTCATATTATGTAATTTTTTTCCCTCTTAAAAAACAAGTGATGAGAAAGGAGAGAATTCATTCTGTTATGATTTAATTGCCAGACAAAAATGTATTTCTTTTGTCTTTATAAAAGCCAACCAAAATTACAGTTAGATAGGAGGAATAAGTTCTAGCATTCTGTAGCATTGTAGGGTGGCTGTAGTTAACAGTAATTTGGTCTATATTCAAATAGCTAGAAGAGAGGATTGTGAATGTTCTCAATACACAAAAATAAGTGTGAGTTGACAAATGTGCTAATTACCCTAATTTGTTCATTACATATTTGTTTACAGGTATCAGAATAGCATACTGTACCCCAGAAATATGTGCAATTATGTTTCAATTAAAAATAATAAAAACCAACCAAAAAGTCACATCAACGTAATTTTCTATAAATATAGAAAATTTCTATATAAATATATAAAAATTTCTATATAAATATAGAAATTTTAATTTATCATGGTTTTCTAAGTACTTTGGCCATAAAAATGGTATATGGAATAATGACATTGTGTAGACAAATATCTTGAAATAATGAAATGCTTATACCTCACCAGTGAAGAATTTCTGCAGTTGTATAAAATACCTGCTTAGATATTTCCAGGAGCCACAGAATTGTGAAAGGCTATGCATGGATGAATACAAATCCAGTCACCTGGATTTGAAGTTCCAAAGTTAGAGCTTAGCAAATATACTATTCCCTGCTTTAGGTACTGTTACAGTTGGTTCGTGATCAAGTAGGCAGGCTAGTCACTAACCTCCTTTTTTTTCCTCAAATGCTAATACATTTTTTACGTTTTTTCCCTGCGAAGTATGGGACAACTTTCTGTAGTGATTTTTAGTAAATAATTTGACCAGTATGTGCTTGAATATTCCTAACTTTAAAGATAAAATTTAATTTTATCTATTGTGTACCTTGGTGGTGTTGGCAATTTACTAAATATTTGTTAAATGGCCTATAAAAACTAATGCAGAAACTATCAAAAGTAATTTTTTTTTTTTTTTTTTTGGCTAATCTGTTGAGTAATGTAACTTTTATCCCTGAATCTGTGAGGACTACAGAGATGTATTTGAACAAGAATACTTTGTTTTCATTTCAGCTCCACCTTCAGCGACTCATCCCAGCAGGCTGACCCCTCCAGAGGCTGTACCAGCTGCCTCTCAGTCTAGGGGAAGCAGCGGGGGCCTGTGCAGACACGAACGACTCTGTCCGACAGCTTTGGGGAGAGCCGTGGACCCAAATAAGAGTGTCTTGGCCCGCATTGCCAAGACAATCCTAAGTCAAAAGGACAAAGCTGGAGGCGTCACGCTACCTGACTTCAAACTATACTACAAGGCTACAGTAACCAAAACAGCATGATACTGGTACCAAAACAGAGCTATAGACCAATGGAACAGAACAGAGTCCTCCGAAATAATACCGCACATCTACAGCCATCATATCTTTGACAAACCTGAGAGAAACAAGAAATGGGGAAAGGATTCCCTATTTAATAAATGGTGCTGGGAAAATTGGCTAGCCATAAGTAGAAAGCTGAAACTGGATCCTTTCCTTACCCCTTATACGAAGATTAATTCAAGATGGATTAGAGACTTAAATGTTAGACCTAATACCATGAAAACCCTAGAAGAAAATCTAGGTAGTACCATTCAGGACATAGGCATGGGCAAGGACTTCATGTCTAAAACACCAAAAGCAACGGCAGCAAAAGCCAAAATTGACAAATGGGATCTAATTAAACTAAAGAGCTTTTGCACAGCAAAAGAAACTACCATCAGAGTGAACAGGCAACCTACAGAATGGGAGAAAATTTTTGCAACCTACTCATCTGACAAAGGGCTAATATCCAGAATCTACAAAGAACTCAACAAATATACGAGAAAAAAACAAACAACCCCATCAAAAAGTGGGGAAAGGATATGAACAGACATTTCTCAAAAGAAGATATTCATACAGCCAACAGACACATGAAAAAATGCTCATCATCACTCACCATCAGAGAAATGCAAATCAAAACCACAATGAGATACCATCTCACACCAGTTAGAATGGCAATCATTAAGAAGTCAGGAAACAACAGGTGTTGGAGAGGATGTGGAGAAATAGGAACACTTTTACACTGTTGGTGGGATTGTAAACTAGTTCAACCATTATGGAAAACAGTATGGCAATTCCTCAAGGATCTAGAACTAGATGTACCATATGACCCAGCCATCCCACTACTGGGTATATACCCAAAGGATTATAAATTATTCTACTACAAAGACACGTGTACACGTATGTTTATTGCGGCACTATACACAATAGCAAAGACTTGGAATCAACCCAGATGTCCATCTGTGACAGACTGGATTAAGAAAATGTGGCACATATACACCATGGAATACTATGCAGCCATAAAAAAGGATGAGTTTGCGTCCTTTGTAGGGACATGGATGCAGCTGGAAACCATCATTCTTAGCAAACTATCACAAGAAGAGAAAACCAAACACCGCATGTTCTCACTCATAGGTGGGAACTGAACAATGAGATCACTTGGACTCGGGAAGGGGAACATCACGCACTGGGGCCTATCATGGGGAGGGGGGAGGGGGGAGGAGGGAGGGATTGCATTGGGGAGTTATACATGATATAAATGATGAATTGATGGGTGCTGACAAGTTGATGGGTGCAGCACACCAACATGGCATAAGTATACATATGTAACAAACCTGCACGTTATGCACATGTACCCTAGAACTTAAAGTATAATAAAAAATAAAAAATAAAAATAAAAAAAAAAAAGAAAGAAAAAGAAAATGCTTAGAGATTTTGTCACCACCAGGCCTGCCTTACAAGAGACCCTGAAGGAAGCCCTAAACATGGAAAGGAACAACCGGTACCAGCCATTGCAAAAACATGCCAAAATGTAAAGACCATCGAGGCTAGGAAGAAACTGCATCAACTAACGAGCAAAATAACCAGTTAATATCATAATGGCAGGATCAAGTTCACACATAACAATATTAACCTTAAATGTAAATGGACTAAATGCTCCAATTTAAAGACACAGATTGGCAAACTGGATAAAGAGTCAAGACCCATCAGTCTGCTGTATTCAGGAGACCCATCTCACATGCAGAGACACACATAGGCTCAAAATAGAGGGATGGAGGAAGATCTACCAAGCAAATGGAGAACAAAAAAAAGCAGGGGTTGCAATCCTTGTCTCTGATAAAACAGACTTTAAACCATCAAAGATCAAAAGAGACAAAGAAGGCCATTACATAATGGTAAAGGGATCAATTCAACAGGAAGAGCTAACTCTCCTAAATATATATGCACCCAATACAGGAGCACCCAGATTCATAAAGCAAGTCCTTAGAGACTTACAAAGAGACTTAGACTCCCATACAATAATAATGGGAGACTTCAACACTCCACTGTCAACATTAGACAGATCAACGAGACAGAAAGTTAACAAGGATATCCAGGAATTGAACTCATCTCTGCACCAAGTGGACCTAATAGACATCTATAGAAGTCTCCACCCCAAATCAACAGAATATACATTCTTCTCAGCACCACATCACACTTATTCCAAAATTGACCACATAATTGGAAGTAAAGCACTCCTCAGCAAATGTAAAAGAACAGAAATTATAACAAACTGTCTCTCAGACCACAGTGCAATCAAACTAGAACTCAGGACTAAGAAACTCAATCAAAACCGCTCAACTACATGGAAACTGAACGACCTGCTCCTGAATGACTACTGGGTACATAACGAAATGAAAGCAGAAATAAAGATGTTCTTTGAAACCAATGAGAACAAAGATACAACATACCAGAATCTCGGGGACACATTTAAAGCAGTGTGTAGAGGGAAATTTATAGCACTAAATACCCACAAGAGAAAACAGGAAAGATCTAAAATTGACACTCTAACATCACAATTAAAAGAACTACAGAGGCAAGAGCAAACACATTCAAAAGCTAGCAGAAGGCAAGAAATAACTAAGATCAGAGCAGAACTGAAGGAGATAGAGACACAAAAAACCCTCCAAAAAATCAATGAATCCAGGAGTTGGTTTTTTGAAAAGATCAACAAAATTGACAGACCGCTAGCAAGACTAACAAAGAAGAAAAGAGGAATCAAATAGATGCAATAAAAAATGATAAATGGGATATCACCACCGACCCCACAGAAATACAACCAACCATCAGAGAATACTATAAACGCCTCTACGCAAATCAACTAGAAAATCTAGAAGAAATGGATAATTTCCTGGACACTTACACTCTCCCAAGGCTAAACCAGGAAGAACTTGAATCCCTGAATAGACCAATAGCAGGCTCTGAAATTGAGGCAACAATTAATAGCCTACCAACCAAAAAAAGTCCAGGACCAGATGGATTCACAGCTGAATTCTACTAGAGGTACAAGGAGGAGCTGGTACCATTCCTTCTGAAACTATTCCAATCAATAGAAAAAGAGGGAATCCTCCCTAACTCATTTTAGGAGGCCAACATCATCCTGATACCAAAGCCTGGCAGAGACACAACAAAAAGAATTTTAGACCAATATCCGTGATGAACATCGATGCAAAAATTCTCAATAAAATACTGGCAAACCGGATTCAGCAGCACATCAAAAAGCTTATCCACCATGATCAAGTGGGCTTCATCCCTGGGATGCAAGGCTGGTTCAACATTCGCAAATCAATAAACGTAATCCAGCATATAAACAGAACCAAAGACAAGAACCACATGATTATCTCAATAGATGCAGAAAAGGCTTTTGACAAAATTCAACAGCCCTTCATGCTAAAAACACTCAATAAATTCGGTATTGATGGAACGTACCTCAAAATAATAAGAGCTATTTATGACAAACCCACAGCTAGTATCATACTGAATGGGCAATAACTGGAAAAATTCCCTTTGAAAACTGGCACAAGACAGGGATGCCCTCTCTCACCACTCCTATTCAACATAGTGTTGGAAGTTCTGGCTAGGGCAATCAGGCAAGAGAAAGAAATCAAGGGTATCCAGTTAGGAAAAGAAGAAGTCAAATTGTCCCTGTTTGCAGATGACATGATTGTATATTTAGAAAACCCCATCGTCTCAGCCCAAAATCTCCTTAAGCTGATAAGCAACTTCAGCAAAGTCTCAGGATACAAAATTAATGTGCAAAAATCACAAGCATTCTTATACACCAGTAACAGACAAGCAGAGAGCCAAATCAGGAATGAACTTCCATTCACAATTGCTTCAAAGAGAATCAAATACCTCGGAATCCAACTTACAAGGGATGTAAAGGACCTCTTCAAGGAGAACTACAAACCACTGCTCAGTGAAATAAAAGGACACAAACAAATGGAAGAACATACCATGCTCATGGATAGGAAGAATCAATATCGTGAAAATGGCCATACTGCCCAAGGTTATTTATAGATTCAATGCCATCCCCATCAAGCTACCAATGAGTTTCTTCACAGAATTGGAAAAAACTGCTTTAAAGTTCATATGGAACCAAAAAAGAGCCCGCATTGCCAAGACAATCCTAAGTCAAAAGGACAAAGCTGGAGGCGTCACTCTACCTGACTTCAAACTATACTACAAGGCTACAGTAACCAAAACAGCATGGTACTGGTACCAAAACAGAGCTATAGACCAATGGAACAGAACAGAGTCCTCAGAAATAATACCACACATCTACAGCCATCTGATCTTTGACAAACCTGAGAGAAACAAGAAATGGGGAAAGGATTCCCTATTTAGTAAATGGTGCTGGGAAAATTGGCTAGCCGTAAGTAGAAAGCTGAAACTGGATCCTTTCCTTACTCCTTATACAAAGATTAATTCAAGATGGATTAGAGACTTAAATGTTAGACCTAATACCATAAAAACCCTAGAAGAAAATCTAGGTAGTACCATTCAGGACATAGGCATGGGCAAGGACTTCATGTCTAAAACACCAAAAGCAACGGCAGCAAAAGCCAAAATTGACAAATGGGATCTAATTAAACTAAAGAGCTTCTGCACAGCAAAAGAAACTACTATCAGAGTGAACAGGCAACCTACAGAATGGGAGACAATTATTGCAACCTACTCATCTGACAAAGGGCTAATATCCAGAATCTACAAAGAACTCAAACAAAGATACAAGAAAAAAACAACCCCATCAAAAAGTGGGCAAAGGATATGAACAGACATTTCTCAAAAGAAGACATTCATACAGCCAACAGACACATGAAAAAATGCTCATCATCACTCGCCATCAGAGAAATGCAAATCAAAACCACAATGAGATACCATCTCACACCAGTTAGAATGGCAATCATTAAGAAGTCAGGAAACAACAGGTGTTGGAGAGGATGTGGAGAAATAGGAACACTTTTACACTGTTGGTGGGATTGTAAACTAGTTCAACCATTATGGAAAACAGTATGGCAATTCCTCAAGGATCTAGAACTAAATGTACCATATGACCCAGCCATCCCACTACTGGGTATATACCCAAAGGATTATAAATTATTCTACTACAAAGACACATGCACACGTATGTTTATTGTGGCACTATTCACAATAGCAAAGACTTGGAATCAACCCAAATGTCCATCTGTGACAGACTGGATTAAGAAAATGTGGCACATATACACCATGGAATACTATGCAGCCATAAAAAAGGATGAGTTTGCGTCCTTTGTAGGGACATGGATGCAGCTGGAAACCATCATTCTTAGCAAACTATCACAATAACAGAAAACCAAGCACTGCATGTTCTCACTCATAGGTGGGAACTGAACAATGAGATCACTTGGACTCAGGAAGGGGAACATCACACACCGGGGCCTATCACGGCGATGGGGGAGGGGTGAGGGATTGCATTGGGAGTTATACCTGATGTAAATGTCGAGTTGATGGGTGCTGACGAGTTGATGGGTGCAGCACACCAACATGGCACAAGTATACATATGTAACAAACCTGTACATTATGCACATGTACCCTAGAACTTAAAGTATAATAATAATAATAATTAATAAATAATAATAATAAAAAGAACAGCCAGCATGGGAAAGACCTGCCCCCATGATTCAATTACTTCCCACCAGGGTCTTCCCACAACACTTGGGAATTCAATATGAGATGTGAGTGGGGACACAGCCAAACTATATCATCCACTATGATGGCTTTCATTTAAAAAGCAGATAAGTGTTAGTGAGTATGTGGAGGAAGCAGAAGTTCCACACACTGCTGATGGGAATGTAGAATGCTGGATCTACTTTGGAAAATAGTCTGGCAGTTCCTTCAAAAGATAAACGCAGGGTTATCATTTGACCTAGCAATTCCACTTGTTAAAAATAAACTGAGGGCCGGGGCGCAGTGGCTCATTCCTGTAATCCCAGCACTTTGGAAGGCTAAGTCAGGAGGATTGCTTGAGCTCAGGAGTTTGAGACCAGTCTGCGTGACATGGCAAATTCCTGTCTCCACAAAAATACAAAAATTAACTGGGCATGGTGGCATGCACCTGTGGTCTCAGATACTCGGGAGGCTGAGGTGGGAGGATTGCTTCAGCCTGGGAGGTAGAGGCTGCAGTGAGCTGAGATCATGCCACTGCACTCCATCTTGGGTGACTGAGTGAAACCCTATCTTAATTAATTAATTAATTAAAAATAAACTGAGGCACATCAAAATTTTAATGAGTTTATTCGAGCATTCAGTGATTCATGAATTCAGCAGTACCAGACCAATAGCAGTTCAGTGCAGGCAGGCAATAGAAAACTTTTTCTAACGTGTTTGTGGAAGCAAGACAAAGAAAATATTTGACTAGTTATGGTGGAAAGTTTTTAGTTAGAGGTTAGTTGGTGGCTTCTGATAGGTTAAGCTTTAGTTTCACTTACTGTTTACATTGAATTGGGTTTGGGTTTCCTTACACAGGAACCCAAAGTGACGCAGTTGTCTCAGCCTAATAGCCTCCCGATTAACTATTTTAACACATTCCTAGGTGTCTACCCAAGAGAACTGAAAGCATATGTTTACACATAAACTTGCCCGTGAATGTTTATATCTGCATTATTCATAATAGCCTAAAGGTGGAAAGAACCTAGTGTCCATCAACTGATGGCTAAACAAAATGTAGTATGTCAATACAATGGCATCTTATTTGTCATAAAAAGGAATGAAGTGGCTGGGCGCGGTGGCTCAAGCCTGTAATCCTAGCACTTTGGGAGGCCGAGACGGGCGGATCACGAGGTCAGGAGATCGAGACCATCCCGGCTAACACGGTGAAACCCCGTCTCTACTAAAAAAATACAAAAAACTAGCCGGGCGAGGTGGTGGGCGCCTGTAGTCCCAGCTACTCAGGAGGCTGAGGCAGGAGAATGGCGTGAACCCGGGAGTCGGAGCTTGCAGTGAGCTGAGATCTGGCCACTGCACTCCAGCCTGGGCAACAGAGCGAGACTCCGTCTCAAAAGAAAAAAAGGAATGAAGCATTAATACATGCCACAACATGGATGAAACTTAAAAGCATTATGCTAAATGAAAGAAGCCAGGCACAAAAGACCACATATTCTATGATTCCTTCTATAGGAAATGTTCAGAATAGACAAATCTATGAAGATGGAAAGATTAGTGGTTGCCTAGGACTGGGAGGTGGGGTGAAGAGATTGGGGAGTGATAGCTAAAGAAGGTATACAAAATTTCTTTGGGGTATTATAAAAATGTACTAAAATCGATTGTGGTGATGGTCACACAATTCTGTAACTATACTAAAACCATTGAATTGCACACTTAAAATTGATGAATTGTAAAGTGTATGATATCTCAAAAAAACTGTTACCAAAATTTTAGGTGCTAATTATTTTGGAAAAGAGTCATTACTTTAAAATAATTCACAACACTATTTCCTTAACTATCAAACTTAAAAATTGCATTTAAAACTATGCTTCAATTCCAAGGATGTGTAAGATCTCTACAAGGAAAACTAAAAAACACTGCTGAAAGAAATCATAGATGACATAAACAAAGGGAAACACATTCCATGCTCATGATGGGAAGAATCAACATTGTGAAAATAACCATACTGCCCAAAGCAATCTACAGATTCAATGCAGTTCCATCAAAATACCATCACCATTGTTTACAGAACTAGAAAAATCCTAAAATGCATATGGAACCAAAAAAAAAGCCCACATAGCCAAAGCAATACTAAGCAGAAAGAATAAATCTGGAGGCATCACACTACCCGACTTCAAATTGTACTACAAGGCTATAGTTACTAAAACAGCACGGTATTGGTATAAAAATAAGCACATAGACCAATGCAACAGAATAGAGAACCCAGAAATAAAGCCAAATATTTAACAGCCAACTGATCTCCAACAAGGCACACAAAACAGAAATTAGGGCAAGGACACCCTCTTAAATAAATGGTGCTGAGAAAACTGGCTAGCTAAGCATGAAACTGGATCCTCGTCTCTCACCTTATACAAAAGTCAACTCAAGATAGATCAAAGACTTAAACCCAGACCTGAAACCATAAAAACTCTAGAAGATAACATAGGGAAAGCTCTTTCAGACATTGGTTTAGGTAAAAGATTCATGGCTAAGACCCCAAAAGCAAACGCAACAAATATAAATAAATGGGACCTAATTAAACTAAAAAGCTTCTGCACAGCAAAAGAAATACTCAGCAGAGTAAACAGACAACCCACAGAGTGGGAGAAAATATTTGCCAACTATGCATCTGACAAAGGACTAGTATCTAGAATCTACAAGGAACTCAAACAAATCAGTAGAAAAAAAAACAAATAATCCCATTTAACAGTGGGCAAAGGACATGAATAGACAATTCTCAAAAGAAAATATACAGACAGTCAACAAACATATATAAACATGCTCAACATCACTAATCACCAGGGAAATTCAAATTAAACCCACAATGAAATACCGCCATACTCCTCCACAATTTAAAAGTCAAAAAACAGTAGATAATGACATGCTAGTGGTGAAAAGGGAACACTTTTTTTTTTTTTTTTTTTTTTTTTTTGGGACAGAGTCTCGCCCTCTCACCCAGGCTGGAGTGCAATGGCAAGATCTCGGCTCACTGCAACCTCTGCCTCCTGGGTTCAAGTGATTCTCCTGCTTCAGCCTCCTGAGTAGCTGGAATTACAGGTGCACACTACTATGCCTGGCTAATTTTTTATATTTTTAGTAGAGATGGGGTTTCACCATGTTGGCAAGACTGGTCTCGAACTCCTGACCTCAAGTGATCCTCCCGCCTTGGCCTTCCAAAGTGCTGGGATTACAGGCGTGAGCCACCACACCCGGCCGAAAAGGAAACACTTTTACACTGCCGGTGGGAATGTAAACTACAACCACTGTGGAAAACAGTATGGATATTCCTTAAACAACTAAAAGTAGAAATCCATTTGATCCAGCAATTCCTACTACTGGGTATCAATCCAAAGGGAAATAAGTTATTATATGAAAAAGACACATGCAAATGCCTGTTTATAGCAACACAATTCACAATTGCAAAGATATGGAACCAATCTAAGTGCCCATCGACCAATGAGTAGATAAAGAAAATGTGGAATATATACACCATGGAATAAAACTTGGCCATAAAAAGGAACAAAACAATGTCTTTTGCAGCAACTTGGATGGAACTAGAGGCCATTATTCTAAGCGAAGTAACTCAGGAATGGAAAACCACATGTCGTATGTTTTCACCTATAAGTAGGAGCTAAGCTATGAGGATGTAAAGGCATAAGAATGATACAATGAACCTTGAGGACTCAGGGGGAGGGTTGAGAAGAGGGTGAGAGGTAAAAGAGTACACTTTGGGTGCAGTGTACACTGCTCAGGTGATGGGTGCACTCCATGTATGAAGAGAAAACAAAAACTATACTCATATTCTTTCATAAATGCCATCTTCTAAGAAGAATGCCATACCCTCTAGGAAAAGAAAGTCAGGTGTATGTGTGTAAAGAACATATTTTAGCAATTGTTTCAATCAGCTCCTCGGGCTAGATCCATACTCTTGGCAGTCTTCCTCCCTCTCAAGCCTTGAGCAGGACACAGGGGCCTGGCTGAGCTTGGGGTCACTGAGAGTGGGCTGAGACCTCAGTCCTGGTGACAAGTGAAACCAGACAGAGCCTGGCTTGAGGGTTTCCTGAAAACTCATTCCAGCTGGGCATGGTGGCTCTTGCCTGTAATCCTACCACTTTGGGAGGCCAAGGTGGGTGGATCACTTGAGGTCAGGAGTTCAAGACCAACCTGGCCAATATGGTGAAACCCCATCTCTACTAAAAATACAAAAATTAGCTGGGCATGGTGGCACGCTCCTGTAATCCCAGCTACTTGGGAGGCTGAGGCAGGAGAATCACTTGAACCTAGGAGGTGGAGGTTGCTTTAGCCTGGGCAACAGAGCAAGACTCTGTCTCAAAAAACAAAAACAAAACAAAACAAAAAACTTATTCCACTTCTGGTCTGCTGTATGCTTCTCCTGGGACATTGACAGGAAGTTGCCAAGTCTAAACAATGAACCAAATATATTCATACAGAAATGTAGAGAAGAGGTGAACCAGAGGGCTGGGCCTGCCTTGGGAGTCCAACACAATGAATTCATGGCTCATGAGTGTTTTGTAAGAAAGAAATAGATCAGCCATGGTCCAGAACTGCAGCGTGGGAAGACAAGCCATTCAGACTTATGAATAATCACTGCTCACTGGCTTATCATCACATCCATTCTAGAACACAGGACTCCTCAAGAATGTAGTTTAAGTTCCCTATAATTGGGGTCAAAGGTCACACCTTTACAATGAGGAGACTTCTATTCCCCATTCATCAAACCTGAGTGGGTTTTACTTGTTTGTGTTTTTAGAAAAAGAAGCAAAACTGTATATTCCTCCTTAAATTTAATCTTAAATTCCTTTATGCCCAGCTTGTTGGCAGATGCTTTTTCATGAGACTGTTCTAGATATTCACATATATCACACACATATATACACATATCTGACATTCCATTCACAGTGTTGACGTTTTCCATCCGTGCCTTTCCTGGGCACTGATAAATTTAGAATTGCACTTAAGAGAGTAGATGAAATTCTGAATCCCGGATTGGCCTGAATTCACATTAAGGCAGCCGTGATAAGCCTGTGAGCATAATGAATGTCTTCTGCATCTTCGAATTCCAGAGACCTGGATTCTTATAATAGACTCCCTCCCCCACTACCATTTTCCAGCAACCAGACTCAGAGTCCTCAGCTAGAAAGAGGGCTGATCGTACCTGCACAGCCATCCTCACAGATCTGGGGAGGTCATGAATATGAAAGTGCATTGTGAGATGCACAGACAGACCTGGGTTTGAAGTTTGTTTCCACTTTTTTTTTCTTTTCTTTTGAGGCGGAGTTTTGCTCTTGTCACCCAGGCTGGAATGCAATGGCTCTGTCTTGGCTCACTGCAACCTCCACCTCCTGGGTTCAAGCAATCCTCCTGCCTCAGCCTCCTGAGTAGCTGGGATTACAAGCACCTGCCCTGAGGCCTGGCTAATTTTTGTAGTTTTAGCAGAGACAGGGTTTTGCCATGTTGGCCAGGCTGTTCTCGAACTCCTGACCTCAGGTGATCCACCTGCTTTGGCATCCTTAAGTGCTGGGATTACAGGCATGAGCCACTGCGCCTGGCTATTTCCACCATTTATTGATGGGGGAACCTTGGAAAATTTACTTCACCTCTTTGATCCTTAGATTTTTTATCTGTAAAGATGGACGCTAGTATCTGCCCACAGATGAGCTATACAGATTAAATGGGATGAATGTATTTAAACAGGATGAGGTAAGTGCTCAATAAACGGTAGCTATTGTTATTGCTGTTACACTGATGTTTATAGCAGTTCCATCAATACGCTCACGAGTTTTGTCAGCCTCATCCATATGCTTGGAATAACAAAAAAGATATTTTTGAAGTAGAGGATGAGAAAGTTTGGAAAATGTGGAGAAGGATGTATCATGGGTACAGAGAAAGTTAGGAGGAAATGGCCTTTCTGAAGTGAAGGGCTTTGGAAAGTAGAAAACTGGGGCCAAGAAGTCAAGAGGTGCCAGACAGTGAATGCCTCTGAAAGCTGGATTAAGACCTTTGATCTTAGTCCTGAAAGTGTCAGCCTCTGTGACTGTTTTTAGTGCTGGCCAGAATGACTGTATGTTTCTCTGGTTATGCAGACCGTGGTGCCAGGTCCTCACAGCAGCAGAGCTTCTGAGCAAATAGGGCAGTGGGCGGGGCCCATGGTAGGGAGGGGTCCCAATTGGGTCTCCTCACTTCGCCAAGAGCTCTCATGGTCAGCCCCGGGGGTCATTGGCTCCCTGTGGCCATAGCACTAGCTGGACTCACTCGGGCATCAGACCCTCAGGCATGTTTTTATTTTTAAATCTTTTTTTTTAAATGTAATTAATGATTATTAGTGTAGAAAATCTGGAAAATTCTTCAAATGGCAAAGAAGAAAATAAAAACAGTAATTTCATGTTTTAGTTCTAACTACTACCCTTTGGATCTACACAGTTTTAAAAAGTAGTTTTGTAATCCACTTTTTTCATTATGATAGAGCATAAACATTTCCTCAAGCCATAAATATTCCTATACAATCACGCTATAATCGATCACATAGGTTAAATGTGTTAATACATGTATAGCTCTTAAATCAATGAGTGGCACATAGTAAGCACTCAGCATGTCTTAGCAATTATTCTATTAGGGATATGTATTTAAACTACATGTATAATTAAATCAGCCCTTTATCATTGGACTTGAGGATGATTTTCACTTTCTCATTTATATAGTAATGCTCCAGTGTGCGTCTTTGTGAACAAATGTGTACTCACATTTCTGATGACGTCCTCAGGATGTATTCCTAGTAGAATGACTGGGTCACAAAATATGCAATTGTTTTTTTACTGTCAATATGGGTTCCTAAGTACCTTTACCATTTATATGTGCTCTCAGATATTAAAAAAATTTTTTTTCTCTCCTGATGAGTCTGGGTTTGGCATTGGTTTCCCTTCTGAGAGACAGGAATCCTGCAGCTGGGAAAAAAAAAAATACGACTGCTCCATTTCATGACAGCAGCTGTAAGGCCTCTGTATGACCACAGAGGCTTAAAGAAAACTCAGAACAGCTCTGCCATGTAACCAGTTATGAGGTTTTGGGTAAGGTAACTGACTTTTCTGCGTCTCTATTTCTTGACCTATAGAATGGTTTTAACAACATCTGCATCCCTTAAAGTTGATGGGAAGATTAAATGAGAATTCTAAATCTCTTCCGACAGTGTTCAACACATAGTAAGGGTTCCTACTTGACAGTACTCATTAGTAGACACGGAAGCTGTACAATCACAGTACGGTAGCACAGCAGCAATAGCCGTACCAGCCAGAACTGAAAAGCCCAGTCACAGCCCTTACCACTGCCTCCTCTAACAGCTTTAGCCAAATGGAGACAATATCGGGGTGGGCAGTGGGCTGGGCCTTCCCCCCTACCCCAGCAATCTGGACAAGAATATGAGTCTGTCTTTCCCCCACCTCTTCTGCTGGCCACAGTGGGAGACATCCAAAACCTCAGAAGTTTACCCCTCCCTAGTAGCCATGGAAGTGACAGAGCCAAGCCTGGATGGCCTGAGGCCTACCTCACACTTGGGAAGCCGAGAAGAGGTCCTGATCTGCCAGATTTGGGCCTGATATGCCAAAAGTGAGCCTAATCCATCAGAAGCCAGCACTATACTGTATTCCGGAAATAAGGAGACTCTCCAGAAAGAGGCCTGACCTACTGGAAGTAGGCCTAATCCACAGGAAGTAAGCTTGATCCTGTCGGAAGCTGACTTGGCCAGCCAGAGTGAGGATGAGGCTTAATTGGCAAGGTTGGGATGGAGGGCCTAATCCTTCTCAGGGGCCTCCTGCTTTCTGCCAGATGCAGTGCAGTTTCTTACCCTTTTTTTTTTTTTTTTTTGAAAATAGTATTTTTTTTTTTCTGAGATGGAGTCTCACTCTGTCACCCAGGCTGGAGTGCAGTGGCACAATCGACTCACTGCAACCTCTGCCTTCCAGGTTCAACCGATTCTCCTGCCTCAGCCTGCTGAGTAGCTGGGATTACAGGCACGTACCACCAGGCCCGGCTAATTTTTGTATTTTTAGTAGAGATGGGGTTTCACCATGTTGGTCAGGCTGATCTAACACTCCTGACCTCCTGATCTGCCTGCCTCAGCCTTCCAAAGTGCTGGGATTACAGGTGTGAGCCCCCACGTCCGGCAGGGCTAGGCGTTTCTTCAGGTAAGTCCTCTCCCAGGTTCCCATTACCCTAGTTCCAGGCCAGGATGGCTAATAGTGACCAGGAAAGCAATGGGCGGTGAGCTGGTGGCCCTGTGGGCAGTACCCCACCCTGCCCTGGGTCCTGAAGTTGGATGTTGGGGGAGTCCCCGCCAAAGCACCATTTCTGTTCCATCTCCATTGTCTCTTTAGACTTCCTCTTTTTTCTTTTTTTTTTTTTTTTTTTTTTTTTTTGAGAGAGAGAATTGCTCTGTCCCCCAGGCTGGAGTACAGTGGGGCCATCTCAGCTCACTGCAACCTCCCCCTCCCGGGTTGAAGCGATTCTCTTGCCTCAGCTACCTGAGTAGCTGGGACTACAGGCATGTGCCACCACACCCAGCTAATTTTTGTTTTTTTTGTTTTTGTTTTTGTTTTGTTTTTGTTTTTGTTTTTGTTTTTTTGAGACGGAGTCTCGCTCTGTCGCCCAGGCTGGAGTGCAGTGACCGGATCTTGGCTCACTGCAAGCTCCGCCTCCCGGGTTTACGCCATTCTCCTGCCTCAGCCTCCCGAGTAGCTGGGACTACAGGCGCCCGCCACCTCGCCCAGCTAGTTTTTTTGTATTTTTTAGTAGAGACGGGGTTTCACCTTGTTGGGCAGGCTGGTCTCCAGCTACTGGCCTCAGGTGAACTGCCTGCCTCAGCCTCCCAAAATGCTGGGATTATAGACATGAGCCACTGTGCCTGGCCTGGACTTCCTCTTCTGAGCGCCCTGCTGAACTGTCCTGGTGATGACTGTTCCTGCAGAGGTCTGCGGGACCCCCAGTCACCTGGCCCTGAGATCGTCCAGTGCTCCATGAATGGGGACCATCCGGGCTACGGGAAGGCAGTGAACATGCGAGTACGCTGGGGGAGGAGGATCACCCGCCTGGGCTGGGTGAGCGAGGAACAGGCAGGGCTGAGTCGGTGCCCCTGGTGCTGGGGTAAGTGGCTCTGGGCCCTCGAACGTCCAAGTGGAGCACTGGTGTCATCATGTACACGCTGCTGGCCGGCTCCCCCACCCTTCTGGCCCTGGAAGCAGTTGCTGATGCTGAGGTTGATCATCAGCAGCAACTACCAGTTTGGCTCGCCCATGTGGGATGATTACTCGGACACCGTGAAGGACCTGGTGAGAGGCCAGGAGCCTGGCTCCTGGATTCAGGGCTGCGATGTCAGGCTCCCCTGCCCAGGGAGGCTCCACCTCTCCTGACATGCTGGAGGGGACCTGCCTTGACGTTCTCGGTTCCCCTCTCCTCACCTCCCGGGTCTCCCGATTCCCGGTGGTGCAACCCCAGAGCTTGCACAGCGGAAGAGGCCTTGGCACACCCCTTCTTCCAGCAGTACGTGGTGGAGGAAGTGCGGCACTTCAGCCCCCGGGGGAGGTTGAAGGTACAAAGCGTCCCAACCCAGGCCCTGTGGCAGTTGCCGCCAGCTCCCCAAACGCAAACCTCTAAGTCTTCTCCTCTCCCAGGGATCCTTACACCCAGTGGGGTTCCAGAGTACCCACCCCTCCCCTCCCAGCCGCCCTGTGATGGCTTCAGAGGTGGCAGGTGTCAGCCCACTGGCTCCGTGCCTGTGGATGTTGGCGAAGAGGGAAGTGGGGGACACTAGGAAGACCCCGCAGAAGCCACCAAAGGCTTCGTGGCAAACGAGCCCAGAGCGTCCCTGTGCTGGAGGGGCAGGGCCTGGCAGGGGGGTGCTGCAGCCCAGCTTCTCCGCCTGGCCCTGCAGGTGATCGCTCTGACCTTGCTGGCTTCAGTGCGGATCTACTACCTGTACTGCCGGGTGAAGCCGGTGACACAGAATATCGTCATCCGAGACTCACCCCTACACCCTCCAGCTTCTGTGCCGGCTCATCGATGCCTACGCTTTTGAAATCTATGGCCACTGGGTGAAGAAGGGGCAGCAGCAGAACCGGGCAGCTCTTTTCAAGAACACACCCAAGGTCGTGCTCCTCTCTCTAGCTGAGGAGGACTACTGAGGGGCTGGCCAGTCAGGGAGGGCTGGGGGGCAGGTGAGGAGGGGAAGCCACGGAAATACAAGTCAAAGGGGTGAGATGTGTGCAGGCCTCTGCAGAAGGAGCACTTGGCCCTGGCCAGGAACCCCTGGAGCTAAGGGCATGACCCCCTCTCAAAGGCTGTTAACAAGGGAAGCGGGTGTTCCCACCACACAGCAATACTTGCAGGCTGGGGCATGCCCTGGGTGGGCAGAGATCACTTGTAGCCTGAGAACCAGCAACCCCCTGCTCCTCCACTTCCTAGATGATCCACCATCTCCGTTTCTCTTTAGGGGAGGCCCAGAGTTACTGACACTCAGGCCCTTTTCCCTTAGGGTCACAAGGTGAGGATCAAAGACACAGAAATGTCTGAGATACACAATCGCAGGAGATTTTATTGACCCCATGACATCTAGTGACTGTGTGGGAGCAGGCTACTCTCCAGGGACATGTTTTTGAAGCCATATGGAGAAGGGGGCCCAGGCGAGGTGGCTCACACCTGTAATCCCAGCACTTTGGGAGGTTGAAGTGGGAGGATCACTTGAGGCCAGGAGTTCGAGACCAGCCTGGGCAACATAGTAAGATCCCATCACTACAAAAATTCAAAAAATTAGCCAAGCATGGTGGTGCACCCTTGCAGTCCCAGCTGCTCAGGAGGCTGAGGTAGGAGAATTGCTTGAGCCCAGGAGCTCAAGGCTGCAGTGAGCCGTGATCTGCACTGTCCTCTAGCCTGGGCAACAGAGCAAGACCCTGTCTTGAAAAAAAAAAAGAAAGAAAGAAAAAAAAATGAAAGGGGAAGCTTCTGATATTTGTCTTTCTGGAGTACGGTTTGCTTTGTGATTCCCACAGTGCACCACTTCACCTAGTACATCATTTGGTTCTCCCAGACCCTTTCAGGACTGAACTGTGCTTTAAATAGTGACATGCCTGTCTGTTACACAAGTGGAAACTAGTTTTCTTCAGAGGCACACGAAACAACAGACGAGGCCATAAAGAAAGCATTCTCCTTCCACAGCAACTGGCTGGAAAAGCAAACACACAAGTGATCGTCCTGCCTCAACCTCCCTACTAGCTGGGACTACAAGCATTTGCTACCATGAAAGGCTAATTTTTTTTTTAATTTTTAGTAGAGATGTGATGTATGTTGCCCAGGATGGTCTTACTCCTGGGCTCAAGCGATCCTCCCACCTCAGCCTCCCAAATTGTTGGGATTACAGGCATGAGCCATTGTGTCCAGCCCTACATCACATATCTAAAAATAATCATCAGAGGTAGATGTAACAGGTGTTATTGTTATTAACTCCATTTAACAGATGAAACACACTGAAGCAAATAGAAGTGAAAAATTGGGCTTTTAAAGTGGATTTTTTGGCCGGGCATGGTGGCTGATAACCAAAAGTGGTAAAGACTGAAAAATAATTAGCATTTTAACTTATCAACAAAATAGTAACTATTTTGATTGTTAATACTTTCAGCTTGATCCCAGTGCAAGAAAACAATCTGAAATGGGAACAAAGATTTATTTATTTTTTTTTAAGTTCACTACTATATGGATTTTTTTTTTTTTTTTTTTTTTTTTTGAAACAAAGTCTCACTCTGTCACCCAGGCTGGAGTGCAGTGGTGCGATCTCAGCTCACTGCAAGCTCCGCCTTCCAGGTTCACGGCATTCTCCTGCCTCAGCCTCCTGAGTAACTGGGACTGCGGGGGCCCACCACCACACCCAGCTAATATTTTGTATTTTTAGTAAAGATGGGGTTTTACCATGTTAGCCAGGATGGTCTCAATCTCCTGACCTCGTGATCCACCTGCCTCAGCCTCCCAAAGTGCTGGGATTACAGCACCCCAGGCGTGAGCCACCACTCCTGGCCCACTATATGGAAAATTTTTAAGAAACTGAAGCATTCAGCAATAAAAAATTAATTGGTAAGTTACTTCGATTTACCTAAAAGAATATTGTGTAGGCATTTTAAAAAACTTTATAAATTTCTAATTGTAAGAGAAGATAGTAATGATATACTAAGTGAAAAAAAAATTAAAAATTTACTTCATTTAACCTCAACTTTTCTTCCTTCCTTCCTTCTTTCTTTTTTTTTTTTTTTTTGACAGAATCTTGCTCTGTCTCCCAGGCTGGAGTGCAGTGGTGCAATCTCCGCTCACTGCAACCTCCACCTCGTGGGTTCAAGTGATTCTCCTGCCTCAGCCTCATGAGTAGCTGGGACTACAGATGCATGCCAGCAAGCCCAGCTTATTTTTGTTGTTGTTGTATTTTTAGTAGAGATGTGGTTTCACTCTGTCTGTCAGGCTGCTCTCCAACTCCTGACCTCAATCTGAAATGGGAACAAAGATTTATTTTTTTAAAGAAAGTTCACTACTATATGGATTACAGGCATGAGCCGCTGCAGCCAGCCTTGTTTTTTCTTTTGAAACAGAGTCTCACTCTGTCGCCCAAGCTGATGATCTACCTGCCTTGGCCTCAGATGATCCACCTGCCCAGGCCTCCCAAAGTGCTGGGATTACAGGCATGAGCCACTGCACCCAGCCTCTTTTTTTTTGTTTTTAAATGGAGATGGGGTTTTGTTATGTTGACTAGGCTGGTCTCGAACTCCTGACCTGAAGCAATCCTCCCATCTTGGCCTCTCAAAACACTGGGTGAACAGGTGTGAGCTACTGTGCCAGCCCTCAACTGTTTTAAGTGCAGAAAAATTACTGGAAAGCCTTCAGTGAACTGTGATCACACCACTGCAGTTTAGGAGTGTGAGACCATCTTAGGTAACAGGGTGAAACCCCACCTCTACAAAAAATACAATTTTTTTTTTTTTTTTTTTTTTTTGAGATGGAGTCTCACTCTGTCGCCCAGGCTGGAGTGAAGTGGTGTCATCTTGGCTCACTGCAACCTCTGCCTCCTGGGTTCAAGTGATTCTCTTGCCTCAGTCTCCTGAGTAGCTGCAATTACAGGCACCTGCCACCATGCCCAGCTATTTTTTGTATTTTTAGTAGAGACGGGTTTCACCATGTTGGCCAAGCTGGTCTTGAACCTCACCTCAGGTGACCCACCTGCCTCGGCCTCCAAAAGTGCTGAGATTACAGGCATGAGCCACTGGCCTCTACCCTTCTCTCTACTAGAACAAAGGAATATTTCCATTTCTAGTTACCTAGTTTCCCACTAGGTCAGGGAAGACAGAACTGCTTTTAATATTCTTTTGCTGCTTGAAGAATTAATTCAATCATATGCCCTGACCAATTCACGTGGAATTGAACTCCTTGGTCTATCAAATGGTTTTTATTTCACTAGGAGAAGGAGAAACCTTTATGAAGTAGGTCTACAGCAGAGCCAACCTTATCTGCTGCTATAATTTTGCCCCAGTTTTTAAAGGCCTCATTAAAGAGATCGAGGCCATGATTCCACAGGGATTTATAAACTCATCAGGGAAATGTCACGGAATGAAACAATGAAGACAACACACTATTTGGTGAGTTATCGCCAGAACCACACTGTATTTGGCTGTGAGCACTGTATATCATGGCTTAATTAGAAACACCCGTTAACCAGGAGCCAGACTGATATTTTTATCTTGCGCCCACACTTCTAAATTATTCCTCAAATGGAATATGTTGTAGCAGCCAGGATATCCAACCCTGACATTACATGCATGGGCCCAACCAGGCAATAGGCCTGGAAGAAAATCAGACAGTAGCATCCTGGGACATTCTCTTATTTATTTAACATGTGTGTTCACTCATTTAATAAGCAAGCATGGTGCTAGATGCTCTGGAGAATATACTTATAAGAGATCTGGTCCCAAAGTTCCAACAGGATAAACTCAAAGGAAAAAATGGGCAAGTTACTTCATTTCTCTGCATCTCAGTTTCTGCTTCTGAAAATGAGGACGACACTAGTTTATATATACCCCAGAGTGTTGCTGGAAGCAATTAAAGATAAAAGACACAAAGCCATGCCGTGAAGAATAAATGAGATACGTAGATAGACGATAGATAATAGATGATAGATAGATAGATAGATAGATAGATAGATAGATAGATAGATAGATATGTATAGATGGAGAGAGAGAAACAGATGGATAGGCATAGATAGACAAATTAGATAGATAAATAGATGATAGATAGATGATAGATAGATATGTATAGATGGAGAGAGAGAGAAACAGATGAATAAGGATAGATAGATAGATAGATAGATAGATAGATAGATAGATAGATGATAGATACATAGATACAGAGGAATAGGTGGATACATATATAATAGATAGAAGGAATAGGTGGATACATATATAATAGATAGATAGATAGATAGATAGATAGATAGATAGATAGATAGATAGATAAACAGATAGATATGTATAGATGGAGAGAGAAAAATGGATGGATAGATATATGGATAGATGGATAGGGAGAGATACATAGATATAGATCAATAGATGGATACAAGATGGGTAAATAGATATGTATAGATGGAGAGAGAGAAACAGATGGATAAACAGATGGATAGTGATAGATAAATAGAGAGATGTAGATAGATACAGAGATGGATAGCTAGATAAGCAGACAGACGTGAAAAATACATATGTATATGTGTAGTTATAAATATGTATATATGTATTTATACGTGTGTGTGTGTGTGTGTGTGTGAACTCTCCACACACCCCGGGTTGTCAGAGACAAGAGGGAGCCCAGCATAAAGTACCTGCTGAGGCAGACATGAAAATTCTGAATTTTGAATGTGTTCCCCACACCATGCAGATCCATAGCACAGCATAAAACATTTGGCATTTGGAAGCATTTTGTGCTTTTCTGTTTGTTTTCAGTTAAATTTTGTCTGTAGTTCTACGTACTTAGGGGGTGCAAGTGCAGGTTTCTTAGGGAATATATTGTGGAGTGATGAAGTCTGGGCTTTTCATGTACCCGTCACCCAAGTAGTGAACACTGTACCCAATAGGTACTTTTTCAGCCCTCACCCCCTCCCTGCCTCCCACCTTTTGTAGTCTCCACTGTCTATTATTCCCTCTGTATGTCCATGTGTACGCATTGTTTAGCTCCCACTTACAAGTGAGACCATGTGGTATTTGGCTTTCTGTTCCTGAGTTATTTCACCTAGGATTATGGCCACCAGTTCCATTCGTGCTGCTACAAAAGACACGATTTCATTTCATTCTTTTTAATGGCTGAGTAGAATTTCATGGTGTATATATAGCACATTTTTTAAATTCAATCTTCCCTTGATGGGCCCTTAGGTGGATTCCACATCTTTGCTATTGTGAATAATGCTATGATAAACGGACAAGTGCAGGTGTCTTTTTGATATCTTTATTTTTAGAGGCAGGTTGAAGCATGTGTGGATTGTAGCAAGGCAGAGATCCATCCATGAGAAGGGCATTTCAGGCAAAAGGAATGGCTTGGACAAAGGGGTGACAGTGTAGAAATACATGGTGTGAATGAGGATAAAATGCAACAAGCCCCATTTGGCTTGAGCAAAAAATACTGCAGGAGTGAGAACTAGATGCAGTTAGGGCATGAATCAGAAATAATTTCAGCTTCCTAAAGGGAAGCAATGAAACTTGATTTCCATCATGTCTTGGAAGTGAATAAAGCCCAGAAAGTTTAAGGTATCAGTTTGAAGAACTGGAGTGTCATGGTTCATGTCACTGAGCCTCTGGGGATTGTGTTGAATAAATGTTTAGAAATAGTGCTTTATGAGTATTGCTGCTAATTAAGTATTAAGGAGTAATCGTGTAATTGCCTGATGGATTCTTATTCCCCACTGCACAGATAGAGCCAATTTACTGAGACAGAAGTGTTATAATAAAGAGTTTAATAAACACAGAGCCAGCTAAGCAGGAGATAGGAGTTTATTACTCAGGTCAGTCTCCCTGAAAGCTTGGAAGCTAGGGCTTTTGTGGATAATTTGGCTGGGAGGGGCTAAGCAGTGGGTGCTGCTTATTGGTTGGAGATAAAATCATAGGGATGTGGAAAACAGTCCTCGTGAGCTGAGTCAGCCTTTGGGTGGGGACCACAGGACTGGGTTGAGTCATGACTCGTGGGTCCAAATGGAGTTAGTTGTAAGAATGCAAAAGTCTGGAAAACATCGCAAAAGGCCCCTCTTAGGTTCTACAATAGTGATGTTATCTATATGAGCAATTGGGGAAGTCACAAATCTTGTGACCTCTGGCTTCATGAATCCTGAGTGATTAGGGATTATAAGAAAGCAAGCTATGGAACAGTGGCGGGTTATTATTTAACTATGCCTACATCTTAGCAGAATTCAGACTCCTCCTATAATCCCAATCTCATGGCCTTTCATGGGTCTTACAAAGGTGGTGTCAGTACTGGGACAAGGAGGAGGTCAGTTTTAGAAAGGGTCTCTTATCATCCTTGATTCAAAGTCAAAGTATAAATTAAATTTCTCCATAGTTTGGTTGGCCTATGCCCAGGAATGAACAAAGGCAGCTTGGAGGTTAGAAGCAAGATGGAATCAGTTAGGTGAGATTTCTTTCCCTGTCATAATTTTTCTATGTCCTATTCCTCTCACTGTCATACTTTTTGCTGTTTCAATCATAATGGAGATACCTGAGCTACAACATTCCCAAGATTTATCAGCATCTCTTCTAGAGAATAAACAGGCGCTGCAGATGGTTGACCTTCAAACCCATAGTTGGAATGAACAGAAGCTTGTGGCTGGCCCACAAAATGAGCCCATGAAGAAAGGTGACACGTCCTGTGGTCTTCCACAAAGTATCTCTAGCAGTCATGGTGGCAGCATTCCAGCAGAGGGTAGCTGAGGGCTGCAGGATAGAAAATTCCCAAAGCAATGGTTTCTTCCAGTTTTGCAGTGGAAGCCTTCTCCTGCAAGAAAGAAACCAAAGCAAAGATCAGACTACAGGCAGCAAGGTCAGAGTCCATGGGAAGGTTTACAGGCACCTTCCTGCAGAAAGCCAAACATCAGGAACCAGAAAAGAAAGCTTCCTAAAGAAGCCAGAGAAGTCAAGACTAGCCCCACCTGGCTGGAATTTCCAGAGACAAATGAAAATGCACTTGCATGTTTCAGCCTGGTCTTATCCTCTAGGTGAGGCTAGACCCTGCCTGCCTGGTCTCATGCTTATTACTCTGCACAATGTAGGTGGACAAGAAATACCCCTGGAGTGACCTGGAAGGGGAAAATAATGCCATCTTCAGTTTCAATTTTCAGAGAGGGATTTGCAAGGAAAGTACATTTGTCCAGGAATCAGGCAGTCTGAGTTCCATAGCCCAGTACAAAGGCTATGGAACCAGGAAATTTGAGTTCCAATCCAAAACTCTGTCTCCAAACCAGATTAAGAGACAGGGCCCCAGGCCATGTCAACCTGTCATACTAAATCAGAAATGTGGTCTCTGCTCTGGACTTCTGCTTTGGTGGTTTGCCCTTGACATGATAGGTGATATGCTGATCCTGACCTCATTGAATAAATAATGAACAAATATTTAAAAGAGGTACAACAAGGCTGGGTGTGGTGGCTCACACCTGTAATCTCAACACTTTGGAAGGCCAAGGCAGGAGGATTGATTCAACCCAGTTCGAGACCAGCCAAGCAACACATCGAGACCACCATCTCTGAAAAACAAAAAAAAAAATTAACCAGGTATGGTTGTGCGCACCTGTAGTCCCAGCTACTTATCAGGCTGAGGTGGAAGGATTGCTTAAGCAGGGGATGTCGAGGATGCAGTGAGCTATGATGGTGCCACTGCACTCCAGCCTAGGTGACAGAGCAAGACTCTGTCTCAGAAAGAAAAAGAAAGATATAAACATTTTAACACTATTTTATGAAGTGTTATAAAAAATAAAAATTACAAACTTATCCTAGGTGTTCTGTCTGCTCTTCTCTGCTTCTTACTGTGTGATCTTACGACAGTTGTTTAATGCCTCCAAGTCTCACTTGGTCCTGTAATTCCAGCACTTTGGAAGGCAAGGCAGGTGAATCACTTGAGGTCAGGAGTTCGAGACCAGCCTGACCAACATGGTGAAACCCTGTCTCTACCAAAAATACAAAAATTATCCAGGTGTGGTGGTGGGTGTCTGTAATCCCAGCTACTTGGGAAGCTGAGGCAGGAGAATTGCTTGAAACCAGGAGGCAGAGGTTGCAGTGAACCGAGATCATGCCACTGCACTCCAGCCTGGGTGACAGAACGAGACTCTGTCTCAAAAACAAAAACAAAAACAAAAAAAAAAAAAGAGGTAATAGGAAGTACAATATTTTTCCTAAGGCTGTTCAAGGGGTGAGTGGCGGGTGTTCTGTAAATTGTGATTATTCATCCCTAGCTCTGCCAGTAAGTGTCTGCTCTTACATAACTCACTTTTCCTTTCCGAAGTTCAGTGTTCTCATGTGCAAAATGTGGGGTTCAGACCAGACAATCCCTAAGAAATAAAAGTGAGCTTTCTGTTTTTCATTCTTCTGTGTTTCCAAAGCAGCACCTGGTGAGAAAGCAAGCAGTGCCCCACCTAGCAGCAGGAAGAGAACTAGTGCCTCGAGGTTACTGTATTAGTCCATTTTGCATTGCTTTAAAGCAATACCTGAGACTGGGTAATTTAGAGGGAAAAGAGGTTTATTTGGCTCACGGTTCTGCAAGCATGGTGCCAGTGTCTGCTTCTGGTGAGGACCTCAGGAAGCTTCCAATCATGGCAGAAGTTGAATGGGGAACCAATGTATCACATGGAGAGAGAGGAAGCAAGAGAGAGAGGAGGAGGTGCCAGGCTCCTTTAAGCAACCAGCTCTTCACGCCTGTAATCCCTGCACTTTGGGAGGCTAAGGCAGGTGGATCACAAGGTCAAGAGATTGAAATGATCCTGGCTAACACAGTGAAACCCCATCTCTACTAAAAATATAAAAAATTAGCCAGGCGTGGTGGCAGGCACCTGTAGCCCCAGCTACTCATAAGGCTAAGGCAGGTGAATTGCTTGAACTCGAAAAGTGGAGGTTGCAGTGAGCTGAGATCATGCCACTGCACTCCTGCCTGGGTGATACAGCGAGACTCTGTCTCAAAATAGATAGATAGATAGATAGATAGATAGATAGATAGATAGATAGATAGATAGATAGATAACCAACCAGCTCTTCTGTGAACTAACAGAGCAAGAACTCATTCATTACCTTGTGGCAGGCACCAAGCCATTCATGAAGGATCCACCCCAGGACCACACACATCTAACACTGGGAATCATATTTCGACATGAGATTTGGAGGGGACAAACATTCAAATTATGTCAGATGCTTAGAGTTCTTTCAGATGAAAGTTGAGTCTTTAACCTCCTTGATAGCCAAGATACACAAAGCCGGTTCTCATAACTTTCAAAAGTGAATTAACTAAAAAGGCAGACAGGGGACTTTTGTTAGGTGCTTTGTTTGAAGAGAAATCCTTAGAGGGCTTATTTCTCCTTGGAGCATAATGTCAATTATTATTAATAGCTTAGAATATACTCTTGATAATATTAAAGAAGTCTTTTTAAAGTCTTTATAATATTTTAAGTCTTTATAAGACTTTAAAATAATAATGGATTGACTTGATAAAACAACCTTTAATATCTACTCATTTATTGATTTATAGACTCATTTTTCAGAGATGCAATATAAGCTATAGTAATATATTAATGTTTTTCTTAATATTGATCACTTCTATACTTGGGATAAACCCTTTGTGCTTTTATATTATTATTTTAAAGTATCATTAAATTATCCTTATTGACATTGTTATTAATCACATAGTTTTGTATTCACAAGTGAGATTATTCTAAAACACTTTTGGTTATGTTGTTCAGGGTATTGGGAACAGGAACATCTACCTTACAGGATAAATTTTATAGCTTTCTGTCTTTTTACAAAGACAGGGAGTAGAAAACACCCACATTAAATATTTCTCATTTATTTCATTCCTTAGTATAATTTCTTTTTTTTTTTTGAAAATATTTGCAAAATAACTGACAAGGAATTTTGTTCAAAATACATAGGAGTTCCTATAGCTTTGTAATAAAAACCAACCTAATTTAAAAATACACACTCAAACTCAAAGACATATTGATGGCCAATAAGCACATGAAAATATGTTCATTAGTCAGAGAAATGCAGACTGAAACCACAAGATACCACTACACGCAAAGAAGTCACAATACTTGTGTGCAAATGTTCATAGCAGTTTAATAACACTTGCCAAAATCTAGAAACCAATAAAATGTTCAATAGCAGGAAAACAGATGAACAAATTATAGTATATTCATACAATAGAGTCCTACTCAGCAATAAAGACTGTTGAACCTCAGCAATGTTTATGCTGAAAGAATTACAAAGTTCCAGGGAAGGAAATAAAAATGAACCCTAGTCTATGATGAAAACATTTGAGCACGGCGGTGGTGGAGATTGCTTAATTGCCTGGGTAGAGATAAGTGAGCTCCTTTTGTCCTGGTAAGGTGTGAGCGAAGGAGAACAATTTACCAAAATTATAGCTTAGATTCATGTATATATATATAATATTTTTTTTTTTTTTGAGATGAAGTCTCACTCTGTCACCCAAGCTGGAGTGCAATGGCAATCTCAACTCACCGCAACCTCCGCCTCCTGGGCCCAAGCGATTCCTTTGCCTCAGCCTCCTGAGCAGCTGAGACCACAGGCATGCACCACCATTCCTGGCCGATTTCCATACTTCCAGCAGAGACGGGGCTTCACCACGCTAGCCAGGCTGGTCTCGAACTCCCGACGTCAGGTGATCCACCCACCCCGGCCTCCCAAAGTGCTGGGATCACAGGCATGAGCCACCACGCCTGGCCGGATTTATGTATTTCAATTTAAATAAATTTTATCTAAAAAGGGCATGTAGTTAGTAAACAGATATGTCTAACTAGAATGGTGGTGTTGAAACTTGTATGTAACGGTTTAGTGTATCATTTTGTTTACTTCATATGTTTGAAAATTCTCCATATTAAGACTGGGCACGGTGGCTCATGCCTCCAATCCCTGCACTGTGGGAGGCCGAGGCAGGTGGACCACCTGAAATCGGGAGCCCAAGACCAGCCTGGCCAACACGGCGAAACCCCATCTCTACTAAAAATACAAAAAAAATCGGCCAGGCATGATGGCATGCGCCTGCAATCCCAGCCACCCAGGAGGCTGAGGCAGGAGAACCACCTGAACCCCGGAGGTGGAGGCTACAGTGAGCCAAGATGGTGCCACTGCACTCCAGCCTGGTGACAGAGAGAGACTCCATCTAAAAAAAGAAAAAAAAAAAAAACCCTCCATATTAAGATGTTTACAAATCTAAAATCAATCGTCTAGGCCCATAGGCCATATATCCAACAATTTATCAGACATCCCATGACAAGTCTGCTTGATGGTTTTCTTACCATCTTGAAGTCACATACCTCAAGCTTTGCATTTTAAATTTCACCATAGGTTTCTGTTGAGAATCCAGGAAAATGGTGGCTATTGCCCAAGTCATGATTTTTGTTTTGAGACAGGGTTTCACTTTTGCTCGGACTGGAGTATAGCCATGTGAACACAGCTCACTGCAGCCACAACCTCCTTTTATTTATTGTAGAGACAGGGTCCTACCATGTTGCCCAGGCTGGCCTCAAACTCCTGGGCCCAAGCAATCGTCCCACCTCAGCCTCCCAAACTTTTCGGATTGCAAGTGTGAGCCATGGCGCCCAGCCCAAAGTTCAGTTTTGGAATAAGAATTTGGGCACTTGACTAGGCGCAGTGGCTCATGCCTGTAATTCCAACACTCTGGGAGGCAAAGGTAGGCGGACCACTCAAGGTCAGGAGACAAGTCCAGCCTGGCCAACATGGTGAAACTGTGTCTGTACTAAAACCACACAAATTAGCCAGGCGTGATGGTGCATCCCTGTAGTCCCAGTTATTTGGGTGACTGAGGCATGAGAATCACTTGAACCTGGGAGGCGGAGGCTGCAGTGAGCCGAGATCATGCCACTGCACTCCAGCCTGGGTGACAGAGCAAGAATGTCTCAAAAAGAAAAAAAAATTTTTTTGGACACTTGCCATCATTCAAGGCACTAGCACAGAGGCCTGTGGAGGTCCCTAAGGGAAGAAAATCAGAAAATTGAAAAAAACTAATGGAAATGTTTTAGGAAATCACAGGATAGTCTCTGAAAGGAGGAAAGGATGGAATCCAAACTAGCAGCACCTCTGGGGAGGTTCATGTTATGATTCCCACTTCCCAGATGAAGAATATTAAAGACTCTGAGAAATGAAGCACTTGCTAATCTCTCCTACATCAATGAAGAAATCATCCAACCTATAAATGCGTCCTGAGTCTTCCCCACCTCCCCTGCAAAAATCCCCTCACCCATGAGGATTGCCAGCTCTGCCCTCACAATAGAGCTTCTCCCTTACCAAATCCTCACCATGGCCTTTGAGGCCCTCTGTGGTCTGCACCCCCACCCCTCCAGCTTCACCGCCCTCCCCATCCCTGCACTGCACTGTTCCCTGGCTCTCTCTGCACCAGCGTGCCAGGTTCATCCCACTGCAGGGCCTTTGCATTTGCTGTGCCCTTTGCTTAGATGCCTTTCCTTCCCAGCAGGCCTGGACTAGGTTGGGGCAAGTGAGATCCCCAGGGTGAAGCCAACCTGCGCGTGGCTGAGCCTGAGAGCAAGTTCTTCCTTCTATCCTGCACGCGAGGCACCTCCTCATTAGGGCCGGCCTCCTGGATCCGGCTCTTCTCATGATTGGGGTCTTTGCTTAAATGACCCCTCCTTGCAGAGAGTCCTGCCTGACTGTCTTAGCCACAGGCAGCCCTGCTGGTCTCAAGCCTACCACACTGTCTTATTTTCTTCATTGCCCTAATTTCAAAATTTGTGTTTTGTGCCCATCTCTGCCCACTAGATTAAAAGTTCTATGAGGGCAGAGACTGTGTCTGCCTCGTTCTCAGATATTTCCCCACTGCCCAGCACAGGGCCAGCACTCAAGAGACAGTCAATATCTGTAGTGAATGAATGAAGAATGAATGAATGAATGAATGAACGAATGAATGAATGAATGAATGAATGGGCTAGTCAGTGTCAGAGCCAAGGTTTGAACCTAGGTTTACCTGCCTCCAAAGTCAGTCATCCCAGCCACGACTAAAAAAGGCAAGAGTGGGATCTGATCACACAGGGGACCTGGGACTATGACTGTGTCCCTGCTTGTCCTGCTGGGAACCCTGCATCCCAAGGACAGGTTTTCTGAGGAAGCTTCTAGGTAGGGAGGGGTTTGGCCCCAGTCACCAGGAGCCGCTCTGAGCCTCAGGCCTTCAGTGGGGTCAGCTGTGACTCCCCTTCTCCGTTCTAGTTTTTATTTTTAGTGTTGAGTTTTCGGGCACAGTAGACTCTCCTTAGGAAAAGTCCAACGAGAGGACAAGGGAGGCAGTTTTGAAATCCGGTGGAAAGTAGGTCAGGCTGGGTTGCTGGCCAGGCTCCAGATGATAAGGCCTGTGTGGAAATTTAATAACGTGAGCGGTCATATCCATGACATAATTCATAACTGAGAGGAAATAGCAATTAAGGGGCAATTGTGCAGCACGAGACAAGCCTCCTTCACAGCTCTTAAAAGCAGGAGGAGGAAGAGACAACACTGTCATTCTGGGGCTGCTGGGGGCCTGGCTGGCAGCCTGTGGGGATCTGGGGATCAGTCAGTCTGTATGTACCTTGGGGGGTTTGTACTCATCTTTCCTCACCCCCTTAGGACACAGGGAAACTGGGAGTGTGTAGAAGCAGAGTGTGTGCCTACTATGGACCTGGCTCGGCTCAGGCCTGGGGTGCGAGCTGTAAAAATGCCAGGTGTTTTGCTGCAACTGGGAGGTTTGAGCGCAGCTGCACTATTTTGCCATTGCCTTGTCAAAACGGAAAATCGCTTTGATTATCAAGTGAACTGTACCGCAGACACCCAGATCCTTAGTGCATCTTCCCCGCCCCCACCATTCAGTGACTGTGGACTTTCAGTTTCTCTTTTATTCGTTTTTCTGGGTGGTGGTTCCACAAGCACCATTTGCTTTTATCATCAGTTTTTAAAAAGCTACTAAATCCACACTGGCCCCTTCTCTGTTCCTTGAACCAGCCAGGTGTGTGCTATCACCGGTCCTTCGCACTTGCTGTGGCCTCTGCCCGGGGGTTGCTCTTCTGCTAGAGATCCACGTGGCTCGGCCCTCACCTCCTTCAGGTCTTCACTGAAATGCGGGCTTCCCGTGAAGCCCCAGCTGACCAGTCTTTTTAAAACTGCAAACCCACCTGGTGTTCTGGATCTACTGTTCCTGCTTTATTTTTATCTAGAGCACTTACCACCAATTAACCCTCTCTACAGGCTGTTCACTCATTTTGTCATTTACTTGTTCCCATCAGTGCCACCAGCAAATGAATTTTTGTCCATCTTGTTCTCAGTGGCATCCCCAGCACCAGAAACTGTGCCTGGGGCATAGTAGGTGCTCAGTGAATATTGGTGACTGAATGAATGTTTGCCCTTGTAACTGACTGCCCATAAGATTATAATATGTTGACTTCGTTATCACAAAGTTGACCATTTGCTGGTTTGCTTTGGGGGTGGCCTGAGAATAACTCAAGGTCAAACCTTCTTAGATGCTGCTGGTGGGAACAGAAGTTGGCGTGACTAGGGCTGGCTCAGCTGGCTTGGGTATTTGTGGCTGACACCTGTTCAGATTGGTCAGGGATCAACTTGGATATACCACTCCCCTCTGCCCTTTCTAAAGAGCTCCTTGGCCACTTCTGTCGTGATTTTAAACACATCCACCAGCTGACCCCACCTGTTCATGAACATTTTCATGCAAAGGAGCAAAGCTCTGTATGCAAAAGGGGTTTCTTGGCTGGGCACGGTGGCTCACACCTGTAATCCCAGCACTTTGGGAGGCCCAGGAGGGTGGATCACCTGAGTTCAGGAGTTTAAGACCAGGCTGGCCAACATGGCAAAATCCCGTCTCTAGTAAAAAAAAAAAAAAAAAAAAGAAAAAAAAAAAAAATGTCAGGGCATGGTGTTGCATGCATGTAATCCCAGCTTCCCAGGAGGCTGAGGCAGGAGAATTGCTTGAACCTGGGATGTGGAGGTTGCAGTGAGCCAAGATCACACCACTGCACTCCAGTCTGGGCAGCAGAGCAAGACTCTGTTTCAAAAAAATAAAAAATAAAAAAGGCGGGGAGGGGTTCTTTCAGAATTTTTCACAACAGCACATGTGCATGCACACTCACATACATACTGACTCCCACAGTCAAGGATACACACGTCCCCTCCCCACACTCACTCACACACTCATACAATTAACCATACACACTTATTTTGCATTATGTAAATATTTTAACAACAAGTATGTGTTGTTATCATAATCAGAAAAACAAATACATTAAAGAAAATTCAGTAAAGTCATCTGTGGCTCTGTGAATTGACTTTGGATTTGGTCAGCAAAATTCAGTCAGAGAGTATAGAAATCTGTTATCTTCTTATGTTTGACACAAGGTTCTGGTGAAATATCTGGACATTTAGCAAAGTTTTCCCTGGGTTGGTTTTTGCCTGAAAAACAGCTTCTTTTTTTGCTGTGGATTTGAATATAATTAAACTCCTAGAGTGGATGCTTTGACGGTCTTGCCCACTTTCTGTTCTCTTGGTAAGTACTCCAATTTTGAGGGGATCTCCATGCTTCTCTCATGTGGTTCCCCTTTTTGGGGGAGCTAACTGCCTTCCTGACTCCAAATCTAAGCTAATTGTCTAAGTCGTACCTTCAGCTGCAGCCACTGGTTCAAGGATGGTCATGTAACCAGGTTAGAGTCTAAAGAAGAATCAACATCAGAGGACTCTGGAAAAGATGCCTTCCAAGTAGCCACTCAAAGAGATCTTCATCTGGACAGAATGAGACCTGGAATTGTCATGCTTGTTTTAACGCTATGAAGAAAACCAGCCAGAGGAAACAAACAAAAAAACAAAAAACAAACAAACAAACAAACGAAAGCTAACACCCAGAAGTTAAAGCTCTGATCAAACCAAACCTGAAGCTCACCCTTCTACTAGGCTTTTCATTAATACAAGCCAATAAGTCCCCTTTATACTTTAAATCAGTGTGAGCTGAGTTTCTATTCTTTAAAGCCCAAAGCTAACTTGCACAACCTCCTTCGATAAGAGGAACCTCTCCCAGAGTCCTGCATTCATGTCATTTTAGCAAATATGTATTGAACACTTACTGGACACCAGGCCCAGTGTCTGATCCCGGGGGGACGAAGATGATGAAGACACAATCGTGGCCTTTGAGGAACGTGCTACCTGGTTAGGGAAGATGAGGGTGTGGGATTGTGCCATGATGACAGGGACACAGAGACACAGTCGGCTTGGGGTTGGGGAGAAGAAATCCTTGATTGACTGAGCTCGTCTGAAGGGAGAGTAGGGGAGGGAGAAGGGAGTCTGCCAGCCTGGATGCTTGAGAGATTGCTGTAGGGCAGGGCAGGCAGCATGTGCAGAAAGGAAAGAGCTGTTGAGATGGGGAGCATGGCCTCCGGGGGACACCACATAAAGGGAGCTCAGGCAGGGCTGAGTCCCCAGAGAGAACCCTGCAACTTTAGAGCATGAGCCCCCCCTTCCTCCTTCCCTCACTTGGTGCAGTCCAGCTGCTAGCAGAGAAGGTGGGGGTTGGGGAGGGACCCCTTGTCAAAGTCCAGCTTTTTCATTGCAAGAATGGAAAGACCAAGATATCAGCAAAGATGACACTGTGACCAATATTTTTTCAACAGTGTTCATTCCACACAAGCTCCTATGGCAGAGGGCAAAAGTCAACCCAGGCTTAGGGATTGGTGGGAGATATATAATCACCTATAGCGCTGAAAAAATATAAAGCTTCGATCATGCTCTAGGGGTTTCTAAAAGACTTTCCAGGGAAGTCAGGGAAGGCTTCTTGGAGGAAGAAGCACTTAAGCCAAGAGCTAAAGGGAAAGGAGTTCCCTTGGCAAAGCTGGGAGGGAAGGGGTTTCAGATGGAGGGAACAGCCTGTGCAAAGGGCCTGTGGCAGGAAGGAACCTACGCGAGCAAGGGCTTTGCATTCACACCCTGCTTTTCATGGGTCCTGACCACAAGCCTGTAAGGTAGGTCTTGTTATCACTATTTTAGAAATGAAGACATGGAGACCTAGAGAAGCAGTGACATGTCCAGGGACACACAGCCAGGAAGCAGCAGAAATGGGAATTGAACCTGCATTCTTCATCATACCCTGGTCTGTCCCTGGTAGGGATCAACCAGCAGCTTTCTGACTGCTGGGATACTTCTCTTTGAGAACACAACAGTTCTAAAAGTGTGGTCCTAGGATCCCTAGGGGTCCCCAAGACCCATTCAAGGGGTTCATAGGATTACTTGCCATTTTTACTCTTATTCTCACATGAGTGTAAAGAGTTTGAGAAGTTCATTGATAAGTGTTTAGATTCCACGTTGCAACCGAATTTAAGGCATTACCACTGGCTAGGTTTTGTGTAGCATTAAAGACTATTCATGGCTGGGTGTGGTGACTCATGCCTGTAATCCCAGCACTCTGGGAGACCGAGACAGGCAGATCACCTGAGGGATTGGAGGATTGGACCCCAGGGTCCCTTAGGTAAGCAGAGGCCAGTCAGCCGTGCAGGGTGTGGTGGAGCTGGGTCTCTTGCCCAGGCTGTGTACCAGGTGCCCCCTCACCTGCTGAGCACTCCGGGAGGGGTGGGTGAGGGCCTCACCTGGCAGGACAGATTCTTCAAGGTCCTCTGCCTGAGCGGTGGTTTCCTGTGCCTCTCACTCCTCCTGGAAGGGTAGACAAAGATGCCCCAGATACAGGCCTGGGGAGGCCAAGAGATTAGCCAGAGGTCACACAGAAGGTCATGGGAGTGCCACGACCACCCCTTATAGAGCCTTGTGGGAGGCAGAGCCCCTGAGAAGGGAGGCACAGAGCCAGGTCCCTGCACCTGCCCCTGCACAGAAGGCTGTTGGGGGACGTGGGGGCAGGTCCTAGATGGGTTCCTGACTGAGGCGACATGGACATTGTCCGTAATGCTCCCCTCTCACCCTCCACATGTACCATCGTAACTGTCAGCTTTATGCCCTAAATATCTCCTGTATCCAACCACAACTCCTCACCTCCCTGGCCAAGCCCTGGGCCAGGCCCATCCCTTTCACTCATGGACTGTGGCCATCGCCCCTTCTCTGCTCTTCCTGCTTCCAGCCTCACCCACTCTCTTCTCCACACTCCTTCCTCTGCCTACAACCTTCTGTGGCTCCCATTCACCCAAGAAAAAGCCCAAACTCCTCTCTGTGGCCACAGGGACCCTGGCCAGCTCTCCTGTCTCATCACCACTTCCAATATCTGTTCCTTTGGCCTGCAGCTCTGGTGAAATGACCTTCAGTTTCTGTCCACAAGACATTTACACATTGTATTCCCTCTGTTTGGAACTCTGTTTCCACTATTTTTTTTTTATTTGTAAAAATTGAGGTGAAATTCATGTAACATGCAATTAAACATTTTAAAGTGAACAACTCAGTTGGCATTTGGAACATTCACCACGTTGGGCAGCCCATATCCTGGCACTATTTTTGCTGATCCTCCTTTTCATCCTTTCAGTCATCCAGATGTCACCTCCCCCAGGAAGCCCATCTTGACCTTCCCCTCTTCCCCATAGTTTCGATCAGATGCCTCTTCAGAGCTGCCAGGGCCCCTGTGGCTCCCCCACTGTGTTGTGTTGCCTGCTAGAGTGTGAGTGGGCTGAGGGCAGGAACCACATCTGATTCTTCTCGGCACTCATGGCACCCACACATGTGTGGACTTGGGGTGTGTTTGTAATGAATGAGGACAGAGGCAGAGATGGGTGGAGAGATGGTGAGATGTGAACTGAGCATCCCCTTTGTGCCAAGCCTTGTGCTCAGTGTGCTTGTGCGTGTCATGTGGTGGGGGACAGAACAGACACAGAGCCTGCCCCTGTGGAGCTGACATCCCCAGGGGTGGGCCAACATGCCCCCTGACAATTACAAGATGGCATCACCAGGTCTCCTATGACAAGGCATTATGGGAGCACCCAGAAGCCTCCTGACCTGCCTGGGCTGGGAAGGCTCCTCGCAGGTGGCATCTAAGGGTTGTGAAATACAGAGAGGGGTGAGCCAGGTGGGTGCAGAGCGCTGGCAGGAAGTATCCCCAAAAGACAGCGCAGCAGGGACAAAAGCCTGACCCAGGGGGTCCTGACTGCAATGATTTTGTTCTCCCCGGGAACATTTGGTGCTGTCTGGAGATGTTAGTTTTCACAACCAGGGAGGGTGCTGCTGGCATCCAGTGGACCAAGGCCCCGGACACTGCTTAGTGTCCTGCAGAGCACAGGACAGCCCCGCAATGGAGAATGGCCCAGCCTGAGGCTGAGAAACCCTGGCACAGAGGCAGGCCTTTGGGGGCACTAAAGAAGCTCAGGAGAGGAGGCTGGAGGGGGTGCAGGCAGCCTCAGCCCCATCCAGGACTTTGGATTTGGGAATGGGGTGTCCAGCCCAAGAGAGGACTTAGGCAGCAGAGGACCTGCTGAGATGCAGGGTCCAGGAAGCTCCCTCTGGCTGCAGTGTGGACTAGGATGACCCAGTTGTATGATCCAGTGGAAGAGAAGTCAAGGCAAAGGGCACAGAGAGTGCAAAAGTCCTGAGGTGGAAACTGGCTGAGTGGGATCTGGAGACAGAGGGGAGGTAGGCATGGGTGAAGTACAAAGACTACTGGGAGATGCCATGCAAGGCCTTGGAGGCTGCAACAAGACTTAGGGGGTTAGTCCAAGAGCAAATGGGGAGCCCTTGAAAGTGTTTCACCAGGGGAGGGGCACTGTCAGCCTTGGGTCCTAGCACGCTCCCTCTAATCGTGGGTGGAGAATGGATCCTAGGGGTGAAGGCAGCACAGGGAGATGAGGAGGAAGCGAGGCTGGGGCCAGGTCAGGCCAGGAACTGGAGTGAGGTGTTGAGGGGATGTGGCCACCAGGCCCAGATCATGGGTTTGATGGGGATGATAGGCAGAGGACTGGAGAGTGGCTCAGAAGTTTCTAGCTGGCTAGGCAGCCTGGACAAGGGGCCTTTCAGGCATCTCTTTTCACCTCATGGCTCCTGAGGACCAAGGGCCCTGATATCTGTGCTTCCCACCCCTTCCTAGACAAGTCCAGCCTCTTCGTGGATGTCCTCAACCCACGCACCTGCAGGAGGCAGCCTGGAATGCTTGCTGTTGGGATTTTCCCAGAGCTCCAACCCCAGGACACACTGCATCTCAAAGTGGAATCCAGCTGCTGGCGCCGCCTCTTAAAGAAAGGCCAGAAGAGGATGGAGCCGGAAAAGGCCCTGTGTTCCACAGTCGACTCTCAGCAGCACCAATCTCTGCTGTCTGCAGGGCCTGAGTTTGAATCCTGCCTCTGCCACCACATGTTCAGTGCCTTGGGCTCCTCATCTGTGGCATGAATACAACAGTGCCTCCCTCAGAAGGCTGGTGGTCATTTGAAAATGAGAGAATTTGTAGAAAGTACCTGGTGTAGAGTCAGTGTTCAGTAATTGTCAGTGAATATTACTATTATTATTAATTAGGGCATTGAAAATAATTCACATTTGCTCCCCTCCCCAGCTGGAAGGGCCAGTTTTGGCTTCAAATCAGCCGGGACATCGTAGCTGACACAGGGTCACACACAGAGCCCCACACCAAGCTCCCAGGGGGATAAACCAGGGGAGGGCTGTTCTCCTCATAACTGACAGCCTGAGAAAAATTGCAGTTTGCAAGACACTCGTGTGGAAAGGGAGGACTTTGGAGCCATGAACCCACTCCTACGCTCAGATGCCGGGGTCTTGGGCAAGTCCCTGAGCCTCTTGAAGCCTCTTGGAGCCTCGTTCTTCCCATCTGCGAAATGGGAACTCTGCTGCCCACACAGGTTCCCGGAAGGTGGAATTGCACCCTCTCTACTCTACTTTTGAGACACAGGAGGGGCTAACTCTGCCTCCCGGGGATGGCATCGTGGCCCCTCGAGGCTCCCTTTAAGGCTGAGGGCTCCTCTTTGCCAAGCAGCTCTTCTCTCACAGACCCTCGTGCCAGCCCTCAAGTTGTCCCAATTCTGCAGATGAGGACTTGGAGACATGGCCAGGTACATCACAGAGCTGAGGCCATGCCAAGCTTGGCACCCTCCCAGCTGAGGTGCCTCCCCCTTGCTCCCCTTTCAGCTCTTGAAGTCACTGGGACTCATCATCTCAAGCCAGAAAGTGGGGGCAGATGGTGGCAGATACACAGGCGTCTGTTGCATAATTAAGTGAGGGCAAAAAATGTTGCTTGTGATTAAACAAGGAACCAGGACAGTAGTGGCTCCCACAACAGCTGGGGTGGCTCAGGAAGGGAAGGCCGCTCCTCTGGAAGACGCTGGCTGGGAGTGACGGGTGGGGGATGAAGCCTGCGGAGGTTGTGACCTCTGTTCCTCTCCTAACACCCCAGCTTCACCTCTGCCAGCTGCATGGCCTTGGCTCCGTCCCCTCCTCTCTTTGTGTCTTGGTTTCCAGACAACAGCAAGATTAGGGCTTGTCCTGGTCTTGTCTCACCTGTCCCTACCTCAGGGCCTTTGCACTGCCTGGCAGGTGCTTCCCACACCCAGATCTTCCTCGGGAAGCCCCTCCACCTGCTCCAGGTCACAGCTCAACTGCCTCCTCCTCCTAGCAGCTTCTCGACCTCTCCCACCCTATCACCTGCTTCTGTTTTCTCCATAGCTTGTCTTGGTGCCCTGCACACAGTAGGTTCTCAATAAGTACTTGTTAAACAAATGGAGATCCTGGGTCATTTGTCCCTTTTATCTGTCATTCTCTTTGCTCCAAAGCCATGTACCATTTCACAGATGAGGGAAACTGAGGCAGGTGAAAGAGGACACACGTTGCCAACCTCCTCAGGTGAAGCATCGGCAATGTGGGCAGCCACAGAGCTTGATTATCCCTGGGTACAAATCCTGGCTCTGCCTCTCCTTGGCAGAGGGGGACCTTGGACAAGTGACTGTGCCTCAGTTTCCTCATGTGTAAAAATGGATGGTTATATTGAACTCTCAGGGTTGTTGCAAGAGTCAAAATGAAAGTGTTAAAGTAGGTAGTAGCCACTAAGTACCAGAAATAGTGTTTCATAAAATATCTGCTGAATTAAGGAGGTGAGAATCATTGTCCACATTTCACAAATGGGGGAAACTGAGCCACAGGGAGGTGAAGCTAATTAAACAATGGAACTGAATATCAAACCTAAGTCTGTTCAACTCCAGAGGCCTCTTTTGTGCAGTGGAAGTAACATTGTGGAAAATTCTAGGCCTTAGGACTTCCAAGTGATGGGAGGGATGGGAGACGACCTAGCATGTAAGAGGATGACTGGACAGGCACAGCCAACCTCCATGTGGGGAGACAGGCAGGCAGCAGAGACGGCCCCACCAGGGCCCACATGAAGGATGGTTGGACCTGGCCAGTCTCCACTCTCTGTCTTTCTGATATTCCATTGAGGAGTCTTGCTATGTCACTCTCAGTCCATGGAGTTTGAGCAAAGCTGACCCCCACCTCCAGCTTCAACGATGTGCATGTGGCTGAGGACCTGGCCATGGGCCACGGGGTGTGGTGAGAGATGGCCACATGATCCAGTCACAGCCAGTGAGAGCCAGTCTGGGAGCTTGGACAGGAATGGTTGAGAAAGAGTGCTGGGGTTTCCCTCTGGCTTGCTGGACTGATAGGGTCATATTAGTATCAGTGGGTGTCATAGTCACAGGGGCAGTGGCAGCAGCAGTTGTAGTAATAAAATAACAGCTAGTACTTATTGAGCATTAAGTGTGCTTCACATATATTGATTAACTCCATATTAGTGCTTCACATATATTGCTTCACATATATTGATTATATTGATTATATTGATTATATGTTAGTGCTTCACATATATTGATTAACTCCATATTCCAGAGAGACGTGGAAAATAATATCATTCAAACACCTGGATCTAGCTATGCCTGAAGCAAGACCCCTGGAATTTTTTTATGTGACCCAATAAATTATCTTTCATCTAAACTGGTTTTTGTTGGATTTTTGTTCCTTGCAGCTGAGACAGCCCTGACTAATCCACCTGCCTTCTGGACATTATCCAAGCTTCCATCTCCCCATCTTTACTGTAGCTGAAGCGGCACACCCATTAACTGTTGTATGCCTGTCGCTGACTCACAGGTTTCCATTGGAGCTCTTGGTCCATCCTTCCCAAACGGAAGCCCCAAGCCTAATCTTTTTCCTATTCGCGCTGAGCGGGACGGAGGGTGTGTAGGCATGAGTCCACACCTGTGTTCCAGGAAGGTGCTCTGTGGGGTTTGCTTGGCCCCCAAACACACCTTGTGATGACTGCTACTCTGCTTTGCATAAATGGTGATCTCACCAAGACTCCCCAACAGCCCTGCAAGGCAGATATTGTCATCCCATTTTAAAGATGAGGAAAATGAGGTTCAGAGAAGCAAAGCCTGAGTCCCACAGCTCTAAGCAGAAGATCCTGCACTCCCTAACTCCAGAGCTGTGCCCCTTCCAAGACCCAAGTTCACGGACCCCAGGTGCCAGAACTCAGGGTCAACTTGGTTTATAATATGTGTGACAAATCTATGTGCATGTAGAGTCTATGAGTGTGTGTGTATAGTACATGTGTCAAATCCCTATGTATGCGGAGTCTATACGTGTGTGTATATGTCTCGAATCCACACATACAAATAGAATGCAAATGAGTAGGTATTCTATAGGTAATCTACTTGAATATTGAATGTGTGTCTAATATATGTGCCAAATCTATATGTATGCAAAGTATATATGTATGTAATATATATGTAGAACCTATATGAATGTAGAACATATATGTGTGTGTATATGCATGTAGAATCTACATCTATGTGGACATATATGAGTGTGTGTGAAATATGTGCATGGGATCTATATCTATGAAGGATATATATGAGTGTGTGTCTAATATGTGCATAGGATCCATATAAGACATAGGACATATATGAGAGTGTATGTGTGTGTGTGTCTAATATGTGTGTGGAATATCTGGCTTCACCTGCCTTGCATCTCTCGGCAGCAGGTACATTGTGGAGTGGGAGAAAACAATGACCACATTTTCCCACCTCAGCCTGCATCACCCTGGAGCAGCCACTGTTCCCTGCCCCCCTCTGGCCTCCTGCAGTCACCTGGCCTTCCTGCTCTGCCCCTCCTCCAACCCATTCTCCCCTTGGGCTGGGGGGAAACTATTAGAACCGAGGTCAGGTTAGGGTTCTGCTCAGAGCTTTCCATGGCTCCCACCTCTTTTAGAGCAAAGCCAAAGTCCTTGCAACAGCTTGAAAGGCCCTGCCTGGTCTGGGACCTCCCTCGTGGCCTCCCTGACTCCTAACGGACCCTGTCTCCCTCTTCCCCTTGGCTACAGCTGTCCAACCTCTTTCTCTGGGGCCAGGTGCGCTACAACCCAGCACCTGTGCACTTGCAGTTCCTGACCCCCACGCAGATCCCCGGCCCCAGATGTCACTTAATTCACATTTCAGCTGAAATGTCACCCCCCCAAAAAGGCCTCCCCAGATCCTCTCCAGCTCCTTCCCCTGTGTGGATGTTCCTAAGATATTCCCATGCAATGTCGTCCCACCACCCAGCACAGTGCCTGACATATGGTAGGTGCTCAACCACTGACTGATGGGTGAGAGGGCAAAACAAGGCAGCGATCAGGTCAGCGCTCGTCCTGCTGAACTTCCTCTCAGGCCACCCAGGATCTGCATGGCCTCACCTGACCTCTGCCCACCACTGTCTTCCCACAAGCTCACCCACTCCACTTCCTTCTCGTTTGGGGCTAGAAGTTACCAACAGAGCCTTTCTCTGCCTACTTTTAATGGCTTACTTTACAAAAAAGCAAAAAGGGAAGTGTCAGCAGCAACACCCTTCACCTTCCATTCCAGAGTGTTTCTCAGTCACTACAGGGCCCCATGGGGAAATTCTGCCTGTCCTGCCTGGTGTGCAGGAACCGGTGTTCCAGGTAGCTGAAGTTTCCGGACAACTGAGGATAACCTCCGGAATCAAGGAATGGAAAAAGCGTGGCCTGTGGTTGACTCTAACCCACCAAGGAGTTCTGTTAGGCCAGTACTTTTGTATTTTAACAGCTCTGTCGAAATATAATTCACCTAAGATAAAATTCACGCTGTAAAAATGTACAATTCAATGGTTTTAAGTATATTCATAGAATTGCGCAACCATCAGCACAATCAATTTTAGAACATTTTCATCACCTCCCCAAAATACCCCGTATCCCATGCCTACTCCCCATACCCCCTCACCCCAGCCTCCCCAAACCACCAATCTACTTGCTGTTTCTATTGATCTGCCACTTCTGGGCATTTCCTGGGAATGGATTCGTGCCCTATGTGGCCTTTTGCATCTGGCTTCTTTCACTCAGCATCATGTTTTCAAGGTTCATTCACATTGTAGCATGAATTGGTAGTTCATTCTTTTTATTGCCAAATAATATTCCATTGTATGGACATACCCCACATGGTGTTTACCCATTCATCCAGTGATGGACATTGAAGCTGTTTTCACTGTGCAGCTATGATGAATTGTGCTGCTATGAACATTTATGTGTCAGTTTTTGGTGGACATACACTTCTGTATCTCTTGGGTATATACCTAGAAGTGGAATGTCTGGGTCATATGGTAACTCAATGTACACTTTTGGGGAATTGCTAGACTGTTTTCCAAATCAGTTGTACCTTTATACAATTCTGCCAGCAAGATATGAGAGTTCTAGTTGCTCACACCCTTGCCAACATTTGCTAGTGTCTGTCTTTTTGATCATTTGCCATCCCAGAAGGTGCAAGGTGGTAGGCCAATGCTGTGCCTTCATTAGTGGGAAACATTTACAATTTGGGTGAGTTTCTTATTTTTTAATTTGTATTTTTTGAGACTGAGTCTCTCTCTGTTGTCCAGGCAGGAGTGCAGTGGTGCAGTCTCGGCTCATTGCAACCTCTGCCTCCCAGATTCAAGCAATTCCCCTCCCTCAGCCTCCTGAATAGCTGGGATTACAGCCAACTGCCACCATGTCTGGCAATTTTTTTTTTTTTTTTTTTTTTTTTGGTATTTTTAGTAGAGATGGGGTTTCCCATGTTGGCCAGGCTGGTCTTGAACTCCTGAACTCAGGTGATCCACCCACCTCAGCAGGCTGAGTGCTGGGATTGCAGGTATGAGCCGTCGCGCCTGGCCTAAAAATTGGGAGAGTTTCTATCAAAATCTGGATCTCTGGCTTCTCCTGAGGAAGATGGCTTTTTGGCATGACTGGGATGCATTCCCTGTGGAGGCTGAGTTGCAGCCACCCTCCAGGCCACCACAGTCTTCATCCAGCCAACTCCCTTGTTGAAGAGACTTCAGGGCTCCTTTGACATTGAGGTCTATAACATGTGTTTGAGCCCAGAGGAGGTCGACAAAGATGAAAACCTTTCATCACTTGGCCTTTCTGGAATTGACTTTCCCTCAGGCGGACCGGGGGTTGAACCACAAATACATTTTCCTACATAGTATATCCCACACTGACACAGGGTACAGGTTAAGGATCCCTTATCCAAAATGCCTAGGACCAGAAGTGTTTTGGATTTCTATATTTTCCAAATTTTGGAATATTTGCATATGCATAATGAGATATCTTAGGGATGGGGCCCAAGTCTGAACATGACATTTACTTTTGCTTCATACATACCTTATACACCCAGCTTGAATGCAGTTGTCTACAACTTTTAATAATTTAGTGTGTGAAACAAATTTTGTGTACATTGCACCATCAGAAAGAAAGGCATCCGATGCCTATCTCAGTTACCCACATGGACAATCTGTGGTTGTTTGGCATCACCCTTATTCCTGACTCTGAATTTATATACTATCAATAAGCAATCAATATTACTATTATTATTAATTAAGGCATTGAAAATAATTCACATTTGCTCCCCTCTCCAGCTGGAAGGGCCAGTTTTGGCTTCAAATCAGCCGGGACATCGTAGCTGACGCGGGACCACACACAGAGCCCCACGCCAAGCTCCCAGGGGGATAAACCAGGGGAGGGCTATTCCCCTCATAACTGACAGCCCAAGAAAAATTGCAGTTTGCAAGACACTTGTGTGGAAAGGAAGGACTTTGGAGCCATGAACCCACTTCCACACTCAGATACCAGGGCCTTGGGCAAGTCCCTGAGCCTCTTGGAGCCTCATTCTTCCCATCTGCGGAATGGGTGACAGAGCGACTCCATCTCGAAAAAAAAAAATTGAAACGGGGTGTCACCATGTTGGTCAGGTGAGTCCTGAACTCCTGACCTCAGGTGATCCACCTGCCTCAGCCTCCCAAGGTGCTGGGATATCAGGTGTGAGCCACCACCCCTGGCCGTCACTTATGCCTTTGTCTAGCTCAGGGAATGTGCATTTTTCCAGCAGAGGAACCAATCAAATATGCGTTTATCTCAGGTGAGTAGAGGGATGACTTAGACTTCAGTAAAGTTCTTGGCGCTCACAAGGAATTTCCTAGTAGGCAAATTGGGTGGGAGGAATGTGGATTATTTATTTATTTATTTATTTAGAGATAGTCTAACTCTGTGGACCAGGCTGGAGTGCAGTGGCATGATCTCAGCTCACTGAAACCTCCTCCTCCCAGGTTCAAGCGATTCTCCTGCCTCAGCCTCGCAAGTAGCTAGGATTACAGGTGTGCACCACTACGCCCGGTTAATTTTTTGTATTTTCAGTAGAGACAAGTGTATCACCAGGTTGGCCAGCCTGGTCTCAAACTCCTGACTTCAGGTGATCCGCCAACCTCAACCTCTCAAAGTGCTGGGATTACAGGCATGAGCCACTGCACTTGGCCTCTCTCCCTATATCTTCACGTGCCTGCAAACCCAAGAGGGAACTCCTGACCCCTTGGTTAGGGTCAGGGCTCCAGAGGCCCAGGGTCAAGGCTATGGCTCCATCCCAAGGATGTGCATCCCTGCAAGAGGCTGCATCCAACAGGCATGGAAGAGGCTCCGCTGGAGCCTGCTCGAATTCCTGCTGTGGAAAGCAAGAGGAGGTGCTTCTTGAAGAAACAGGGGGATCCCACCAGTCTCAGGGGTTCTGTCCTGGCCTGCAGCCCTGGATCGTCCAGCCTGTGCTGGGGTGGGGAGCCAACCTTGCCATTCTTGCTTGGGGCTGAGGGTGAGGGTCCCGCATCCCCAGAGGCCTAGCCCCGGGTTCCTGCTGCAGGCTCCACTGGGCATCACCAGGCCCTGTTCCTCCCCTCCAGACCTGGCGCTCACCCTCAGCAAAGATAGCAAGACATGTCACGTGACCCGTCCACCAGGCTTCTCCCACACTGCTCTTAGCCCCGCAGATGGTGGCCGAGCAGTGGAGCAAAGTGTGACCCGGTGGACAGGGGTGGCCTGGAGACCAATCCCCAGACAGCGCAGATGAGGCTGTGGGGCAGCAGGTGAGTGGGTCTGTGGTGGGAGGGGCTCCAGGGAGTCCGAGGACAGGCTTCTTTCCCCCCATCTGGAGGCCTCCACATCAAGAGAGCAGGGGGTCTTCCTTCCCCAGCCCTGCCCTCCTGTGGCCACAGGACCTGAAATGCCTCCATTAGAGAGACCAGAGAAACCACCTGGGTGAGTTGGGCTCAGTGTAGTTTTGGCGAACGGTGGGACAGGGGACCCCATGACCTTATGACTTGCTAAAATCCCACCATAGAAGTAACTGGGGGTGTCCAGTGGCCTTGGAAGCCAGCTGGGGAGATGGGGGAGAGGAGGGTGAATGCTAGGGGAGGTAGCTGAGGGTCTTGGGCTGTTCCAAGTGGGACACCTGGGGAGGGGGTGTCTGGGCAGGAGTGATTGGTGATATTTCAGGGGACAGGTCTTGGGTGGGCCCCTGACAGTGGGGGCTCACCACCACTACCACCCCAATGGCCAGGGTGATGTGCCTTCTCTGTGGGGGTTCCTCGCTGACCTGGTGAAGCTGGACACTGCCATGAAGGACTGTGTGGATGGGAGCGAGCCTGGGGCAGGCAGGTTGGGGACTGGGATCCTGAGGTTTGGGAGGAGAGAGCATTGGACTCAATCCTTCCATCTTAGCAAGCCTCCTCCCGTGTGAGCCCCACAGTCCTCCCCATGCCCTGTGAGCTGGGGAGTCAGGCTCATCTTACCTCTGAATGGTGGAGGCTCCAGAGCAGCTGCCAGTCCCTGTTCCCTAAGTGGTGAAGCTGCAGAGCTGCCTGACTGCACAGCTGCAGGAGCTGGACTCAGCCTCTCCCTCAGGCGGTGCCTATGGAAGGAGAGGGAAATTGTGCCCCTCCCAAGTCAGGCAGCTCCTAAGTGACTGAGCATTTTCTTTCTATACTGGGCCTCCGTTTGTCAGAGAGTGTTGGGGCAGAAGGTCCCTGAACCACAGCTCCCACACCTCCTCATCTAGAGCCCAGAGCCTGATGCAGGGCCCAGTGCTGTTCTGTGCACATTTCTCACCCCTGCTGGTCTGGCAGTAGTGCAGCGTGGGAGGGTGTGGGGATGGGGGCAGGTCATGGGCCAGGGGGCTTTCTGAGAGTCTTTGGCTGGCTGTCTTCTAGGGAAATGTCATCAACACCCAGAAAGGAAAAAGCGGAGCAGCTGGGGCCCTCACTTGGGGGGAGGGTGGGATGTGGAAGTCAGAGACTCCCACCCACTTACCCTGGGTAGAATACTCCCTGGCTCCATCCTCTGCATCCTGGATTTATTGGGAGGGTTTGATACACAGAGGAGACCCATCCCAATGGAGGGTATGGGTAGGGGACAGGAATACTGGACAAATTCCTAGCGGGAGGCTGTTTATCTGTTTATATCCAACTCTGAGAAAAGGGTGAGGCTGCATGGGATTGGAGAAGAGGGGGCCCATTAAGAGAAAAGCCCTAGAGATCGGCCCCAGTTTACTCCCTCCCTAAGGGCCCTTCAGCGTCTGCCACCCGGGGCCCTGTCAGCCTCCTGTTTTTCCCTCTGGCTCCAGGAGATTAAAGTCCTCCAAGAAATACGGCTGCTTCCGTGACAAGAGGGAATTATCATCTTCAGACTCAGGAGGAATATGGGGTTGGTTTCAAGTCCATGGAGCAGCACAGTCCGATTGAGAGGTGAGAGCCTAGCTGATTGACAGAGGGTGGGTGGAGACTCTGTCTTGTGGTCAGTTTCAGACAGCCTGTGGCCACGGCTCCGTGGTCAGCAGCAGGCCCTGTTGAATGGGAGCAGGCACTGGGAGGGAGGCCTGAGTTGTAGCTCCTGGAGCCTCATAGCTGCTGCTCTGTCCTACAGCTACAACCTGTCCTGCCGCTGAGCCCCATCCCAGGAGGCCAGTCATGCCCTCAAGGCCAAGAAGACCAGGCCATGAAGAATCTCAGGCCCATTGAGTGCCCAGGTGGCAGGGGCAGAGTGCCTCAGAGCTTGGTGAAGTTTGGGCTGAGCATGTGCTCTGGGAGTCAGACAGCTGCACAAGGCTCCCAGCTCCACTGTGATCAGCCCTGTGACTGGGGCAGGGGACTCACTGCTGTGATACTTGAGCGTCATTGTCATAAATTTAATGTGTCTGTCCAATCCTTTTCTCTTTTTATCTCTTCGTCTATAATCACCATGTACTGCTGATCTCAGTGCTTTTGTTCAAATAAATAAACCTACGTTATATAGTGTGTATTACGCTTTCTCATGATTTCTTCACCATACTCTATGATTCCACTCATACAAGGTACTTAGAGTAGTTAAGTTTATAGAGACACAAAGTAGAAGAGTGGTTCCCGGGGCTGCAGGAAGGTAGGTGAGGTGTTTAATGGGTACAGAGTTTCAGCTTTGCAGGATGAAAAGCACTCTCTATAAATGAGGAGGATGCTCGTAAAACAATGTGAATGTGATTAATTCCTTTGACCTGCACACTTAAAAACTGTTAAAATGAAAAAACAAATTGTTGGCTGGGTGCAGTGGCTCACGCCTGTAATCCCAGCACTTTGGGAGGCGGAGGTGGATGGATCACCTGAGGTCAGGAATTCAAGACCAGCCTGGTCAACATGGTGAAGCCCCGTCTCTGCTAAAAATACAAAAAATAGCCAGGTGAAAATACTCAGGAGGCTGAGGCAGGAGAATTACTTGAACCCAGGAGGTGGAGGTTGCAGTGAACCAAGACTGCATCACTGCACTCTCCAACCTGAGCAACAGAGTGAGACTCTACCCTGAAAAAAAAAAAAAAAAAAAAAAAAGAACAGACCATAAGACCATATCTATCTGCAACACCATGAATGAGTATCACAACTATACTGTTCCATATAGTAGATGTAAAAGTATATATACTGTATACTTTGATTTATACAAAATCCAATAAGCCGACAAAACTGGAGTCCTGGCTTTCAGTAATACTGGAGTAGCTTGTTGAATTAACGTAGATTATAATGATGACACCCAAATAATATATATTGTTATAGAAACACATCTACATAATACAAATACGACCTATGTGTGAGTAAGAACTCAATGAGAATTTCAGCTGTGCCCACTATAGGGGAGATAGGTATTGGCGTTTGAATCCAGCACGATTGACACCATTTGTAAACAATAACACCGCTCTTGAAAAGTACACAACAGAATTGAGAGTCTCTATAATGATTCTTTACAGTTTTAGTACCCAACTTTGAAATTCATGAGACATGTGAAGAAATACGAAAACGTAACCCATACACAATTTAAAAGGCAGGCAGTAAAAGTGATCCTAAGACATTCAATGTGTTCTAATTCAGAATGTTTAAAGGCAGCTATCATAAATCTGTTCATGGGGGTAAAGGAAAATATTCCAACAATGAATAAAGAGATGTGGAACCTCAGCAAAGACATGGAAATTATGAAACAATAGGAAGATAAGGAAATTTTAAAAATACTTTTGAGCTTATTCAAAGGTTAGAAGCAGAAGACAGAGCAATAGAAATCGTCCATTCAGAATAAAAGAGTGAAAAAGCTTGAAGAAAACGAAGAGTCTTAGAGACCTGTGGAGTGATTGAGTCCAAGTTGGAGAGGGGACAGAAAAATTAAATGAGGTGCAAAGTAAATCACCAACTAATAGCTGAAAACTTCCAAAAATTGGTCAAACCCCCCCCCCCCGCCAATTTTTATACCCAACATGTCAACACCCCCCTCCAAAAAAAAAAAAAAAAAATTCCATACCAAGGCCATATTGTGATTTAGGAGACTGGCAGGGCAGAGCTTTCTATTGACTTGTTGTGATTTCTAATTTTAACTACTTAGAAGAATGAAAAATAGATTCTCCTTAGAGTTTTTTTTTTTTTTCTTGGAGAAAGTCCGAGTTAGGCACAGATGACTGACAGTTATTAAAGGCCGATGACTTTCCAGCCTTCTCTTAAATTTCCAGTGTCTTACATTGTAAATTATTTAAATTTGTTTATTTCTCAAATCCTGCAGTAATATTGATACTCCAGAAAGACGGCCCACGGAGATTCTGCTCTTGTGCATCCGTCCTGCACAGAGCTGAGGCTGTGCCTCCTCTAGTTTCATAAAGGTAGATGTAAAAGCGTGTAGTCGTGGGGTACTTCACGTTAATCTGGAAAATTAAATGTTAAAATGGATTCAGGCCGGGCCCTGTGGCTCACGCCTGTAATCCCAGCACTTTGAGAGACCAAGACGGGCGGATCACTTGAGGTCAGGAGTTCAAAACCAGACTGGTCAACATGGTGAAACCCCATCTGCACTAAAAATACAAAACTTAGCCACGCGTGGCGGCGGGTGCCTGTAATTTCAGCTACTGGGAAGGCTGAGGCAGAACAACTGCTTGAACCCCGGGAGGCGGAGGTTGCTGTGAGCCCAGATCAGGTCACTGCACTCCAACCTGGGCTACAGAGTGAGACTCTGTCTCAAAAAAAGAAAAAAGAAAAATGGAGTCAAAGAATTATCACTGTTAAGTTCCACCAGCAACTTGTTAAACGTGGTTCCAAAGGGATATTTAAAAAGGGAAATTAAGTGTTTCCAAGAAAGCCCTATTCACAGCAGAAACGCAGACACTGTTCATGACCTCACCACACAAACTTCCCTCATGTGTCGGGAGGGACCAAGGGGCTCTCTGGTTCTGCACCTGCGTTAATTACCACCGGGAGGTCCACACTAGGACCCCAAGGTCTGGGACCAGCTTGGGTCGAGGGCAGAGAAGTGGTAGATGTGGCTCCCAAAGTGTCTTAGGGGCTCCCTTCCCTGTGGCTGTTTCCTGACTGGATGCAGCAGGGTCTGGCCTTTCACTGTGACGTTTTCTACTCTTTATTAGAGTGGCAGGAGCGTCCCTGTGAGAGGCCTATCACCAACTAATTGCTGAAAACTTCCAAAAATTGGTCAAAACCCCCCTCAATTTTTATACCCAACATGTCAACACGCCCCTCCAAAAAAAAAAAATTCCATACCAAGGCCGTATTGAGATTTAGGAGACTGGCAGGGCAGAGCTTTCTATTGACTTGTTGTGATTTCTAATTTTAACTACTTAGAAGAATGAAAAATAGATTCTCCTTAGAGGTTTTTTTTTTTTTTTCTTGGAGAAAGTCCGAGTTAGGCACAGATGACTGACAGTTATTAAAGACCAATGACTTTCCAACCTTCTCTTAAATTTGAAGGTGTGGGCCATGCAGCCAGGCCCGGGTCCAAGGGGCTGGGGTGCAGAGGAGGATTTGTGACAGCCTAGAGGATAGAGGAAATGGTGGGTTTGAAAAGGCAAGTGCCAGGTTATCAGCGACCGCGTATATCCATTTCTGGCAGTCAACTGATAGTTTCAGACACTTAGGAGGGAGCTTCCCGCGTGGGATGCCAAGAAGTCGGAGAACTGGCAGACACCTGACCATTAGCCTCAGTCCTACGCAGGGACTACACTGCGCATGTTCGAAGGAGCGTGTCAGGGGTGGGGCGAGGAGGAGGGGCGGTGCCGAGGGGAGAGGCACCCCGAGGGAAGGAGCAGGGCAAGAAGAAGGGCCGGGGGCGAGGAAAAGGGGCGGGGGCGAGGGAAGGGGTGGGGCGAGTACCGCTCCAGGAAGAGGAGCGTTACTATGGCAACCCTGACAGGTTTGTGAGCAGCTCCTGGTCCCCTGCTGCTCCGTGAGAAATCAAACTTCTGGCAATGACAAAGCATGAAGACAGCATTTGAGGGAGAGGTAGTGACATAATTAAACGGTAAGACCAGCCGCCCTGGTCCTGCTATCGCCTGGCAGGCAGAAAAGGTTTGGGAACAGTCAGGCTCCCGTTATCATGGCAGAACTGCTCTGGACTCGGGGAGGTGTGGATTCGAGGGCGGGAGCTACGCCTGGCATACTGGGAGTTGTCATCTTTGATTAGCTTCCAGTTTTTTAATTGTAGGGCGACCGGATTACAATCCCAGCCAGCATGAACAGGGGGTGGTGCGCAGTCCTGAGGGGGGAAGCCGGGCTGTGCCGGCCTCGCTGTGCATTCTGGGAGCTGTAGTCTCCTTAAAGCTCCCGCCCGTTGTTTCAAGCGCTTCGGGACTACAATCCCAGCATGCCCCGGGCTCGGGGGCGGGGCGCAATTCTCGTAGGGCGAGCGGTGCAGCGCGCGCCCGGCCAGGCGGACTGGAAACGGTACCTCTTAACGGTTCCCCGCTCGTTGGTGGCAAGGCGGCTGGACTAGAATCCCAGCAGACGACATGCGAGGAGGCGGGCAACCTAGGAGTGTTGGGCAGAGCAGTGTGGACCTCGCCGCTTCCACGGCGATGCCGGCTACTGATCGCGGGCACCTCCTTGCCAAGGGAAGTGAGTCCGGAGAGAGACAGGAGGGGCAGGTCCAGGCTGGGCAGTGAGGAAGGCGTGACGCCGCGAAGTGCATCTGCCCTTGTCCAACTCGGACGGGTGTGGTCCTCACCCCACTTCCCGCTGCTCTGCTGGGTTCCCTCTCCCACCTGCACCTGGGGTCTTTCCTGGGCATTGCGCCTCCTGCAGCCCAGGGAGCCGCCTGCTTTCCTAAGCTGCTGTGGGAACCGGCCTGAGGTCTGGGCGCTGTCCATTGTGCCACTACCCTCTTTTCTCTCCAGGCAGAGCGCAATGCAGCCGCTAAGGGGAGAAATATGCTGCCTGGCCCACCAGTGCACAAGTTCAGGGTTTTGCAGGACATGGACTGTGGCTTCCTGAAAATGTCACCCTCACCAGCGCCTTTTTCGCGGATGTGGATGTTGAGGCGCCAGGGAGTGTCATTATTGGTTTACCCAGGAGATGCTAAGAGCAGAGGAGAAAATCTCACTTCCCAGGCGTGTGTCTTTGGTGCGCCATTTTCCACCAACCCATTTGGTGGAAAGTCCCCAAATAGCTACCTAAAGATGAAGATGGTTTAGGCATTTTACACGTGACATCATTGGCCTCTTCTCAACTGAGGCCTGACTGGGCAGTGTCTCAAAGACACAGATGGCAACCTGATCCTCAGGAACAGGTGGTGCTCCAGCTTTGTGGGAGTGACTTTCAAGGTGTGGAGGAGCACTTGGGGCGTCTTTGAAACTCCTCAGGCTTCACAATTTTGCTTTAAATGGAATGTTCATCACCCCGGGCATTCACGGAGGTACCTTTACTCTCTCGGGCTGATCTGTTTAATTTTTCTGTCTAGACAATGGAAACTTCTGGGAGCACTTCTAGTTTGGTGTAGCTTCCTAATCATTGATGTCCCTTAATTCCATATGTCCTCAGGGACAGTTCCTTTGATTCTGGAATGACGCCAGCTTTTATGCTTTTATGTTTAATCCATAAAAACCAAGGTGTTAATCTACATGAAAATAAGACCTTGTTCATATCACACATTACAACAGGCTTCATTTGTGATTCCTGAATGTGGGTTACTATTTTAAAAACCCTTAAAACCCTGGTCATGGATATTAGACACTAATTGTACTTTGTAAAGAATTTTCTCCTTCAGGATCAATTACACTTGGGCTCATCAACACCTTTGTAAATAAGGGAACAAGAACTATGCAGCATCTATGGATGTGATGAGATGAAGTATGGGGAGACCACAGTACAACATTCTCTTCCCTTGTTTTCAGTAGAGTTTGTGGGGTCAAGTACCTGCGTTCCTCCACCATCCCTCAATATTCTCATTTTACTCCTGACTATTCCCCCTTTAGGTGGGAGTTTCTAAATACATTTGTCCGCAAGTGTAGTCAGGCTGTTGTAATGTGAGGGCATCCATCATCCGTCACCTTAAAGATGAATGGAGAGGATTTTGTGATTTGTGTTCCAGAGGCACTGCTGTTGGGTGTGTGGCTGCAAAAACAGGTGATCTCAGCTGTCCCCAGCAGCTGCCTCACAAGATTGGTCCTGATGCAGCCACAGCTGCTGTTCACAGAGCCAGGAGTTCCTTGCAGTTTGGTGTATTCTGCTGAGATTTGTGGCTCCGGCCCTTCTCTGCTCACCTCATTCCTGGTAGTATCTGCTCAGCTGCCTGGTTTGTTCCAGTGTTTCCTGGGAGCCTGTTGTGTAACTGCTTTTCAGAGGGTCTTTAGGAATTCCACCCTCACTTCACCAGTCACTCTACACTGGCCATGCACTTAGCTTCTTGTGGCCCTGTGTGTGTCCTCTTCAGTGGAGCTGTGAGAGTTCTAGTTAGGGATGGACCTCATGCTCATGCACCTCAGGCTGCTTCGAAAGCTGATCATCTTGTCTTTGGACACATGGACATTATTCCTTTTGTATATTTTGAAGTCTGATGCTTTTTTTTTTTTTTTAATAATGTGAACCCTTGCAGTAATAGTAACAGTCACTTTTAAATATCTTTGTGAATTTAACTCTGGCAACAATTTGATGAAGTTGACATGCGGTTCCCATTTTATAGGTGAGGAAACTGACACTTGGAGAAGTAGAGTAGCTTTATTTACTTCATACAAGCTTTTGATGAATTTCAAGTCTAAAGCTCGAAGTCTTCCTCTAAGGTATGACTGTGGCATATTCTTTGTGTTTCTCTGCCAGTGTCCTGAAGGGTTCCACATCCCATTTGGACTCCATATTTTTTCTTAATGACAGAAAACTTGCAGAAACAGGCCTTTGGTTGGGGAGAGTACTTGCTGGCACTTGGCTTTCCCTGTCCTCCGTCTTCCCCTTGGCAGGGCTTAGGTGTTTGACGGAGCTGGAGCAGTGGTAGATCCTGACCACAACTCACCTGGAACACTTGTTCTTATGTAAAGATAACACCCACTCACTTTTTGAAGTGTGATTATTTTTGTTCTAATTATTCCTCTGGACTTTCTCTTCCAGGTTTGTGCTGTGCACTAACATGTAATTCAAATACTGATTAAAACAAAACTGGTGCCCTCCTACCAAGTGGTAACAATGCGTATTTTTTTCTTTCTCTAATTATAAAAGAAATGCATGCTGTTTTAATAATCGTGGATCATAGAGATCTTTATGTAGCGGAAGTTTCACATGTCTTCCTCTTCGTTCCAAACTCACTCCCTTGTTAGAAGGAATTATTATAGCTTGGTGTTTATTTTTTTGGATGTTTTCTATAAATTTATAAATACACATAAATTTGGCCAGGTGCGGTGGCTCGTGTTTGTAATCCCAACACTTTGGTAGGCCGAGTGGGGAGGATCCCTTGAGCTCAGGAGGTTGAAGCTGCAGTGAGCAGCTTCATGCCATTGCACTCCTGTCTGGGCAACAGAGTGAGACCCTGCCTCCAAAAAAAAAAAAAGAAGAAAATTAAAAAAAAAAAAAAAGAAGCTAAATACATGTACAGTTTCTGAACACAAATTGTATCATACTATTTTTTTATTTTGCTATTTCACAAGCAATATATCATTTACGTTATTCCATATCAATGCACGAGATTCTATTTTTAATGTCTTAAATTTATTCCAAAGAATGGGTATACAAGATTTGTTTCACTGTTTATTCTTTGATAGAAACTTAGATTATTTCTAATTCCATCATTATTTAAAAATGCAGCAATAAGATGCTCGTACATAATTTACTACACTGACAGCTAACCGTTCAGTTTATCTTGCCTTCTTTTAGTCAGAGAATATGTCATGAGTTTATTTTATGATTTGATTCATAGGGAAATTAATGTTATGACTGGATAAAGTCAATTGTGAAGAAACTGCACTTCGAGGTTGTCTATCTCCGTATTCTGATGGAAAAGCGTGGAATTTAGAAGCATTGCTCGCTCCTTCAGTTTCTAACAAGTCAGTATTCTCATAGCAATTTTAATTTAAATGTTTGAATTGTTTCTCCTTCCCTTGTTCAGGATAAGTATGTTGTTTTTCTGTTTGTGAAACTTCCGACTCCGGGTATTTCAGTTGGGCTTTAGAGAGGGTAACTCCCATATTGCTGTTGTATCTATTTCTCTTCAGCATCTGGCTGCATATGATAAAGATCATAGAATTAGACCAGGCCCTGTATATATTTTGGGATGAAAAATTCAAAGTAATCAACTCAAGACAGGAGTCTACAACTTTGATTTTTAACAAAAGATTTCCTTTGATTTCCCCCAATCTTTATGATTCCTAGAAGAAATTCACCCAGGGTGAAGCATGTGGTTCTCTTGAATAATGTTTTGTTGGGGAGTTCCACATCGAGTTTCATGAGGCATACTGTTTTACAGGGTGTTTTTTGTGGGTTTTTTTTTTTTTTTTTTTTTGTACTGCCTTTCTCCGATTTTATTGGAGAGTAATACTAGCTTCCTAAAATATACTGGGAAATGTTCCCTCCTCTGCTACTTTTAGATAATACTATACTCATAATGACAAGTTTTCTTGTGAAAATGCTCTGAAAAAAAAAATGCAGGGTGGGCTGGGCATGGTGGCTCACACCAGCACTTTGGGAAGCCGAGGCAGGCAGATCACGAGGTCGGGAGATCGAGACCAGCCTGACTGACATGGTGAAACCCCATCTCTACTGAAAATACAAAAATTAGCCAGGCATGGTGGAGTGTGCCCGTAATCCCAGCTACTCAGGAGGCTGAGACAGGAGAATCACTTGAACCCAGGCAGCGGAGGTTGCAGTGAGCCAAGATCGCACCACTGTACTATAGCCTAGGCAACAAAGCAAGACTCTGTCTCAAAAAAAAAAAAAAAAAAGTGTCAGGTGCCTTTTCTCTTTTGTACTGGGTAATATTATTTATGTTGATTGATATTTACCCATATACCTGCCAATGGTTTAATGAGCCCCTATTTTCTACTCATCAATCTTACCCCTACTTCAGCCACTCCTCCCTGCTTTTTGGTACTCAGCCCCATGTTTTTCTCTCCTCACATTCTCAACTCTGTCTCTTTAACGTGGGGACTTCCATGCACTGCCTATATCCTCCCACCCTGCACTGCCAGGAGGCTCTGCAGGCTCTAAGCTGGGGCAGCAATGTGGTCCCCTCAGTTTCAGCCTCCAGACCACTGTCCTGTGCTCCTTGCAGTTGCTTCTAGTGTCTGGAAACATCTGGTTGATGTAGTTGGTCTGGCTTCCTATGTATCTGGTGCCAGAGGGAGTCTGTTTCTTGCTCTTCCACCATACAGAGAAGGCAAAGCTCTGAATTGATTTTGAAATCAATTCTTGGTTACTTCTTTTGGACTGAAATACATTGTCTATTACTTTATGATGACATAAATATTGTAGCTTAGTTTGTGGCAGTTAGAATTTCATTTTTATTTATTGTTTTACAGGCCATGCCACCATGCCCAGCTAATGTTTTATTGTTTGGCAGAGACATGGTCTCACTCTGTGGCCCAGGCTAGTTCCAATTCCTAGGTTCGCAAAATTCTCCCACCTTGGCTTCCCAAAGCACTGGGATTATAGGCATGAGCCACTGTGCTTGGCCAATAGTTAAAATTTTAGATTATTATGTACAATACTGTGATATGCCATATTTAACTTATTCAGAGATAAGGCTTTAATAAAAAATTACTTCATGTTAGAATATTTTTCTTTAATTTTTTAAATCAGTTTTCTTTTTCCCCCCCCCCCCCCCAATCTTTTTGTTCTAGCCTCAGTCACCTTTACCCTAAGTTTCCATGTTTCCATCCTGGGCAGCAGAGGCAGTTCCACAGATGATGTGCCTGTGGCTCTGTGTACTTGGAGCTCTTTCCAAGTAAGACTTTGTGATCAGGAGACCTCTTTTCAGGACAGATCACCTGCATGTAAAACAAAGAGCCCTTCCAGGCCAGGAGTATTTAGCCAAAATCTTTTTGCTTTCACATTTTATTTTTGTTTGTTAGGTTTTTTTTTTTTTTTTTTTTTTTTTTGAGACAGTGTCTCTGTTGCCCAGGCCGGAGTGCAGTGGCGCAATCCCAGCTCACTGCAACCTCTGCCTCCCAGGTTCAAATGACTTTCTTGCCTCAGCCTCTCAAGTAGCTGGGTTTACAGGCTCATATCATGGTTTCCTGCTAAGTTTTGTATTTTTAGTAGAGATGGGGTTTCACCATATTGGCCAGGCTGGTCTCGAACTCCTAACCTCAGGTGATCCACCTGCCTTGGCCTCCCAAATTGCTGGGATTAAGGGTGTGAGCCACTGCAGCTGGTGAGTTTTTGAGTCTTTATCCATCTTTGGACACAATAAACATCCAAACACACAGATGTTCCCCAACATGTCTATGAGTTTAGAGACTGTACATTTCTTTTTCCGGTGATCCTGGTTCTTGACTTTCTCGTTTAAGGTTTTGTCATCTCCTGGCAGCAGACACAAGGTCTCCTTAAGCCCTGTCAGTGTAGAGGGAGGGTCTTTGAAAAGCACCAAGTTTACACTGTGAGTGTCTCAAGATGCATCCACATTTCTCTGTCTCTTCCAGGCCAGTTCTTGGAGATACTAGGAAGCCAAGAGTTCCCTCCAAGAATGGAGATTCCTTGGAAGTGAGGTTCACCTTGAGTCAAGAAAGATGAATTACACGTGGTCAAAGATCATTCAGGGTCTCAAGAACAGCCAGAAAGAAGAGCTGGGGCTGACAGGATTGTGGGGGTCCTCTCTCCCACCTGAAAAGCTACTGCTGCCTGCCGACCCTCTCAAGAGGAGACCTCTCTGGGCTCCAGCACCTAAAACAGACAAACCTGGGAGGATGCTTCTCTCTTCTGTGTCACACATGTCCTGGAGAAAACCAGTGTATCTGAATGACCAAAGAAAACTGTGAGAAAAAGTGCAAAATCTGTACCAGGCCATTCAGTGTCTGGATGGGGCTCTGTGGTGCACATGCGTTCCAAGAAGATTGGAGAGTGCCAAGCCTGCAGGAAATGTCCCTCAGACCTGCCTCTCACACCTGGAGTATGACTGCCGGTCCAGGTTCTGATGCAGAACTGTCTTTAAAAGGTGACTGCGGATATGGAGAGAGGGATTTCTAACCCTGATAGAACATGATCAACTGTTTCGCTGGGGAAAGCCACATCCACCAGTGACATGCTGCTCAAACTGGCCCAGGACACACTCTACTACCTAAGGAATAAGCCCCACATTTACTCTTTGTGGGTGAAAGGAGAGGGTGAGAGAGGAGAGGAGTGTCCGCACAGACATGAGAAGCCTGCAGATCCAGATGACCCCCTTGCTGATCAGAATACGAAAGATCGCTTTGTGAAAACAATGACCCCATAGCAGACAGATAAGCTTCTAGAGCAGGCTTCTTCAACCATGCATCATCCAGACCCACTGGTGGAGAAGTCTACCCCGACTCTATGTTGGTGGTCTGGGGGATATTATTACTGAGACAGATTTAAGAAATAATCTCTACCTGTTGGCGAGATCTGGATGGTCACTGTTGTGCAGAGACAGCAGCGTGCTCTCATCAGCTTTCCACAGGGCAGACTGTGGAAATGGCCACTGAGAATTCCTTTTATAAATTCATTGTCCATGGCTTCAGACTCACCATCGAATGGAAGAAGAGTCCAAACTCTCAAAGAAAAGGAAAAAGAGAAGGATGGAACTGCAGACTCTGGGATCCTGCCAGAGCCTATTTCAGTACTGCAAGGAGCTCCTTCTCCCCCTGCAGCTCTAGACCCCACCTTGGAGCCTCCTTCCAAGGAGTGAGACTACCTTTCTGACTTTTTCTGACCATGGAAAACTTTTCTGACTTTTTCTGTCCTTGGCACCTGCTGAGGACAGCAGACCCAGGGACCCAGTCTCCTGGGCCCATTCTTGCCCAGCTTCTTCTTGATCATGTGACTTGAAGGCATTCTTGTGCAGTGGAAGCGGGGCCCCAGGACCATGTGATAGATCGATGGTCTCTGGCTTCTGCCCCACTGATGGTCAGATGGTGGCCACTCAGGGTGTGAGAGCCCAGCCATCACTGCTTCCTTGAGTTGAAGAGGTTGGAGGCTGGTCCACCGGCTCCTATCCCACCCTTGGCAATGTGGATGGTTGCTCCTTGAGCCTGGTAACGTCTCTGCCTTGGCCCTGCCAGGCATGCCCTGACTTGGGGAGCCCTGCGTACCCACACACTACTTTAAGGGGCTTGCCCTTCCTTGGGCCAAATTCTAATTTTGGCCAGTGCCCCAGGAAGCTCAGTCCCCTGTTTTGTTATCTTGGCTATTTCTGGGGCACCCATAGTTCTCCTGGGTCCCTTTTCTCCCAGGGCTTGGGCTGGGCAGGGCATCTGTAGGTCTGGGATGTTTGCCCTGTGAGTGAGGCTCTGTCATACAGGTGGGCAGACATGGGGACATGTGATAGGCGCTGGCTGGCTAGGACTCTGCAGATGCCACAATCCTTCTGCCCTCCAGCAGCTTCTGAGTCCAGCTTCCCCATTGACACTGACTTCACCCAGCTGAGGAGCTGTCTGGGGTTGTCTGGGTGCTGTCTTGGCTCCTTTAAGGCTGTGCTGCTCGGTGGCCCCTGAGAAAGGTCAGGTCCAGGTGCCACCATGCAAGGGGAGTATCTATGGCCCTACCGCTGGGATTTTGGTGGGCTGGACAAGGCCTGGTTGTGGAGGCCCTGATGGGGTTCAGGGCCAGGGCCTGTCCTATGGTCCTGGGGGTGTCCAGGGAAGATGAAAGAACAAGGGTTCAGCATCCCTGCACAAAGCTGCACTGTGGACACCATGAGCCCCGGATGTCAAGATCCATGAGGAGTTTGGGAGAGAGTTTCAACACAGAACTCGCCAAAAATCCCATGATCTATCCTGAGATGGGAACAGACTTGCCACATCTTGAGCCACTGGGCCCCCAGAGAGTGACCTGCTGTCCTGGGCTCTACAGAATTCTCATGCTGCTGGGCCTTGGCCTCAGGTCAGCTTCTGGGCTTCTGGAGCTGGGCTGGTGGGCCAGCCTGTCCCCCTTGGGAAGGGTCTCCATGCTGAGGAACACCTGCAGAGGCCTGGGTGCCACAGACACTCGCTCCAGAACCAGGGCCTTCCTAGGGGTCTTTGGATGTTTAGCTGAATGGAAAGCAAACTTGGTCCACTTCTCCCCCAAACCCATCTGACCCTTGTTTGGGTTTTTGGAGTCTTGGGGTCTCTAGTAACCCCCCTGGTCTGACACTGAAGAAACACTACAGGCTGCCGATCCCACAGTGAGGGGTGTGTGCTGCCTGGGGTATGGGCACTCGTGAGTGAGGGTCCTTACTGATTTCACAGGGATGGATGTGTACCGCCTGGGATATGGGTGCTTGTGAGTGAGGGTACCTGCTGGCTCTCGTGAGTGAGGGTCCCTGCTGATCCCACAGTGAGGGGTGTGTGCCACCTGGGGTATGGGCACTTGTGAGTGAGGGTCCCTAGTGATTTCACAGTGAGGGGTGTGTGCTGCCTGGGGTATGGGAACTCATGAGTGGGGACCCCTGTTCCTCTCTGGCCCTGTTGGTGCTCGCAGCTGTGGGTGTGGGCTGGCACAGATGAGACTGAACCCTCCAGGGCCCTCTAGGATTCTTCTAGGGCAGGAGGGGAAGGGTGTGGTAGGGGCTTGGAGGGGTCTTGCCCTCATCCCCTGCCCTGTTACTGAGGTGAGTCCAACACCTGCCCTGGGGCCCAACTGGCCTGTTTTTAGAAGCTTCTTAGAGAAGGAAGAGGAAAAGGAGAAGGAAGGCCTGGGGAGCAGGGATGGAGGGTCCTGGGCACTCCCCACTCTTTACTGTCTTAGATGGTGACTCAGGAGAAGACCTGGTGCTAGAGACCACCTGGGGGGCATGTCACAGTGCATCCTTCTGAGCTCAGCCATGGAGGCCTAAAAGTGCCTGAGAACCACATCATCATCCAGAGCCCAGGTCTGGGACAGTGCGTCTTGGGAGAGCTCCCACAGGACAAACAGGAGAGCTTCAGGAGAGGATCTAGGTTTGGGCTGGGCATCAGGCCAGGGGGAGTCTCCTGGGAGGGGTCTCTGCCTTCACCCTGTTTCTGCCCTGGGCACCTTGCACTGGGCAGTGCTGGGTCCTTTCTGGACACCCCTGGGGGCCAGCTCTGCACAGGAGGCAACGGATACGGCAAGGTCTAGGCAGGGAAGTGCTCGCCACACTCCTGCCTTTCATCTGAGTTGTGTCAGGGGTGGGTTCAGTTTCCAGGAGGACTCATGGTGCCCTCTCCAGCCCACCAGAGTTGGATTAGTTTGGCCCTCCCTCAGGGCTAAAGCGGAGGGTCCTGTGGGCAGTGTGGGTACTGCCCTTGGGCCAGGTTTGATGTACTTGTGTGCTCCCCCAGCACCCTCAGGCACATGGGGACAGGGTTCTGTGCATTTTCAATGCCATATGTGCCCTGGCTATGAGCATGTGCTTGCCCTGCAGAAAGCAGATGTACCAGAGCCTCAGGATGAGCTTGTGATGAGCTTGAAGTAGGAATTTATGGGGACAGCAGGCATGGGAGGACCTGGTCCTTCAAGGTGGAGGGCTGGTGGCATGAGCAGGGAATACTAGAGCCTCAGTCTGTGGTGCTGGGGGCCCCCTATGCAGTGGGATGAGACCTCCTACATAAGGCTGGATCAGATAAGGTCTTGCAGCTTCTTATAGGGGTGGTCTCATCTCCATCAAATGTGGGCCCTGAAAGAAGGGGCTCCCCAAGTACTCTCCCAAGATTAGTCCTGGCCCAGTCTGCCCAGGATGCCGGCCCTGAGTCCCAGCCCCAGTCGTGTGACGCCCCCTCTCAGACAGGGCATGGTTTGTGTGCCCTGCAGGGACCTGCTTCTGCCTCCTGTGCAGAGAAAGGGAGCTGGGTCCTTCTGGAGGAGCCAGACCCCTCAGCTGGGGAAGCCAGGCCCTATAGGGCAGCAGGGTCTCTGGCCTGGGGTCTCCTGTGCACACTTGTCCCATCAATCAAGCACTGTAGGAGTCATTTTAAGGTGATAATCTGGATACACATTTGCTTGTCTTCACGGAATGAGCAGAGGTGTTCAGAGCCCCCTGGACTGCCCTGAAAACCTCACTATTCCAGGCCCCTCTGCAGACCCTTCCCAAGGCCAGAATTCCAAGCAGTTGGCTGTCACCCTCTTCTCTGAGACACTACCCCTGTCCTGAGACCTCCCCATTGCCCCTCAGATGCCCCATCCCTCCGGAATGCCCACCTCCCTGGGGACCCTCCACGCCCCACACACCTTACTTGATGCTGCAGCGCTCTCTGAACAGGGCGTGGCTTATGAAGGTGTGGCGCACATCTAGGTCATTCTGGTGTACATTCACTGAGGACATCTTGGCCTGCTTCATTTTCTATAGAGTACGGCCAAGCCTCAGAACAGACACAAGACTCACTGTCAAAACTGCTGTCATGAAACAGTGGTTCTGGAAGGAAAAGAAGCTTTTCTGCAGAAACTTCATTTCCAAAGCCAGGGAAAATCAGCAGTGTGCAGCTCACCTGTGTTGCCTACGCCACTGTCTGCCCAGGATTTGTGACTGACCCCTTCCGCCCCCTTGGGGTTGACTTTCCCTCCATCTGGGTAACTGGGCTTCTGACACGTTCTGGCCTATGCATCCTGCTGTGGCTGGGACTGGAAGGACTAGACCTGGTGTTTCCCTGGGTTCTTGTCCTTCTCCTTCTTGACATTCAGTAGCAATGACCATGCTGGGCCCCAGACCTCTGTGAGGATTCCTTTGTAGACCCAATAAGACATCTGTGGACAGAAGAATGCTCTGGTGAGACAGGCCTCAGGGTGACCCCAAGGGGGATCCAAACCTAAGGATTCTGGAAGTTTCCAGCCTTTGGCTCCATGGTTCCTCAGGAGAGGTTTGTCTGCCTAGGCCTGGGCCTCCCCATGAATAAAGAGTGAGCAAGAGCTCAGGTTGTGAACTCTGATCGGGATTTATTCCTTCCTTTGGGGTGACCAGAAGGTGTTCCTGTTCCTGGCTTAGAAGTGGCCCAGGCTCTGGCATCAGATTCCTCCCAGCAAGGTGATCCTTGCAGGGATGGGCAGGTGGGCTGGGGACCAGGCCTGTTGTCCTTTTGGTGAGGAAAGTGTACCCTTCTCTGTCTGAAAGGCAGGCAGCACCAGGCAGCAGCAATGGGCACCTGTCCTAAACACTGAAGAGCAGTCACAGGGGACACTCACTCACCGCTGTGCCCTCTTGCTGTTCCTAGATTTATTCCAGTTGTTAAACATTCATAGCCATTTATCTGTGCATCTGATGCCCTGATATGTTTGCTGTAGATAAGAAGTGATGGAGTGAGCTGAGCTGCCAGGCTTCCTGTTCTGATTCTTGGATGCTGGGTCATGTGCTTAGGGGCCCCAATGTGACTGAACTGGAAGGAGCCAGAATAGGACAGAACCCAGCCCCTGATGAGTGGGCACTGGTGGCCTGGCCTCATGACCACAAGACACACTGTTTCCAGGGCACAGACAACCTGGGCTTTGGTTGGGTCTTGGCCTCCAGGTAGGGCCCTGGTGGGCAGCGGGCAGTGACTACTGAGACACTACTGTGATTCTCGGTGGTGGCTGTTGTAAAACACCTGCAGGGCTGGAGTTTAGTATTAGATTCAGCAGGAGCTGTGGCCTCTCCCAGTGACAGTGTGTCACTCCCCCTCGCCAGCAACCATGCCCACAGGCCACGGCCTCTGCCTCATCAAATCCCCACCAAGTCACCCATCTATGGAGCAGCTTCCATGCAGCAGGGTCAGGCTCTTACCTCCACCTCCAAAGCACAGACAGGGGCAGGTCTGTCTCACTGTAAGGCCGCGAGGAGAGCTGAGGACCTGGACCAGGTTGGGGGCCATTTCCTTTCCTGAGCAGGTCTCAGGGAAGGACCAGCCCCATTCTCATCTGACCCAGGTCTCAGCCCAGGAGCCTGCATAGGGAAGAAAGGACAGACAGGGCCTCCATGCTGGCTGACACTCAGGAGGGGCTGGAGCGATGGAGCAGAGGGAGCACAGGGCCAGGCAGGGGCTGCTTAGGATCCATGGGGGATCAGGCTGCACCATGGGGCTGCCCCTCCTGGGCTGCAGGCAGCATCCCCTATGGGAGCTGAGAAAGTCCAGTCCTGAGATGGCACAGGGGTGTGTGGCTAGGCCCTGACAGCAGTCTCCCAAAATGTGACTATATCACCAAGCTGAGTTCCAGGAATGCTGAGAAGTGCCCAGTACAGCAAGGATGCACCTGGAGCCCAACCTATCTAATGGACTCTGACCATCCCACGTCCACCTGCCTCTCCTGCATATTGGCCACCACCCGTTCCCTTTTCCTCATTTCTCCATCATGACTGACCCAGAGGCTGTGACCCTCTCTCCAGCCCCAGTGGCCCTTCTTTTGTCCTGTCAGAGCCCCTGAGCAAGACTCCCCAGACCCATCCACATGCCTGGCTTGTCCACTTACTAATTGTGCTGCTGTGCACTGCCGGGGTGGCACCAGCGGCAATGAGGGTAACTGAGGGCCCCACAGGTGACCAGCTTGGTCCTTTACCCCATCCCTAGCCTCAGGGGGTTCTCAGGTCTGTCAGCCAGCAGCCCTGGTTTGGGGCACCTGGCTGTCCTCCTCCCAGGAGTTCTGACTCAGCCTCGCCCACCTGTCTTCTGTCTGTGGTGCTCACCAAGCCAGCAGGTAGCAGGTCCCCAAAGGGTGCTGCTGAGCTTTGGGGACTGACCGAGGCTCCCCTGCTGAGGGGGTCCCAGGTGAGTCGCTGCCCCTGGTTCTATGTCATCTGCTGTCCTCTTCAGCACCGTCCACCCCACCCAAGGCCGGCTTCATGCAGATGCATCCCCGAGTCACCAGGCTCAGGGTCCTCTATTGTAGGATGGAGATTGCTGTACCTGCTGTACACATAGTTATTGTGTGAAATAAAATATGGAAGCTAAAGTAAATGAGGGCTTTGGTTTGCATTTTCCTGATGATTACTGATGTTGAGCACTTGTTAGCCATTTTTATATCTTTTTTAAAAGATAAATGTCTATTCAGGTTCTTTGCTTGTATTTAAATCAGGTTATTAGATTTTGGTGAGTTTTCTCTCTTTTTTTCTATTCAGTTGTGTGGGCTTCTTATGTATTTTGATTTTAACCCCGTATGATATATATTGCTAGCAAATGTTTTCTCTGAGGTCATAAGCAGCTTTTTAATTTCATTGATTGATTTCTCCTGTGCAGAAGCTTTAGGGTTAGATATACTCCTACTTGTATTATTGTTGCTTGTGCTTTTAATGTCATATTTAACAAATTATTATCTGAACCAATGTCAAGGAGCTTTTGCCCTGTGTTTTCTTCTAGGAGTTTTACAGTTTCTGATTAAATAACAATGAGCTATCAGCTCCCATCTGTTAGGATGGCTGTTATAAAAAGGACAAGAGATAACAAGTGTTGGTGATGGTGTGGAGAGAAGGGAACCCTTGTACACTGCTGGTTAGAATGTAAGTTAGTACAGCCATTATGGGAAACAGTATGAAGGTTCTTGAAAATCTAAAAATAGAACTACATATGGCTTAGCAATCCCTCTTATAAATTATATATCAACAGGAAATGAAATCAGCATTTTATAGAGATATCTGCACTCCCCTCTTCTCCGTGCCCCACCGCAGCATTGTTCCCAACAGCCAAGCCATAGGATGAAGTTACTGTGCATTGATGTACGAGTGAAGAAAAAAATTGTGGGGGAGGTGTTTATGTGTATGTGTGTGTGTGTGTAATATATAATAATAAAATATTTTTCAGCTTTTAAAAAGTTGAAGATACTGCCATTTGTGATAACATAAATGAACCTGGAGGATAATAAGCTAGTGAAATAGCTTAGGGAGAGAGAAAAATACTGCATAATTTCTGTTATATATGAAATCTTTAAAAAGATTAAATACATAGACATGATAGAATGATGACTTGGGGGAGAAGAGACACAAGTCAACGTTTCAGTTATATAAAATAAATGAATCTGGAGGACTAAAGTACAATTTAAAGGTTATAGTTACTATTTTTATATTATACACTAGCAATTTTTGAACAGGGTAAACTTTAGGTGCTTTGACACCAAAAGGAAACTACATGAGTTCATGCATATGTTACATTGTTTAACCGTAGTCATCATTGATATGTATATGTATAATTATGGGCTCATTAAATTTAAATGCTATAAATAGGTAACAAAGAATAAAGTTAATTGGAAAACTTGCATCATTAGAATTGATTTTGCCTAAATGACAAACTGAAACTGCCTCCTAAATATTAATATTTGTACATCACATAAACTTCATATATTGGAAATATGTTTACAGAAAAGGAATTATAAATTTTAATAAATACAGAATGACACAGTAAATGCAAAACAGTAGAAAAAGATGAAAATACGATTAATCAGAGTGGTTAATGCTTAGATATAACTAATGATGTGTTAGGAGCAATTTCAAGCCACTTACACGTACATTTAATGCCAAAGAGTTTATGTGTACACAGAGATTAACAAAGTAAAAAAAAATACATTTACAATTATATTAATTGATATTAAAATGATTATGGAAATCAACTGTCTGGTATAGAAAAATAGAGAAGTAACTAGTAGAAAGTTTGAAACTTTATTAGCAAGTTAATCAAGTGAAAAAGTGATCAGCATTTTTGAGCACTAGAGGATGGACATAATTTTTCTTTCTCTCTCCTTTCTTTCTTTCTTTCTTTCTTTCTTTCTTTCTTTCTTTCTTTCTTTCTTTCTTTCTTTCTTTCTTTCTTTCTTTCCTTCTTTCTGTCTCTCTCTCTCTCTCTCTCTCTTTTTTTGTTTTTGTTTTTGAGATCGAGTCTCTCTCTGTCGCCCAGGCTGGAGTGTAGTGGCGCGATCTCGATCTCCGCTCACTGCAAGCTCCGCCTCCCGGGTTCACGCCATTCTCCTGCCTTAGCCTCCCGAATAGCTGGGACTGCAGGCACCCACCGCCACCAATGGCTAATTTTTTGTATTTTTAGTGGAGACGGGTTTCACCGTGTTAGCCAGGATGGTCATGATCTCCTGACCTCGTGATCCACCCGCCTCGGCCTCTTAAAGTGCTGGGATTATAGGCGTGAGCCACCACACCCTGCCCATAATTTTCCAATACCAAGAAAATCATTTGATATTACAAGGTGTTAAACCTAAATTAGTGTCTTTAACTTCACAAAGGCAGAAATCCTATAAGTAATGTTTCTTGAACACTTTAAAATGACAATAAATATTAAAGTGTAACCAACAAGTAACGTGTAGCCACATGCAAATTTCCTTTTAGATCGCTTTATTATTTTCTAATTTTATGTGAATTTTTATTTTAATAGGCTTTTGGGGAACAGGTGGTGTTTGGTTACGGGGATAAGTTTTTTAGTGGGGATTTCTGAGATACTGGTGCAGCCATCACCCGAGCAGTGTACACTGTCCCCAGTGGGTAGTCTTTTATCCCTGAGATTGTTTTAAATGACATCTAGATTAAATAGAACATTCAAACTGAGATTACTTTTACAGCACCAGAGAAATGCTAAGGAGGAAGCTTTGTGACTGAAACCAAAAGACCTGAATTTATATATTTAATTCCACTAATTAACATTCTTAACTTTATAGAAAAACAGCAATTCTGCCCACGTGCAGGAGTTATGCATTAAAATGGAGCATGATCACTTCGGATATTTGTCCGAAACATAAAAATTCTTCCAAGTATTAAGAAAATATTTATACTTCACAGATAATGTTAGTGTATAATAATACATGGGCATTGAGATGTTTCAAATGAGAAAAATTGAAATTTCTCATGGGGCACTGTTCTACACAAAATATTTATGTAAAATTTTTTAATCATATATGCATGTGTACATTTGATGTTTTAGCACAGAATAACATATTCTCAAAGGTCATTTAATGTAGTAAATTAAAAATCTTAAAGTTTACAAGAATTTTAAAACTGCTCAGCAGAACTGATAGAAAAATATGGGAACTTCCCAGGAGCAGAAGTGAATCAAGAGGCAAATTCACAGGAGTCATGAAAGCGAGAAGTTAGAGCTGCCTTCAGGTACAGCTCTGATTGCAAGGCTCATTACACAGACCTCAAGCCTGTGAAAATAGTCCACTCTGCCCCTTGGAATATAGAGAGAAAATTTCTAACTGGGGCCATCCCAAATGTGAGATCTCTATAATGTAAGAACCAAATTATAAATTATGAAGCACACAAAATAAGCTATCCCAAAAAAGGGAAAGAAGAAATTATACGTCACATAAACTTCACAGATTGGAAATGTATTTAAAATAATTAAGTAACACAAATGGGGAAGGAGAATATCAAAATAATTTTGAAAACACATGAAGTTCTAAAGCAGGCACTGGGGGCAGTGGCTCATGCCTGTACTCCCAGCACCTTGCTGGGGCCAAGGCAGGAGGATCACTTGAGGCCAGGAGTTTGAGATCAGCCTGGGCAACAAAGCAAAAGCTGTGTCTACAACAAATAGATATAAAAAAATAAGCCAGGCACAGTGGTGTGTGCTTGTAGTGTCAGCTACTGGGGAGGTGGATGTGAGAAGGTCTCTTGAGACCAGGAATTTGAGGTTGCAGTGAGCTATGACCACCACCGAACTCAAGCCTGGGTGACAGAGAGATTCTTTCTCAAACACACACACACACACACACTAAACAGGCATGTTTTGCAAAGACTCAAATTGAACAACTGAAACTTAAGTAAATTTAATATACAATGTATGGTTTAATTATTAGACCAAGTTAATAACAACAGGATTAGTGAACTAGAATACTGAGATGAATAAATAAGAGAACTACAGAAAAACAAAATGATCACAATACAAACATGATTATACATGTACAAAGAATAAAATGAAATGAAATCAAATACATTGGTTTCACTAGCTTACATACAAATAACAAATCACACTAATAACAAATATTTATAAATTTCTGAAACGGAATATCAGATGGGAACCCTTGAATGCAGAAGTGTTTTGTGATTAATAGTGACCACCAATAAAAAATACTCAACAGAAATAAAAGTCAAGCTGCATAACACCAAAGAAAAGAAAAAAATGTAAAGGCATGAGAGCGAAAAGAAAAGAGGAACAATGAAGGTGAGAGCAAAGCCTCCACAGCCTGTGTTCAGTCAGAAAACACAGAAATAAGTAAGAGTGCTGGGAAAAGTTACTGTTCAACCAATAATTAGATACTTCACTAACATATTTTGAATAAGTAAGGATGCACTAAATGATTTCCAAAAGTAAAAAAAAAAAGGAGAAATCTTATTACCAATATGAGCTTATTAAGAATACACTTCGCCGGGCGCGGTGGCTCAAGCCTGTAATCCCAGCACTTTGGGAGGCCGAGACGGGCGGATCACGAGGTCAGGAGTTTGAGACCATCCTGGCTAACACGGTGAAACCCCGTCTCTACTAAAAAATACAAAAAGCTAGCCGGGCGAGGTGGCTGGTGCCTGTAGTCCCAGCTACTCAGGAGGCTGAGGCAGGAGAATGGCGTAAACCCGGGAGGCGGAGCTTGCAGTGAGCTGAGATCCGGCCACTGCACTCCAGCCTGGGCGACAGAGCGAGACTCCGTCTCAAAAAAAAAAAAAAAAAAGAATACACTTCAAAAAGAAAAAAGTTTTAAAATGAAGTTCAATGAATCAAAATGAAATGCAAGAAACTGCAAACATATTAGGCTATGAAATCATGGTGGACAGTGAACTAAAGGATCCATCAAGTCTTTGGCAGCATCAGTTTCCAAATGATTTACATAAAACAACAGTGTTAAATGAACTCTATACAGTGTAATGAAATAAATTATCAAATCCTCTGATACTTGAATAATTTAACTGATGTTAGAATCTCCTTTTCAGATAATTATTTTCATAGAAAAATATACAATACTTCTGTCTCATGATTTGCAGAATATCAGTTATCCTTTTTTTAGCACCAAAGGGTTCACAGTAGCATAGGCCCTAGTCACAAGCCTCTGGACACCCAGGACAACTGGATCATATGTTGATCAGGATTAAGCAGGATGAGAGGCTCAAATCCATTCAGTACATGACCGCAAAGACACTCACCCTTTTTTCTGGAGAGACTCTTGGGGAGAGTCTGGCGCTGTGAAGGTGCTGGGATTGCCTCTGATGCCTGCACAAGACAGTCTCCATGTATACACTTGAGAGCAGCATAATTCCCACAAAGGAGACATCTCTGGATAATGACAGAGTAAGAAAAATAAGGCTTCTGATGATGGACTTCCTTGGGGAAATGAGGCAGTTTTACTGAGCGTCAGAAAACTGGTCTGAGTCATATGGAAAGAAACCACAGTGTCGAAGATTATGTAACTACTGCAGGACAACTGAGGGACGATAAGAAGACAAGAACATGTGAAATGTGATTTGTGAGTTTATGTTTAAACCTCACCAACCAGGAGGTGCCGGGGCTGATGGCGATGGCCTGGAGCACGCTCAGGAGGCAGGTGGTGCAGACGGAGAGGCCCTGCATCACCATGCTCAGATAAGAAAGCATCTTACACTTGAAGTCATTTTGAAAATGAAGGGACTCAAAAAGGTCTGGAGACACCAAGAACACAATGGTGAGCAGCATCATGATGTGGACGAGGCCAAGTGACTGGTGGTCAGGTCAGTGGGCTTAGGATCCAGAAGGAGCGTCATGATACCAGAGAAAAGGAGGATGTTGGCCGAGACTCTAGTAACAGCTTGGGCAAAGAAGTCACTTTTGAATGATAACATAAGTGAAAACTGTGTACATTTTAATGGCAAAGAGGAAATATTTTATGTACCTGAAAAAACCAATAAAACTTCCATCATCAATGTCACTTACTTCAGATTCAAAATTATCACCACCATTATCATTTTAAATCCATCTATTTATTTTGATTAGTGTTGATTATCACATATAAATTCTTAAACCTACAGCCTGATCATTATATGCTAAACCAAATTATTAATATAGTTGATCGAACACCCACACATACACAGTCGCACCAGTAGAGGGCGCACATTATCTGTGCTCCTGTAATACCATGGCCACACTTTTTAAGTAAGCATTTAGTTTTGTTTTGTTTCGTTTTGTTTTGCATTCCTTCATTTAGTTTTCACCACCCAAAACTGTGACATGTATATAAAAATGAATCATGGGTGTTTGTAGAACTGAACTGAAGTAGATTTTATACTAATGGAAAAAGCAATCACCTGATGTATCTTGGAAAAAAGTAAATGCATTGAGTGGCTGTGATATCACATCAGCCTGACATCATGCTGAACATCACATTCATGCATGCAACGTTTCATGTATCCTATAAAAGTTATATAGCAGATACATAGCAGAAGGTGTTCTTTTCAGATAGTTTGTGGTAGTAAAAAAATATCTCCGTATTAGCAATGAGTATATAGGATTAAACATAATTTTATTACGGTCATCTACTAAAATTTTCTTAATGTGAAATATATTAAAAAGCTTGGGAGCACGCCTGAGTGGCCCCGCCGTGGGGCCGCGCAGGGACCCACGCAGGTGGACGCGTGGACCCAGCCCAGGCGCCCGTGGCTCGGGCCGGGACTGCCCAGCGGAGCTGCATGCCTCCCGCCGCGCTAGCGGGCAGCACAGAGGGAATGCCGCGCGCCTTCCTGCGGAGCCTGAGCACGCTGTTCGACATCCTGGACGACCAGCGGCGCGGCTGCTGGCACCTACGCGAGATCCAGTCCTGCTGGCAGGGCGCCGACGCGCTAGAGCTGCCCCGCGGGGTCCTGAGGGCCTGCGCGAGGTGGTCCCGGACAGCGGCTACTTGACCTTCGAGCGCTTCACGGCCGGCCTGCACACCGCGCTGCTGAGCGCCGATGGCGGCCCCCGGGACCCCACTCACGCCCCGGTCCGGCCCGGGGACCAGCCACCGCAGCCGCCGCAGCGCCTGATGTTCGCGCCGGCCGACGAGCAGCGGACGGTCCTGGAGAGGAAGCCCCTGCCCCTGGGCGTGCGCGCTTCTCTGGCCGGTCCCAGCGGCGCGGCCCGCAGCCCGGAGCAGCTATGCGCCCCCGCCGAGGCTACGCCCTGCCCCGCGGAACCAGAGCGGTCCCAGAGCGCTCCCAGAGCGCGGCACTGAAACGGAGCCCCAGCGCGGACGCAGGTGCATCGGCCTGCAGGACCCTGGAGGCGGACTCGGGGGATGCCCAGCGGGCCCCCAGTGCCGGAGGGGAACGTCGGAGGCACACCATCACTAGCGGCGTGGACTGCTGAAGCGCATGAAGGAGCTGGAGCAGGAGAAGGAGGTGCTGCTGCAGGGTTTGGAGATGATGGCGCGGGGCTGCGATTGGTAACAGCAGCTCCAACGAGTGCAGGAGCGCCAGTGCCGCCTGGGCCAGAGCAGAGCCAGAGCCGACTTTGGAGCCATGGGGAGCCCCAGCCCACTGGGGCGGCTACTGTCCAAGGTACAGGAGGTGGCCGGGTGCCTGGGAGACCTGCTGGCTGCGGCTTGTGCCAGCCCGGCCCTGCCCACGTCCTCCTCCGGGCCCCCCCTACTCTGCCCTGACGTCCACCTCGTCCCCAGGCTGGCAGCAGCAGACCATCCTCACGCTGAAGGACCAGAACCGACTCCTCACCCAGGAGGTGACCGAGAAGAGAGAGCGCATCATGCAGGTGGAGCAGAAGTCCGCGCTCATTAAGCAGCTGTTTGAGTCCCGCACCGTGAGCCAGCAAGACGGGGGGGCGTCTGGACCCCACCATATTGCCTGGCACTCAGCCCTTCGGGGCGAGCGCTCTATCGCACCCAACCTCTCTAACTGGAGACCCCCGGCAGACCCAGGCAGTCCCGGAATGGTTTCCTTCCTGCAGCCCTTGCTATCCAGGCTTCCCAGGCCTGCCCCCGGCTGGTCCCCACACCGAGCCCTTGACTGGGTTTTGGCTTCCGGTGCTGACATGGGCTGAGGCTCTCTTAAGTCCACATAGTTCGTAACTACTACTGCCGCTGTCAGTGGACAGTGGGGGACCCCTCCGCCAGTTACCAGATCTCTGGTCGCCCCGGTTTCCAGCAGTGCTGCCCTGGGTCCCAGGGAAACGCACTACTCACGCCAGGCTGAACTTCCGACAACGGCCAGCAGAGGGCGCCGGGCGGCACCGATGCGGCGCCGAGGCTATGCCCCAGACCTGGGGCGGGGGTCCAAGGGCAGCTTACCCCCAACCTCAACCAGGTCACCAGGACAAGGTGGCTGTCGCTCGGTCGGGAGCAGATGGAGGGGATAGGGAAGGCCTGTAAACGGGGGTTGCCAGCCTGGCAGGGGAGCCCCAGGGATGGCGGTCGGACTTCAGGTCCGGGCTAAGGCTGACTCTGGCTGCAGCGAATCCGGGAGCCGGTTGGACCAGAGCTTGGCCCGCGTGTGCCTCCCGCAGACCCCGCGGTGATGGTCCTCCTCATCCTGGCCAGGACGCTGCTCCACGTTGAGTCCCACAGAACAACCTGTGATCCTGGCTCCCCAGGAGGGCCCTGTCCCCAGGAGGGGGATCAGGTTGGGCCGCCAGACAGTTTCCAGACACGTCGTAGGGGAAGTCTGTCACCTCCCGGGTTCACGCTATTCTCCTGCCTCAGCCTCCCTAGTAGTTGGGACTACAGACGCCCACCACCAGGCCCGGCTAATTTTTTTGTATTTTGTTTAGTAGAGACGGGGTTTCACCGTGTTAATCAGGATGGTCTCAATCTCCTGACCTCGTGATCCAGCTGCCTCGGCCTCCCAAAGTGCTGGGATTACAGGCGTGAGCCACCGCGCCCGGCTGACTTTCACTGTTTTCTGTCTGACTTCTCTCCCTGTCCTCTTTGCACTTCCTGGGATTACCTCCCAAATTAACCTCTTGCACTTATTAAGTATCACAACTTTCTAATGGAAAACAAATGATAATTTATTCACTATTTTATCAAATACAATAGAAAATTCATATGGCAAATGAGTAGCAGATGTTATATTTGATAATATTTTTATTGTATTGTGCTTGATAAGTTTTATTATAAAGCTATAAATAACAATCAAACAGCTTTTCAAGCACACCTCTAAAGAATAAGCCCTCTACTAGGCACAGTGGCTCATGCCTGTAATCCCAGGATTTTGAAAGGCTGAGGTAGAAGGATCACTGGAGCCCAGGAGCTTGAGAGCGACCTGGGAAACACAGTGAGATCCCATCTCTACAAAACACTAAAAACATTTTTAAAAAAGGAAAAAAGATATACACTCTATTTGCATTCACCGTTTTAATATACAGTACCTAGGATTAGTGTTTTCTAAATCTGTGGGGTTTTCTTTATGACATACTCTTCCAGTGTACCAGGTGATGGTCTTTTTGTCAGATCTCATGAAACGGCACAAGTAACAACAGTCATTCCCAGTCATGCTCTCCTGTCTTCCTGTGTTTCAGAGAAATGTTTCCGCCTAGGGAGGCCTTATGATACAGTTCCTGTCAATGAGATTTAGAGAGAAATGCCTGGGGAGGCTGCCCTTCTCTGAATTAAAAGGTAGTGGTTTTCCATGTAATTCCCTGTGTCCTATCATCTTCACATTTTGTTCTTGTTGCTGTTTGGAATGTGGTTAATGCCTGGACATGGGACAGCCAACTTGGAGTCCAGAAGGAGTAAGCATGAGCACAGTTATTAAGCATAGACAACATCAGAGAGAGGAGATAAAAACAAGTTGCTACTTCATTAGGTCATTGGGTATTTCATCTGTCCTGGTGCTACCTATTTATGTTGTAGATAAAATGAAATACACATAACACGTGCTAGTACTATATGACATTATTGTCTTGATATCACCAAACACAAATTACTAGCTGCAGAATTAGATGAATTACTATATGTCAATTGCACCAGTGTTGAATGAGTAGGCGTGACCTGTTACCTAATTTTATTGTATCTATTCCCACAGTTGATCCTCAACTTTCCTCTCTAGACAGGCTGCACAGGAGCAGAACATGGGCTGTAAAAGAGCCTGAGAACTTCTAGCCTAAAAGCTGTGTGCAGTGCTTGAGGTTGAAACACCCACAATGTCTGTCTGGAAATCTTTCCCCCAAATTTTCTGGTTCCTCCCACAGAGCCAGGACCACATGATGAGGCTGATCAATCAGCGGAGTGTACAGGAGGGAGGTTCCTGCCTCCCTACAGTGGATCAACCTAAGTTGGGGTTATACTTCATGTTCACCATCTGGGACACAGATTGTGTGTAACCACAGCATGCACACCTTGCAGATCCTGCTTCATACCATCTCCCAAAGACATCATAATTATTAAGATCTGGTGTGGCTACCTGATATTTTAAAGCTATGCCTACAAAGGTTGCTTCATCTACTTCTCCTCATCTCTACAACTTCCAGTGATCTAGGCTTGGGGATGTACAACATTCTGGTCTGCATCACTGCTCAATAATCCCTAGAAATGGTGGGGACAGAATCTCTCTTCTCTGATTATCAGAAACTTGACCGAGCACGGCGGCCCAGGCCTGTAATTCCAGCACTTTGGGAGGCTGAGGCAGGTGGATAAATTGAGGTCAGAGCCGGGCACGGTGGCTCACGCCTGTAATCTCAGCACTTTGAGAGGCCGAGACGGGTGGATCACGAGGTCAGGAGATCGAGACCATCCTGGATAACACGGTGAAACCCCGTCTCTACTAAAAATACAAAAAAATTAGCCGGGCATGGTGGTGCGTGCCTGTAGTCCCAGCTACTCCGAGGCCGAGGCAGGAGAATGGCATGAACCCGGGAGGCGGAGCTTGCAGTGAGCTGAGATGGTGCCACTGCACTCCAGCCTGGGCGACAAAGTGAGACTCCGTCTCAAAAAACAAAAAACAAAACAAAACAAAAAATAAAAATAAAAAATAAATTGAGGTCAGGAGTTCTAGACCAGCCTGGCCAACACTGTGAAACCCTGTCTCTACCAAAAATACAAAAATTTGTCAGGCGTGGTAGTGGTGCACACCTGTAATCCCAGCTACTGAGGAGGCTGAGGTGGGAGAATCACTTGAACCTGGGAAGGGGAGGTTACAGTGAGCCAAGATCACACCACTGCACTCCAGCCTGCAGGAAAGTGAGACCCTGTCTAAAAAAAAAAAAGAAAGAAAAGAAAAATAAACAATATATTTCCCACATCCCCAGCTCATCTGTCACATTTGTTCATGTGATGACACCACTTGTAGCTATCCTAAGACCGCAGAGTGATTACAGAGAGCTCACTTCAATTTCCACCCCAAATTTCAAATGCATCTGCTATATATTTTTTTCAATAGGCTTCATCTACCTTGCTAAGAAAGACACCATCATCATGTTTAATCTGTCTCCACATCTGCCACAGTGCTGACTGCCTGATCTTATCCTCTGGACTATTGCATTACTTTTCTCTTATCTCAATTCAGTGATCAGAATGTGCTATTTAAAACCCATAAGCGGCCTCGAACTCTTCAGTAAAAAACAATTTATCATTGCATTGTAAAAGTTCCAAACTATTCATCAGAACTGAAAAAAGTGTCATGTGAGATTCCATGGGGTAAGGAGAGCAGTGAGGAAGCTGTAACCATAACACAGACAAGAAAGTGGCTTTGATACCTATATAGCTGGGGGTAAAAATAAAGAGGGAGTGAGGAACTGGAGATAATTATAAAATAAAACAAGCAGAATTTTCTTTTCTAAATTCAGTCAGTTCAGCTGAAGAGCAGGTGTCCTCTCTCCACATGCACAATCAATGCTATTTCTTCACTCTAAATGTTTCAGTCTCTTACCTGAAAGATGTAATGTTACTCCAACAGAAATGGTTTTCTTGACCTGGCACAGTGGCTCTTGCCTGTAATTCCAGCACTTTGGGAGACCGAGGTGGGTGGATCACAAGGTCAGGAGATCAAGACCATCCTGGCTAACATGGTGAAACCCCATATCTACTAAAAATAGAAAAAATCCGGCATGGTGGCACACGCCTGTAGTCCCAGCTACTCAGGAGGCTGAGGCAGGAGAATCCCTTGAAACCCGGAGGCAGAGTTTGTAGTGAGCCGAGATCGTGCCACTGCACTCCAGCCTGGGGGACGGAGCAAGAATGTGTCTCAAAAAAAAAAAAAAAAACAGTTTTCTCTTAAATGTTGAGTACCTGGTACATACCCAGCACTGTGTTTGTTTACCTTATATAAACATTAAAACAACACCATAACTTATAAAACATTCTAAATTTCCACTGGAAAAAAAACAGCTCAGTAAAATTAAAATATTATATGATGTCACTTAAAATAAATAGAAGGAACAATTAATTAAAGAACATTTTGACTTAGTTTTTTCTCCAATCAGTAAGTGAGAAAATGGAATGCAATAGTGAAATAAAATGTAATATGCTCACTCACTGTAGAATTAAATCTTCAAATTAACTTCTGAGCAACATTAAATTTTACGAAAACACTTTTAAAATCCCTGAGCAGATAATATAAAAATATTTCATAAACTTTGGAACAAAAAAATTATATATTTGTTCTCATATGAATAAGAGGCAACTAAACAAAAAATATATATATAAGGAAGATTCTGGACCCAGGAGACTTGAGATTTGGGAAAAGAAAGTTTAGCATACAATAGAGAAACTAATTTCGCTTTAAGCATTTGTGAGGTTCCTGATTTGTTAGCAAATTGTCAACTTTTCTGACACTATTTTTTTGGTCCACTATTTCCTCTCCCATTTAAAGAAGTGCACACACACACACACACACACACACACAATTTCCTCCTTTATGTTTCCCTTACACTTATAATTTATTTTTAGCTTAATATATTTGTATATTACGTTCAATGTGAATCAAAACACAAAAAAAGTTTATGTGTTCAGTTGGGGACATACACAGGAAATGTGCAAAGAAAAATATTCAGTAAATTTTATTTATTTATTTATTTTGAGATGGAGTCTCACTCTGTTGCCTAGACTGGAGTGCAGTGGTGTGATCTCAGCTCACTGCAACCTCTGCCATCCAGGTTCAAGTGATTCTCCTGCCTCAGCCTCCTGGGTAGCTGAGATTACAGGTGCATGCCACCATGCCCGGCTAATTTTTTGTATCTTTAGTAGAGAGGAGGTTTCACCATCTTGGCCAGGCTGGTCTTGAACTCCTGACCCTGTGATCCACTTGCCTCAGTCTCCCAAAGTGCTGGGATTACAGGCGTGAACCACTGTGCCTGGCCAATATCCAGTAAATTTTTATAAATAATGATGTAAAATTCAGAAACTATGACTTCCAATTACATTTCTGTGTAATCTTTATTCTAACTGGCATAATCTTCCCATAGTTACCAAAAGTGTAAAAAATGTGAAATAGAGCTTTTGACAACAATAGTCTCCAAATTGTTTAAATTATCTGAACAAATGATTACTAACTAAGTCATTTCACTGTATTACCCAATAGTATATTATTACCATCTGTTGCCCCCAATCTTGATTAAAGTAAAATAGTTTAACATTGGTGGCAGGATAACATTTTATGTATTGCACATCAGTGTTAAAACATTGAAAACCATTTCATTTATTAATTAAAACTAAGTTCACACATAGTCTAAGTAAGGCATTGCAAACTCTGCTATATTCTTCTTGGTCAAAATACAGTCACAAACACTGAATAAGCATTATTTTTTCTCTGATGTAGTTATCTTAGACACTTCCTTTCTCTACTTTTAAAGACTAAGGTTAATTATTTAGGAAACATTGATTTAAAATACATTTAAAACCTTTCATGGAGATGTTATCTTTACTTTTCTCTGGTATCTGTAATTTTAAAAACAATTTTATTACCCTGAATAATATTTAAGACTTTAAAACCTTTTACCATAATACACTGGTATTTTGATAGACTGGCCAGCTTTTTTATCCCTTAAGGAGAGATGATTGGTAAAATTATTTATTTCAAAAATTCATAATTTTTCACTCTTGCTTTAATCAAGAAGAATAATTCCCAGAACACCTACCTCATGCAGAGTTTAAGTAAACCAAAAGGAGCATCTCTCTTTAATTCTTTTTTTTTTTTTTTTTTTTTTTTTTTTTTTTTTTTTTTTTTTTTTTTTTTGGTTTTTCAGATGCAGTTTCACTCTTGGTGCCCAGCCTGGAGTGCAATGGTGCAATTTCTGCTCACTGCAACGTCTGCCTCCCGGGTTGAAGCGATTTTCCTGCCTCAGCCTCCTGAGTGGCTAGGATTACAGACACCCACCACTACACCCGGCTATTTTTTTTTTGGGGGGTATTTTTAGTAGAGACAGAGTTTCACCATGTTGGCCAGGCTGGTCTCGAACTCCTGACTTCAGGTGATCCACTCACCTCAGCCTCCCAAAGTGCTGGGATTACAGGCATAAGCCACTGAACCTGGCAGGGTTTTTTTGATATTTATTTTTAAATTTTACATTTGCCACTAAGATTCCATGGAGAAATTCATATAGAATGGCCTCTTCCAGCTCTGATGCAGCAACAATAGGCCACATGTTTTCATATAAACACTAGGAATGCAGGCATAGTGCCAACAGATTTGAGAGTTGAATTATATCAGTAATAGTTGTTTCTAAAAAGAATCTCAAAAAATGACAATACAAAATAATAATTATACCTGTCCAAATACCAGAGTCCTTGCTTCTTTGAAACATACAAATAAATTATCTAATTGTTTTGACTTTAGATTATGCTCTATATTAAATATTCTTGTTTAATGTAAAATTTGAAAATTTTAGTGCCTTTGTACTTTATCATGGAAATTCTCTGGTTTATTTAGACTTAATTTTTGAATACTTCCTCACATTTATTGCATCTGAAAAGTTTCCCTATGGAAGAATTCCCTGTGAATTCTGGTTATTTTTAAGGTTTATATTTTAGATCAAACTCCTTCTACAATGATTACATGTATCGTGTTTCTCTAATATGAATTATCTGATGTTGAGTAAAGTGTGAACAATAAAGGCTTTGCCACATTTTTTACATTGTATTTAAAAGAGCACATAGAAAGCAAATCTGTTTTATTCATTAAGACAAATTAATAATCTGTTTTCCATTTTAAAGAAATTGTGAGGGATTTTTTTCTAGCTAGTCACAATCCTTTATTTATTTATTTATTTATTTATTTTTTTTTTTTTTTTTTTTTTTTTTTTTTTTTTGAGACAAAGTTTCGCTCTTGTTGCCCAGGCTGGAGTGCAATGGTGCAATCTCGGCTCACCGCAATCTCCGCCTCCTGGATTCAAGCGATTCTCCTGCCTCAGCCTCCCCGGTAGCTGGGATTATAGGCATGTGCCACCATGCCCGGTTAATTTTGTATTTTTAGTAGAGATGGGGGTTTCTCCATGTTGGTAAGGCTGGTCTCGAACTTCCAACCTTAGGTGATCCACCCGCTTCAGCCTCCCAAAGTGCTGGCATTACAGACATGAGCCACCGTGCCCGGCTGTCATCATCCTTTGTGTAGACAGATTAGGGGGTCCCTGGGTGCTCGAAAAGGGGTCTCAGGCCCACTCAGATATCCAAGAAGGTTCTGGTTGGGATTCTTTCATTTAACACAGAAATACTGAGCACTTAACTTTGTGTGATTACTTTTCTAGAACCTTGGCATAATTCAACGACTTCAGCATTTAGATCTCTGGGCCTCAATTCTATTCAATGAGTTAGACACTCCTTCAAAGTAGACAGACATCATAGCAGGTCATGTCCACAGAATGTGAGATAAGATGCCCAATGGCTTCTTCTAGACAGGGAGGCACTCTCTCAGATTCTGACCAAGATGACAAATCCCAGAACCAACTATAAGGTGAGTGGAATTTGAGTCCATAACAAGGCTGTCCCCCAAATGTATGGGGAAAATACAAAGATCATGGCTGGGAAGAGGCTGAAAGAACCTTGAGTCTCATGCATCTTATGATTCCCATGGGAAGGCTGGGGTCTGGGTGTTCTGCAGAGTAAAAGGAGTCAAAGAGGCTGCAGATGGGCCTCAGGCCCCCTACCAAGAAGAGAGGAGGATGGAGCTCCCAGCCAGCCCTTGACAGACCCATCCCTGTTACAGTCACATCCCAGCTCTGCCTGTCCCCCTTTATCCCACATCCAGGGGGCCCAGAACTGGAGTTATGATGAGCAGCATTCTTCTCATAACCCTCCTTCTACGGTTGCCATAGACGGGCCTGGGGGGCAGCACGCCCACTGGTAGTCAAGGGCACTATTTGAAGAAACTAAGGTCCCCTCCCCGTCTTGGACACCTCGGCCTGCACCACTGCGCTCTGCCTGGCTGTGGCCACTGTGGCGGACACCCCCTCGGAGCTCCTGGAGAGCGGCAGGTGAAGAAAGACTCAACGGGCACAAGACCAAGGCCCAGGTTCAGCGGGTTGAGGCTTCGAGGACGCGGAACGGGCACCTGGGTGGAAAGTGGTCACCAGGTGTGAGTGGCACCGTGGGGCCAGTCCCCAGTTTTGCTGCCCCCGCTTTCAGAAGATCGCGGCTGGAGCCACCTGGGCGCAGCGTTTGATGTGGCACCTGCAGCGGCAGAACCGACACCCAACCACGAGGACGCTGCAGGGAGCCGGCAAGAAGACGTCTGTCCCCTCTGTTCCCAGGGCCAAAGCGAGAGGCTGGACTTCGGAGGGTGAGTGTGAGCGCATGAGCTCATGTTCAGCCCTCCAGTGCTCGGCATGACAAGGTGACACCCTCTAGCGTCATCACTGCCCCCACCCTGCTTGGCCACCTTCAGACAGGAGTGAATACCTGGCAGGCTGATAGGTCTCTCCCATAGGGATGCAGAAAGCAAAGAGGAGGAGAGTGGGCCGATGTCCCAGGGCTGTGGGGCCGCTGGCTGTCAAGGTCAGGCGGGACATAGTGGGTCTTCTAGAAGGGTTTGTGGGGCCAGCAGGGGTAAGGCTGCGCCGACCCCAACCTGCATGAGGACCACATCCCCGAGGTGGAGCGACTACAATCCCCAGCCGAGCCAGGCTAAGCGCTCCGCGTGCCCTCTGCTCCTTACACGGGCCCCAGGCTCCACACGGTAAGCAGAGAGCAGTGGCCTCCTGGGCGGCTGCCGGGCACCTGCCCCCTGGGGACAGCCAATTCCTAGGGGGACCAAGGCATCCTCATTCCTAGCCTGGCAGCTTCGCAGGAAGGCTGTCGCCTGACAAGTGGTAGGGGAGGGTCTGGGGAGGGGCAGTGGCCCAGCCAACCTGCGTGATTTCTAAGTGAATAAGCTGAGGGTCCGGCCGCCTCTGACTAGGGGTTGAGGCGGTGTCTGCCTGGACCTCGGGGGTTCCAGGCTACCAGCTGCCTGTCCAGGTTCTGGGCGCCTCCTCCAGACCTCAGATTCCTCAGCTGTCTGAGAGGACTGATAGGGCATGATATGGCAGGGGTGTTTCAGGATTGGGCCAGATGATCCCCTGTAATCTCTTATTACCCCCTCCCTCCCGTCCACTTTCCTGCACACGGCCTCCTTTTTTTTTTTTTTTTTTTTTTTTTTTTTTTTTTTTTTTTTTTTTGCCTATTCTGAGTTTGTCATGAGACTTTGTGGAATGTCTCCGGTGGGGAGGTAGGAAAGGTGAAACCCCTTGGCTTCAGTGTTCCTTCCAGGCACCCCTGACTTCAGGCTTTTTAAAAGCACAGACCTGGCACCACATCCTGTACCTCAGAGAGTTGCAGAGAACTTCATGCGTTTCCCAAACCAGAACACTTTGATGCTGACTCCAGACCCTTACCTCACCCCAAAACCCAAATGCCTTGGGGTGGCCACCTTCAGACAGGAGTGAATTTGATGCTTGTTCTCTGGGATTGACCCAAGGCTTATATAATGGAGCACAACTGCCCCTGTATTTTGGGGGAGTCAACAGTAGTGACCCAGAACTGTGAGCACCATTCCCCACACTGAGTACAGGGAACACAGCCCTCTCCAGCAGGCTGGCCTGGCCACGGCCTGATGGTCACCAGTCCCAAGGCAAGACACCCAAGGCAGGGAATGTCTCTTGCCCCCCACTTTCACAATGCAGCCATTTAACTGGAGGTGGTGGCCTCTGTGGGTCCTCCAGCCTTCAGATTGTTATCCCAGGCCACCAAGAGAAGCTGAAGCACGGGGCCAGTGGGTGGCAAAGTTAGAGACTCTGTGATTGGGAAATACCACTTTAGACCCATCATGGCCCATTCGGGACATCTGGGCTTCATCCATGGGCTGTTTTTTCCATGGGGCACTTTGGTTGTGGTCAGCACCCTGTGGGGTGGGGGTGGGGGCACAAGGAGGAGCAAGTATTCTGGGATCCACAGATGTGCCCCATCCTGGGCACAAAAGTTTTGTTCTCTGATATGTGTGGGCATCAGGGCCTGTGTGGGTATGAGTGGGGTTGCCTCTTTTCTTGACCAAGAAAGAACCATTCCTGGGTCTCCTGGGAGGCTTATAGGCACTCCACGTACCTGGAAGCTGAGTAGAGCATGTGAGGGCTCTGCAGGACTCTCCCCTGCTGCCTCCTCTCCAGTGGGAGCCAGGCCATGTGCTCTTAGTGCTGACTTATGCCCAGGCCCACACTGCCCTTCACTCAGCAGGCTCCTCCCTGATGCCCCCAGCTCAGCTCCTTTTGAGTCTCCTCAGGCTCTTGTGAGCCCTGGGATAGCATCACAGAAGTTGACAACCCCGCTGCCTGCCTCTGCCTGAACTCAGTCCCTCGTGGGCAGGATGGGCAGGTCAGGTCTCAGTTTTTGGCTGAGCACAAGGTTCTTTTGCCATGCCACAATGATGGAGACACTGGGCAGGGCTGACCTGGGAGCTGCTCTATGGCCCCCCTAGTCTGTCACTGCACCAGATTGAAGCAGTATTTCTGCAGATGGCTTCACCTATTGTCACTATCCAGACACTAGAACCAACTGGTTGTTGCTCTTGGCCCAGGGTCTTGGGCTGAGGCTGTCATGACCAGCATGTTCTCTGTCATGTGGGAGCCTCAGGCAGCTCCCAGTGCTGAGTGGTTCCCAAAAGACATGACAGCCAGAATTGGAAGGCTGGAAGTCAGAACAGGAGTACCCCTGACTCTGGGGCTTCCAGAAAGCTGGCCCTGAGCTGTGGCCCCTCCTAAAGACAGGCTCCTCTGAGATCACACCACTGCACTCCAGTCCGGGCAACAGAGTGAGACTCCATCTCAATAAATAAATAAATAAATAATAAATAAATAAATAAAGGCTCCTGTGGATATTTCAGGGGTCAAAAGTGAGTTCTTCTGGCTGGCAGGATTCTGGTGATCACTGGGCAGGTGGGGCTGGCTTAGGTAGGTCAGGCACAATAGGGCCTGGCAGAGAAGTCAGAGAATGGTGTGGCCAGAATGGACAGCTAGACCTTTGAATCTAGGCCATACATAGGCAGAAAAACAAGTGATGGTGCAGTCAGCTCAGGCAGGTCTAGGTCAGAGCGCCTGCCAGATAGGAACATGCACCCCTGCCCCAGACCCCAATCCCAGAACGCCTGCCCGCACTGGGCATTGTCAGGTCTTGGCAGAAACGCCTGGGGGTGATGATCAGGTGGTGTGTCCCTGGGTCTCAGGCCTCAGTGGCTCCTTAGCAACTGGGCAGTCACTGGTCAGGGGGAGGGGCCCAGAGATCACCTGTGTGCATCTGCCCATGGGTTGTGTTCCCACCCCAGCTTCTCAGCCCTCACGGGGAAAGGGCAGGGCTCCCTGCCTGCTCTGTTTCGAGCTCTGACCCACTCACTTGGTAACTCTGATGGCTTCCTCGCCCAAGCCTGGGTCCTCCTCTGTTAAGCCAACCAGCAGCCACACCCTGTGGGCCCACCTGAACCTCTTTACCCCACTGACCAGTGAGACCCAACTGGCCAGTCCTGGTGTCCTACTTGTATACTGGGTAAAACCAGTGTGTTTCCTGTAATGACTGCTATGTGGAGCTTCCATATAAGTGCAGAATACAGAATGTCCTCTACCCCACAGAGCCCCCACCATGGTCCTCCTGGGGCTGGTCATGCCTTGCTCAACTTGGTGTAAATGACTGCTGTTGGCCGGGTGCAGTGGCTCACACCTGTAATCCTAGCATTTGGGAGGCCAAGGCGAGTGGATCACCTGAGGTCAGGAGTTCGAGACCAGCCTGGCCAACATGACGAAACCTCATCTCTACTAAAAATATAAAAATTAGGCCGGGTGCAGTGACTCATGCCTGTAAACCCAGCACTTTGGGAGGCCAAACAGGTGGAGGAAGAGGTCAGGAGTTTGAGACCAGTCTGGCCAATACGGTGAAACCCTGTCTCTACTAAAATTACAAAATTAGCCAGGTGTTTTGGCGCACCCCTGTAATCCCAGCTACTCAAGAGGCTGAGGCAGGGTAATTGCTTGAGCTCGGCAGGTGGAGATTGCAGTGAGCCGAGATCACACCACTGCACTCCAGCCTGGGTGACAGAGCAAGACTCTATCTCAAAAAGTAAAAAATAAATAAAAAATAAAAAACAATGGCTGCTGTAGCATGTACTGTTGAAAGCCACCCATCCACATGGCTGCCTGACCCTAAGTCTCTTCCTTTTTGTTGCTGAGGTCTTTTCTGTTCCCCTGCTCTTCACCTGAACTGCTCTTGAAGCCAAGATGAGGGATAAGTAGGGTGGTGCCGACAGGGACCCCTCCTGGGGTAAATCTCAGCTGTGAGGGGGTTGGGCTCACCCCCTCCTGTCATCTCCTCCTCTGAACGTCATTTCTGCCAGAGGTCATCAAAGTGCAGCCTGTCCCTACCTGCTCTTCTGTCTCCCATGAGCCAAGGATGAATTTTACATTTCCAAATGGTCGAATGAACCAAAAGAAGACTCATACTTGATGTTTTGAAATTGGAGTTTCCAGTGCCTGTAAGGAAAGTTCTACGAGATTGCAGCCTGATGCCTTCAATTCACAGGTTGTCTGCGGAAGGCTGCTGTCATGCTGCAGCTGCAGATTTGAGTCACTGCAATCGACATGGGTTGGCAAAGCTGCAAATATTGACCCTTAGCCATTTTGAGGAAGAGGTTTTTAGACCCTGGTTTGAGAATTGTCTGGTGGAACTCTGGGCTCTGGGTCAGATTCTTCCCCTCTCAGGGCTGCTTTGACCTTCACCGGGGTGTCTGTAAAGTGGGGGTGCCATGTGCCTATTGTGCAGGTGTTAAGCCCCAGAGCATCAAATATTGGGGTGCCTGCCTCATGTCACCCACCTCACCTGCAGATCTCCTAGGATCTGATCCCAACCAGCGGGAGCACTTGGTCTTTGGTAACAGAGACACCATGGAGCTAAGTTGATACCTGCATTGAGGTTGTCCCCTGGGGCTCACTCTCTAGGTCAAGGATGGTACAGGGCTGATATCCTGAATCACATTCTGGTGGAGCCTCAGACACTACAGGTGCTGAATGAGCTGCTGGCCTGCTGGGATGGGGGCAGCAGCTGGCAGAAATGGTTGTAGCTGCAGGACACTAAGGCAGCTGTGAGGCTACTGGGAGTCACACCTCAGGTCTCACTCCCAGTACCTGCCCAGATGGAATATTTGTGCCCCAGTGGTTACTATGCAACAGGACCTGGCACTGGCTAGGGAGCTATGGCCACAGGCTCTCTGCAGCTGGCCACAAAAAAAGAGTCTTCTCCTCCCCTATGCTAATTTACTGGATCCTCTTCTCTCATTCTCACTTAACCACTTCATTGCCTGAAAGCAGACCCAAAATTGCTCCTTGGACTGAAAATAGTCATTTTTTTCAGCCACCTATAGTGGCTACATCTCCTGGAGAACTTTGATTTCTAGACACAGAGGGAAGGACAGGATACTGACAGGGCCTGGGTGGAAGATGCTGAAGGGGTCTTGTGGGGAAGGGAGGGAGCAGGGGCCCAGCCTCTTGGGGCCTTTCCCTTAAGAGGCTCCCTCCTCCTCCAATCCCATGCTGCTCCAATCTGTTCTCAGAGTTAGATAGATACAAGCAGCCCTCCTCCAAAGATTGGTCCTTGATTTCATCCCCTATTCACACCCTTTATTGAGATAGGTCTCCTCTTTCTCTGTGTATCAAAGCCTCCCAATACATTTAAGATGAAGAGAATGGAGCCAGGCAGTGTGCTGCCCAGGGAATCCTCTAACCCCTGGCCCATGGATAAACTCCATCCCCACCCCCTCTCATGCTGCACTGCCACCAGCGTCAGGTTTTGGTATCAGGATGATGCTGGCCTCACTAAATGAGTTAGGGAGGAGTCCCTCTTTGTCAATTGTTTGGAATAGTTTCAGAAGAAATGGTACCAGTTACTCTGTACCTCTGGTAGAATTTGGCAGTGAAAACATCTGGTCCTGGGTTTTTTTGGTTAGTAAGCTATTTATTATTGCCTCAGTTTTAGAACTTGTTATTGGTTTACTCAAAGATTCGACTTCTTCAAAAAAATTTCAACAACAACAGATAAATCTAGAATTTAATAACAGATGTACCATAGTTCTTAAAGTATAATTTTTTACTCTCCCCAGTCTGCCATTTTACTAAAGACAAATCATGGTATGACCAAGTTGCTTTATTATACTTGGCCTGATTATTTGTATGAAGTGCAGCAAGAATAATTATTTTTACATAGGTTTTAAAAATTGGATTTGATGAAACTTTGTTCCATAAAATGAATCTCAGATAAGAATTTTTAAAGCTGAGCCAGCCATGAGTCTATACCCTCAAATATGAGTTGCATAAATTTCTCTTTTGATATCATGGGATAACTTGGGGCTCATGAGCCTGTGAAAAAGTGACATTATTTACTTACCACAGATTAGGAACCCTGTATAGGGACTGTGTAGACAAGGCATAAAGCCAGTTTTCCCAGTGGGCTTTTATTGGCTCTGTAAGTCAAGTTTGATTCCTTAAAGGAAAGCATGTCATTCCAGTCAAAGCCTTGGCAAAATAACTAATTTCTCCAGCAGTGTCCTGTTGTAGAAGAAAACATTCTTTTGCACTTATGCAAATTATATTGCCATAAGTTAAGAATGCTCCCAAATAGTTTCCAAATTCTGGAGAAAACAGATAGCAACAAATGTGCTCCAAATTTTGTTTACAGAAGTATATTTTATTCGATTGCTAAAAACTGTAAATAGCTCAAAATAAAAGTTTTCAGGACTCTGAAAAACAAAACAAAGAATCAGTAATATTTCAGGCAAAGTCAAAAAATTACTTTAGTCTTATATTAGTTCACTCCATGCAGTTAACTACCTTTCTGCTTGATATTCATGAACATTTCAACTCTCCATGAGAGTCCTGAGAGTTTTTTCTTTATTCTATTGCCAAAATTTCCAAAGTTATCAGAAACCTGCATTTAAGAGCACCTATCAATGTCCTAAACATGATTGTAAATCACCTTTCAAAGAGGATTAAAACAAGACAACAATTGTCTGTGGATGACAAAGAAGTCTTAGGACAGCCACTATTAAAGCTACAATTGACAGATTTTGGTTACTTCTGTTGCATATAATGATTTTACATAACAATTATTACTATTAATAACATACACTAAGTCATATTGGAATTATAGGAGTTTTCCATTGTTTTGAATCACATACCAATAACATATTTATACAAATACAGCCCAAGGAAAATCAAACACCATTTCATATTTGACAATGCTTTCTTTCTTTCCTTTTTTTTTTTTTTTTTTTTTTTTTGAGATAGAGTATCACTCTTTTTGCCCAGACTGGAGTGCAATGCTGCAATCTCTGCTCACTGCAACCTCCGCTTCCTGAGTTCAAGTTATTCTCCTGCCTCAGCCCCCTGAGTAGCTGAGATTACAGGTGCATGCCACCACATCTGGCTAATTTTTTTGTATTTTTAGTAGAGACAGGGTTTCACCATGTTGTCCAGGCTGGTCTCTAACTCCTGATATCAGGTGATCCACCCTCCTTGACTTCCCAAAGTGCTGGGATTTCAGGTGTGAGTCATTGCACCCAGCCTGACAATGCTTTCTGACATTTCTTCCTGTATGATTTTTATACCGAATAAGCCAAATGTCATTTTTGTACTTTAGAGGACCTAATATCTAAAAGATATTTAGGTAAGAAAAATACATAATTTATAATTTGATTTTTTAAAGGTTTGTCAAATGTCAAATCCCAGGTTATCATAAGTCACTCATTAACCAAAATGATAACTCAAAAATTTTAAAAAGGCAAAAACCTTTACTCACGAATAGAGGGAAGACTTCACTTTCCAAACAATCTTTTTTTCCTTTCCTTTTGCTCCAGTTTATTCAAAAGGACAGACAAAATCTTTCATTTTTAAAATATTACATGAAAATCTTGTTCATGAAAGAAAGCTAAATTTCACCGTTGCATTAGTGCACTATTGATGTCAAACCTAATTCTTAATAAAACCTTATAGACAAATCTATCTAGTCTTAATCAGTTTGACCATATGGTAAGATTCCTATAACCCTTTTATAACACTTTACAAATTTTGTGAAAGAGCAGATTAGTGCTCTAAGGAAAACCAGTTGTACTTTTATTCCAGTGTTCAATTTATAAAAAAACTGAATACGCCTTTAACTTTAGACAATATGTTAACACACAGAATTTCTTTTACAAGATGTAAATTTTTACAAACCTTTCACAACTTGGTTAATCCTTCAGCTCCATTTTATCTAACTTAAAGCAATCCTTTAATCCTTTAATTTAGGCCAAAAGTAATCCACATTCCCATGACTTCTTGTAATCTTTTACCAAAAACACATTTTACTTTTTTTACATACCTAGCATGTAAAACTGTTTTTATTTCCCAATGATTACTAAAGTGATGTAAACTACAGTACGCCATGGTTTCTATTTTTCTGATAAAATATTTGATTTGAGCTCTTATTATTTTTAAAACAATTAATCAAAGCTCCTTCATATTACACACACAACATGTAGAAATACAGAGATGGAAGAAGATCAAGTATCTGTAAGATTTTTCATTCATCAGTTTCTTAATTGGATTACCACCCTGGCTTCAAGATGGATCCCTAGGAGAAACAGGGCCAGGAAAGCAAAAACCAAGCAGTTTCTACAGCCTAATAAGTAGGCACAGCTGGAAGGCAAAACAGATTTTTCCCCCTCCCCACAAATTAAGACTGCTATTTTTATACTAGAACCTGGATCCCAAAAAGAGAGAATCGGCCCATCTCCCATTGGCATCTTACTTCTCACTGTGGGGAGGGGACATTTCCATGCCTTCTAGGTGGCCAAGAGCACATATCTCTGATTCAAATGTGCAAAAAGCTGAGTATCCCCCATAGCTGCCATTAACCATCCCTAAATATATATTTCCTACCTACTTGTTACATATCTAAATTGTCTCATAATGTGAAGTAATTTCTGATACCGTGGAAAGTAAAAACCATCAGATAATGCAATGCAAAAATGGAACAGAGCCTTAGACTCTGAGAGGGATCTATCTACTTCCAATTCCTGGGGTTTCATGAGGAAAACAGACGTTTTTCCCAAAAAGCCTATTGTGGCACCTTCTCTCTTTTTTCCAAGGACTTCCAGCTGTTGGAACTTGAATATCTGCAATTAATTAAGCTGACTTTTGGGCCAGGTGTGGTGGCTCATGCTTGTAATCCCAGAACTTTGGGAAGCTGAGGCAGGCGGATCAATTGAGGTCAAGAATTCAAGACCAGCCTGGCCAACATGGTGAAACCCCGTCTCTACTAAACATACAAAACTTAGCCACATGTGGTAGTGGGTGTCTGTAATCCCTACCACTCAGGAGGCTGAGGCAGGAGAATTGATTGATCCCGGGAGGTGGAAGTTGCAGTGAGCCAAGATTGCACCACTGCATTCCAGCCTGAGTGACAGAGCAAGACTCCGTTGTTTGGACGAACGGAGGCAAGATGGCACAGTTCCGGGTTCTTCACCGTCAACTTTCCCATGCCCGGGAAAGACACAGGTCGACTGCAGCAGGCGCAACCCGACCTCCGAGGGAGAAAAACCAGAACCCGCCTAGCCACGCCTACCGCCCAGCCCCCGACCCGCCTATGTCCCACCCACTGCCCTCCCACTCCCAGGCCCAGGACATAAAAGCTGCTCCCTCGGGCATGCTGCGTGAACTTCCTCAGCCCCCACTCCTGTGGGCACTGCATTAGGAACCTCCCCCGAGAGCTCCACCAGGCGACTCCGTCGGCCTCCCCTGCCGGAGACCGATGGACCTCACCCCTCCCCCACAAAGCTGGCTGACCAAAAAATAAATTTGCAGTTTTGCTCCTTGCCTTGCCCACTCGCTGGTCCTTTAATACTCACCCTGGTGAGCCTAGAAAGCAAATCAGTTTCCTAGAAAGCAAGTCAGTTTCCTAGAAATCAAATCAGGTTGTGCCGAAACCCGGGAGGAGACCCCTCCTCAGGCCTCTAAGGATTGAGGAACCTCCTCCTGCTTCCACGCCGCGGATGGACCAGGACCTGGGACCTGCTTCCCTCACTCTCACGGCCTCTCTGGGGTAAGTGCCCTTGTCTCCTCTTTACCTCCCTCGGCCAAAAACCCTGCGCAGGTCCGAGGCCCACTTTTGAGCCACCAAGTGGCTTGGGAGACCCGTTCAGGACGGAGACGTCCGCCTGAAGGTAATCTCCACCTTGGCTCCAAGAGCCTCCAGTCTGTCTCTGCTGGTTCCAAAGGACACTTTGAAGCCAGGCAGAGATTCACTTCCATTTCCATTGTGTCCATTGTGTAAGTAAAGAGGAAACAAATGGGAAACCCCCAGTCCAAATTTCCAAAGAGCACCCCTTTAGGGTGTCTCCTAGCCAATCTAAAAACTCTACAACTCGAACAAGACCTCAAAAGAAAGCGGTTAATATTCCTCTCCACTGTGGCATGGCCCCAATACAAACTAGACAATCAGTCTCAATGGCCACCAGAGGGCATCTTAGACTGCAATGTTCTGATCGACCTCAGCAACTTCTGCCAGCGGCTAGGCAAGTGGTCTGAAATTAATTACATACAAGGCTTTTGGGCCTTACGCTCTCATCCCGACCTGCCCTATACTCCTCCTTCTCTCTCCGCTCTCTCCAACCCCTCCCTTCCTGCCCAGACTCCTCCTCCTGCCCCCGTCCAGACTCCTCCTTCCTCCTCCTTATCTACTAGTAATCCACTCGGTCCCGTGCCTTCTTCGGGGCCCCCAACTGGCCGCCTTGGGTCCCCTATCTCTGCCCACACCCGCTCTAAGTGCCCTGCTGATGCCCCCACTCCTGCCCCACACCCTCCTACAGTGTTAGTGCCTTTGCGAGAGGTAGCTGGGGTGGAGGGGGTAGTCAGAGTACATGTCCCTTTTTCACTGGCTGATCTTTCCAAAATTGAGAAGCGTTTAGGGGATTTCTCAGCTAATCCCACTGTATACATAAAGGAATTTAGATACCTTTGTCAGGCCTATGACTTAACTTGGCATGACCTCCAGGTTATCCTAACCTCTACCCTAAACCCTGAGGAGCAAGAGCGCATCCTAGCGGCCGCCAGGCAGCACGCCAACCAACATTTAACTGACACCACCATTCCACTAGGGGAGCAAGCAGTCCCCTCGGCAGACCCAGACTGGGACTACCAAGTAGGCCAGCCTGGGCGCCGTAGGAGAGACATCATGGTCCAGTGCCTGTTGGCTGGTATGCAAATGGCTTCAAACAAAGCCATAAATTTTAACAAATTAAAAGAAATTTCTCAAAATCCGGAAGAAAATCCAGCCGCATTCCTAAATAGGCTAACTGAGACTCTAACCCAATATACCCGGCTAGATCCAGCCTCCCCCACAGGGGCCACCATTTTGGCATCTCATTTCATTTCCCAATCAGCTCCTGATATTCGCAAAAAACTCCAAAAGGTGGAAAATGGTCCCAAGACACCAATACAAGACCTAGTTAAACTAGCCTTTAAGGTCTATAACTCCAGAGAGGAAACGGCTGAGGCACAGCGGCAGTCTCGCCTCAAACAGAAGGTACAGCTCCTAGCGGTGGCTTTACAGCCCAGTCGTAACCCCAAACCAGAGATCACACACCCCGCAGACTTCAAGGCTACAAAAAGAGCCTGCTATAAATGCGGCGAGGCAGGACACTATGCCAACAGGTGTCCACAAGGCCCCTGAGCCCCAACACAGCCTTGCTATAAGTGCAAGGCGTCAGGACACTGGGCTAGCGAATGTCCTAACCCTCATCCACCAGCAACCCCCTGCCCTGCTTGCCAAGAGGAAGGACACTGGAAGTCTGATTGCCCCACCCTGAGAACAGGTGCCACGTCTCAACGTGACCCCCCTTTCCCAGGATCCTGGGAGCTCCTTCCAGCTCCTACATCTGGACGATGATAACTGAAGGTGCCGAGACTCGGGGACCCCCATCACCCTCGCCGAGCCATGGGTAACTCTCCTGGTAGCGGGTAAGACAATTAATTTTTTGATCGACAGCGGGGCTACCTATTCTGTTTTGCCATCCTTCTCTGGACCTAGCCTTCCATCCAATATCTCCGTAGTAGGAGTAAACGGAAAGCCATCCACTCCGCGAAAAACTCCCCTCCTTAATTGCTGCCTGGCCAACAACTACTTTGCGCACTCGTTTCTCATTATACCCTCATGCCCTACCCCCTTATTAGGCCGAGACATCTTGAGCACCTTAAAGGCCTCCATATCCATTCCCACCAACTCATCTACTCCCCTTCAATCCCCTCACGACCTGTTGTTCATGCTTTGTGCATGTGCACACGTTCCTCCTATGCCACCCCCACCCCCCATCTTCCCAATTTTTGTACACCCTCAAGTGTGGGACACTTCCATCCCAGTCATAGCAGCCCACCACCCACCAGTTCTTGTCAAGCTCAAAGACCCCACTCGTTTCCCAAACCGCCCCCAATTCTCTCTCTCTCCGACACATCTACAAGGTTTAAAGCCAATTATCATGCGGCTACTTAGCCAACATATTCTTGTCCGCACCCCCATTCCCCCGTAATACTCCAATACTTCCAGTCAAAAAGGCAGACGGAATGTGTAGGTTAGTACAGGATCTTCGGCTAGTCAAAGAGGCTATCCGTCCAACGCACCCTGTAGTTCCCAACCCTTACACCCTTCTGTCCCATATCCCCACCAATTCTACTTATTTCACTGTGCTATACCTTAAGGATGCTTTCTTTACCATCCCCCTACACACAGACTGTCAGTTCCTTTTTGCTTTCACATGGGAAGACCCAGACACATACACGTCCACTCAACTGACGTGGACAGTCCTCCCACAAGGGTTCCGGGACAGCCCCCACTTCTTCAGTCAGGCCTTAGCAGGAGACCTGGCTTCCTGCCCCCTCACTAATAGCAAAGTTCTGCAGTATGTAGATGATCTCCTAATCTGTAGCCTTACCAAACAAGAGCCCCTTCTAGACACTGCAACTCTCCTCAACCATTTAGGCTCACTAGGTTATAGGGTATCTAAACACAAGGCCCAAATTTCTCGCCAAACCGTCACATACTTGGGAATTGAAATCACCCCAACAACCCAGTCACTAACTACCGACCGTGTGGCCCTAATACGAAACCTTCTTCCCCCTCAAGATGCAAAAGAAGTTCAATCCTTCCTAGGTCTAATAGGCTTTTTCAGACATTGGATCCCCAACTTTGGAATCTTAGCCAAACCTTTATACGCCGCAGTTAAAGAAACCCCACATGGGCCTTTGTCCAACCCCAAGTTAATCTTGACTCATTTCACCCACTTAAAAGCATGCCTTCTCGGAGGGCGGAGCAAGATGGCCGAATAGGAACAACTCCAGTCTCCAACTCCCAGCGCGAGCGACACAGAAGACCGGTGATTTCTGCATTTTCAACTGAGGTACTGGGGTCATCTCACTAGGGAGTGCCGGACAATCGGTGCTGGTCAGCTGCTGCAGCTTGACCAGCGAGAGCTGAAGCAGGGCGAGGCATCGCCTCACCTGGAAGCGCAAGGGGGAAGGGGATCCGTTTTCCTAGCCAGGGGAACTGAGACACACAACACCTGGAAAATCGGGTAACTCCCACCCCAATACTGCGCTGTAAGCATACAGGCATTCCAGGAGAATATATCCCACACCTGGCCGGGAGGGTCCCACGCCCACGAAGCCTCCCTCACTGCTAACACAGCAGTCTGCCGCGATCTATCCGCAAGGCAGCAGCGAGGCTGGGGGAGGGGCGCCCGCCATTGCTGAGGCTTAAGTAGGTAAACAAAGCCGCTGGGAAGCTCGAACTGGGTGGAGCTCACAGCAGCTCAAGGAAGCCTGCCTGTCTCTGTAGTCTCCACCTCTGGGGACAGCGCACAGCTGAAGACCAACAGGGGAAGTAGCGGGAGCCGGTGCAGACGCGAACGACTCTGTCTGACAGCTTTGGGGAGAGCCGCGGATCTCCCAACGCGGAGGTTGAGATCTGAGAACGGACAGACTGCCTGCTCAGGTGTGTCCCTGACCCCTGAGTAGCCTAGCTGGGAGAAATCCCCCACTAGGGGCAGTCTGACACCCCACACCTCACAGGGTGGAGTACACCCCTGAGAGGACACTTCCAAAGGAAGAATCAGACAGGTACACTCGCTGTTCAGCAATATTCTATCTTCGGCAACCTCTGCTGCTGATACCCAGGCAAACAGGGTCTGGAGTGGACCTCAAGCAATCTCCAACAGACCAACAGAGAGTCCTTCTGACTGTCAGAAGGAAAACTATCAAACAGGAAGGACACCTATACCAAAACCCCATCAGTTCGTCACCACCATCAAAGACCAGAGACAGATAAAACCACAAAGATGGGGAAGAAGCAGGGCAGAAAAGCTGGAAATTCAAAAAATAAGAGCGCATCTCCCCCTGCAAAGGAGCGCAGCCCATCACCAGCAACGGATCAAAGCTGGTCAGAGAATGACTTGGACGAGAGGAGAGAAGAAGGCTTCAGTCCATCAAACTTATCAGAGCTAAAGGAGGAATTACGTACCCAGCGCAAAGAAACTAAAAATCTTGAAAAAAGAGTGGAAGAATTGACAGCTAGACTCATTAATGCAGAGAAGATCATAAACGAAATGACAGAGATGAAAACCATGACACGAGAAATACGTGACAAATGCACAAGCTTCAGTAACCGACTCGATCAACTGGAAGAAAGAGTATCAGCGATTGAAGATCAAATGAATGAAATGAAGCGAGAAGAGAAACCAAAAGAAAAAAGAAGAAAAAGAAATGAGCAAAGCCTGCAAGAAGTATGGGATTACGTAAAAAGACCAAATCTACGTCTGATTGGGGTGCCTGAAAGTGAGGGGGAAAATGGAACCAAGTTGGAAAACACTCTTCAGGATATCATCCAGGAGAACTTCCCCAACCTAGTAGGGCAGGACAACATTCAAATTCAGGAAATACAGAGAACGCCACAAAGATACTCCTCGAGAAGAGCAACTCCAAGACACATAATTGCCAGATTCACCAAAGTTGAAATGAAGGAAAAAATCTTAAGGGCAGCCAGAGAGAAAGGTCGGGTCACCCACAAAGGGAAGCCCATCAGACTAACAGCAGATCTCTCGGCAGAAACTCTACAAGCCAGAAGAGAGTGGGGGCCAATATTCAACGTTCTTAAAGAAAAGAATTTTAAACCCAGAATTTCATATCCAGCCAAACTAAGTTTCATAAGTGAAGGAGAAATAAAATCCTTTACAGATAAGCAAATGCTTAGAGATTTTGTCACCACCAGGCCTGCCTTACAAGAGACCCTGAAGGAAGCCCTAAACATGGAAAGGAACAACCGGTACCAGCCATCGCAAAAACTTGGCAAAATGTAAAGACCATCGAGGCTAGGAAGAAACTGCATCAACTAACGAGCAAAATAACCAGTTAATATCATAATGGCAGGATCAAGTTCACACATAACAATATTAACCTTAAATGTTAATGGACTAAATGCTCCAATTAAAAGACACAGACTGGCAAACTGGATAAAGAGTCAAGACCCATCAGTCTGCTGTATTCAGGAGACCCATCTCACATGCAGAGACATACATAGGCTCAAAATAAAGGGATGGAGGAAGATCTACCAAGCAAATGGAGAACAAAAAAAAGCAGGGGTTGCAATCCTAGTCTCTGATAAAACAGACTTTAAACCATCAAAGATCAAAAGAGACAAAGAAGGCCATTACATAATGGTAAAGGGATCAATTCAACAGGAAGAGCTAACTCTCCTAAATATATATGCACCCAATACAGGAGCACCCAGATTCATAAAGCAAGTCCTTAGAGACTTACAAAGAGACTTAGACTCCCATACAATAATAATGGGGGACTTCAACACTCCGCTGTCAACATTAGACAGATCAACGAGACAGAAAGTTAACAAGGATATCCAGGAATTGAACTCATCTCTGCACCAAGCGGACCTAATAGACATCTATAGAACTCTCCACCCCAAATCAACAGAATATACATTCTTCTCAGCACCACATCGCACTTATTCCAAAATTGACCACATAATTGGAAGTAAAGCACTCCTCAGCAAATGTAAAAGAACAGAAATTATAACAAACTGTCTCTCAGACCACAGTGCAATCAAACTAGAACTCAGGACTAAGAAACTCAATCAAAACCGCTCAACTACATGGAAACTGAACAACCTGCTCCTGAATGACTACTGGGTACATAACGAAATGAAAGCGGAAATAAAGATGTTCTTTGAAACCAATGAGAACAAAGATACAACATACCAGAATCTCTGGGACACATTTAAAGCAGTGTGTAGAGGGAAATTTATAGCACTAAATGCCCACAAGAGAAAGCAGGAAAGATCTAAAATTGACACTCTAACATCACAATTAAAAGAACTAGAGAGGCAAGAGCAATCACATGCAAAAGCTAGCAGAAGGCAAGAAATAACTAAGATCAGAGCAGAACTGAAGGAGATAGAGACACAAAAAACCCTCCAAAAAATCAATGAATCCAGGAGTTGGTTTTTTGAAAAGATCAACAAAATTGACAGACCGCTAGCAAGGCTAATAAAGAAAAAAAGAGAGAGGAATCAAATAGATGCAATAAAAAATGATAAAGGGGATATCACCACTGACCCCACAGAAATACAAACTACCATCAGAGAATACTATAAACGCCTCTACGCAAATCAACTAGAAAATCTAGAAGAAATGGATAATTTCCTGGACACTTACACTCTCCCAAGGCTAAACCAGGAAGAAGTTGAATCCCTGAATAGACCAATAGCAGGCTCTGAAATTGAGGCAACAATTAATAGCCTACCCACCAAAAAAAGTCCAGGACCAGATGGATTCACAGCTGAATTCTACCAGAGGTACAAGGAGGAGCTGGTACCATTCCTTCTGAAACTATTCCAATCAATAGAAAAAGAGGGAATCCTCCCTAACTCATTTTATGAGGCCAACATCATCCTGATACCAAAGCCTGGCAGAGACACAACAAAAAAAGAGAATTTTAGACCAATATCCCTGATGAACATTGATGCAAAAATCCTCCATAAAATACTGGCAAACCGGATTCAGCAGCACATCAAAAAGCTTATCCACCATGATCAAGTGGGCTTCATCCCTGGGATGCAAGGCTGGTTCAACATTCGCAAATCAATAAACGTAATCCAGCATATAAACAGAACCAAAGACAAGAACCACATGATTGTCTCAATAGATGCAGAAAAGGCTTTTGACAAAATTCAACAGCCCTTCATGCTAAAAACGCTCAATAAATTCGGTATTGATGGAACGTACCTCAAAATAATAAGAGCTATTTATGACAAACCCACAGCTAATATCATACTGAATGGGCAAAAACTGGAAAAATTCCCTTTGAAAACTGGCACAAGACAGGGATGCCCTCTCTCACCACTCCTATTCAACATAGTGTTGGAAGTTCTGGCTAGGGCAATCAGGCAAGAGAAAGAAATCAAGGGTATCCAGTTAGGAAAAGAAGAAGTCAAATTGTCCCTGTTTGCAGATGACATGATTGTATATTTAGAAAACCCCATCGTCTCAGCCCAAAATCTCCTTAAGCTGATAAGCAACTTCAGCAAAGTCTCAGGATACAAAATTAATGTGCAAAAATCACAAGCATTCTTATACACCAACAACAGACAAGCAGAGAGCCAAATCAGGAATGAACTTCCATTCACAATTGCTTCAAAGAGAATAAAATACCTAGGAATCCAGCTTACAAGGGATGTAAAGGACCTCTTCAAGGAGAACTACAAACCACTGCTCAGTGAAATCAAAGAGGACACAAACAAATGGAAGAACATACCATGCTCATGGATAGGAAGAATCAATATCGTGAAAATGGCCATACTCCCCAAGGTTATTTATAGATTCAATGCCATCCCCATCAAGCTACCAATGAGTTTCTTCACAGAATTGGAAAAAACTGCTTTAAAGTTCATATGGAACCAAAAAAGAGCCCGCATTGCCAAGACAATCCTAAGTCAAAAGGACAAAGCTGGAGGCGTCACGCTACCTGACTTCAAACTATACTACAAGGCTACAGTAACCAAAACAGCATGGTACTGGTACCAAAACAGAGATATAGACCAATGGAACAGAACAGAGTCCTCAGAAATAATACCGCACATCTACAGCCATCTGATCTTTGACAAACCTGAGAGAAACAAGAAATGGGGAAAGGATTCCCTATTTAATAAATGGTGCTGGGAAAATTGGCTAGCCATAAGTAGAAAGCTGAAACTGGATCCTTTCCTTACCCCTTATACGAAGATTAATTCAAGATGGATTAGAGACTTAAATGTTAGACCTAATACCATAAAAACCCTAGAAGAAAATCTAGGTAGTACCATTCAGGACATAGGCATGGGCAAGGACTTCATGTCTAAAACACCAAAAGCAACGGCAGCAAAAGCCATAATTGACAAATGGGATCTAATTAAACTAAAGAGCTTTTGCACAGCAAAAGAAACTACCATCAGAGTGAACAGGCAACCTACAGAATGGGAGAAAATTTTTGCAACCTACTCATCTGACAAAGGGCTAATATCCAGAATCTACAAAGAACTCAAACAAATATACGAGAAAAAAACAAACAACCCCATCAAAAAGTGGGGAAAGGATATGAACAGACATTTCTCAAAAGAAGATATTCATACAGCCAACAGACACATGAAAAAATGCTCATCATCACTGGCCATCAGAGAAATGCAAATCAAAACCACAATGAGATACCATCTCACACCAGTTAGAATGGCAATCATTAAGAAGTCAGGAAACAACAGGTGTTGGAGAGGATGTGGAGAAATAGGAACACTTTTACACTGTTGGTGGGATTGTAAACTAGTTCAACCATTATGGAAAAGAGTATGGCAATTCCTCAAGGATCTAGAACTAGATGTACCATATGACCCAGCCATCCCACTACTGGGTATATACCCAAAGGATTATAAATTAGTCTACTACAAAGACACATGTACACGTATGTTTATTGCGGCACTATTCACAATAGCAAAGACTTGGAATCAACCCAAATGTCCATCTGTGACAGACTGGATTAAGAAAATGTGGCACATATACACCATGGAATACTATGCAGCCATAAAAAAGGATGAGTTTGCGTCCTTTGTAGGGACATGGATGCAGCTGGAAACCATCATTCTTAGCAAACTATCACAAGAAGAGAAAACCAAACACCGCATGTTCTCACTCATAGGTGGGAACTGAACAATGAGATCACTTGGACTCGGGAAGGGGAACATCACACACTGGGGTCTATCATGGGGAGGGGGGAGGGGGGAGGAGGGAGGGATTGCATTGGGGAGTTATACATGATATAAATGATGAATTGATGGGTGCTGACGAGTTGATGGGTGCAGCACACCAACATGGCATAAGTATACATATGTAACAAACCTGCACGTTATGCACATGTACCCTAGAACTTAAAGTATAATAAAAAAAAAAAAAAAAAAAAAAAAAAAAAAAAAAAAAAAAGCATGCCTTCTCTCACAACCCACTCTCTCACTGCCTGATTTCCAGCATCCCTTCCAACTCTTTACAGATGAAAGGCAGAAAGTGGCAGTTGGTCTCTTAGCCCAGCCTGTCGGCAGCACCCACTGCCCTGTGGCCTATGTATCCAAACAACTAGACCCAACTGTACAAGGCTGGCAACCCTGTCTGCGTGCATTGGCAGTGGCAGCCTGCCTGACCCAGGAAGCTAAAAAGCTCATTAGAGGCAGTAATTTAACAGTCCTCTCCACACACCGTCTTCAGGATCTCATCTCTCATAAAAGTATTAGCCACTTAACTCCATCCCAGCTCCAACTTTTCCATCTCTTATTCATAGAAGACCCCACTGTTACTTTAGAAGTTTGCTCCTCTCTAAATCCAGCCACTTTACTGCCAGACCCTCTTAAACCACCTCATACTAAACATTCTTGTCCTGAAGTCCTGGAGGCTCAACCCCCCAGCCACCTATACTTGCATGACCGGCCCCTTCAGAATGCACAACTAACCCTATTTGTGGATGGCAGCTCCTTTATCAACCCTCAAGGAAACAGACAGGCAGGATATGCAGTAGTTACCTCCTCCACAGTTTTAGAGGCCTATCCCACCACAGGAGAAACCACTAACATTGTTGCTTCAATACTCACTGAACATATTATCCCTAGGTTTGGCTTCCCAGTCACCCTTCAGTCCAACAACGGTCCAGCATTCATCTCCAAGGTAGTCCAACAGGTGGCAGCCCTCCTACACATCACCTGGAAACTCCACATCCCTTATAGACCTCAGTCTTCTGGTAAGGTAGAAAAGGCTAACGGACTCATCAAACAACAGCTCACCAAATTCTCCCTCGAGACTCAACAATCGTGGGTAACTCTCCTTCCTTTAGCCCTAACCTGGCTGCGAGCAGCCCTACGGAGTCCAACAGGCCTCAGTCCGTTTGAATGAGTTTACGGCCTGCCCCTCACCCTCCAGCAGTTACCCACCCTTTCTTCCCGGCTGGCAACTTATCTTCCGTACCTCACCCTCTTGAGACAACTCCTGAGACAACATGCAGAACTAGCACACCCCCCTCCAACAGACACCTATAGCCCACATCTCTCTCTCAGCCCAGGAGACCAAGTATACTTAAAAGATATCCAAGCCAAAGATCTTCAACCCAGGTGGAAAGGTCCCTATACTGTCCTCCTATCCACATACACAGCAGCCAAACTTCTAGGACACACGCACTGGGTCCATATATCACAATTAAAAAAGGCCCCCACAGAAGACAATCAGTGGACATCTACTAGACTTACCCCTACCCGTCTCAAATTCACCAAACTTTCCCAACCACCACATGTTCCCTAACCTCTTACGCTTATCCCGATTTCTCGCCATACTCTATATAAACATAACAGAATTCCAATATCTTACCCCAAATCCCTACTTGCCTCCAGATAATAGCCCATCACACTGGTTCTCCCGCTTACCTTTATAGAACATCTTCAATGGCAAGGTGTACTCTATGATTACACTGAAGATGAAGTTCTATTTCATACTTATATTACTATCTTTTTCTTGCATTTCAATCTCTATTACTAACCCAACTTTCATATGGAGATCCTCTATAGTTGAAACCTGGTCACACAAAAATAAACAGCACTCACAGCTACAAGGCACTGCCGACTGCCCCCCTTCAGGCTGCCAACCCCATCTTACTATAAATTTCACCCTATCGTGTTGCAGTGCGGCTGGAGCTAAGGCTCTCTGCTTCCTGCACGATCAGACACATTACAATTGTAAGACTTACTGGAAACAAAAGAACCTGGGATGCCCTTATATTTATTGTAAGATCCATTATGCAACCTTGAGACAGGAGAAACCCATTGCTCTCTTCACCGTTGTGAATCAACAAACCCCCCTTCAATACCAATTAAATATCAAAGACCCATGGGACCCCCAATGGGCAGACGGAGTCAAAGGTGGACTCTACACAGGCTACACAATTCATAGTTCATTTCCCATGGCTACTCTCCTGATAAAAAGAACACTTGTCCAGCAAAGATCCCTTCCTCAAAACATACAAGTCCTACAGAATTTAACCTTAGCCATACAATCACAAGAATAGGCCTTACAAGATTAATTACACTCCTCCAATAAAGACCCCTTCTCATGGTTAAAACTAGTCCATCAAGGGTTAAACCTAACACAGGCAGCCAACATAACAAATCTCTCCCACTGTTTTCTCTGTGAGGCCCTTGAAAGAGCCCCCTTAGTGGCAGTCCCTTTACCTACTGATTTCAAGGCTGCAACTAACTCTACAAGCACCTCCCAAAAACCGTTCTTACTCCAAGTCCCACTATACCAAAACCCAGAAATTCCAATCCTTCCTTTCTGCTACCCTACTCCAAACACCTCCTGGTGTAATTATACCCAGCCACCCACTAAGACCCAGATGGCTCCCATCGGAGGTTATTTCTGGTGCAACAAAATCCTCTTCAAGGTCCTTAATCACACATCCATTGGTCAATCCCTCTGTGTCCCAGTGTCCCTAGTACCTAGTTTAACCTTATATAGCAAAGCAGAAATAGCTGAACTTGTCATACAATTTAACCCTCCTCCTAATGACCTCCAAAAATGGGCTGTCTTCCTTCCCCTCGTCATCGGAGTCTCCCTGGCCTCCTCCCTGGTGGCATCAGGGCTTGGAACTGGGGCACTTGCCTACTCGGTACAGTCTACCCGATCTCTAACAGCTCAAATTCGAGAGGCGATAGAGGCTTCAGCTGAAAGCCTGGCCTCTCTACAGCCTCAAATTACCTCAGTGGCCCAAGTAGCAGCACAAAATAGGTGAGCATTAGATTTACTTACTGCTGAAAAAGGAGGAACATGTCTCTTCTTAGGAGAAGAATGCTGCTATTACATAAATGAGTCAGGCGTAGTAGACACTAACATTCACACCCTAAACAGGATTAAAGCAGAATTAAAAACCTACAATACCCCCTTCACCCCCGGACCACCAATACGGCTGCTGCCCATAATACAGCAGATGCTCCCATTCCTAATTCCCATACTAATCCTCTGTTTTGTCTTATGTCTCGCTCCTGTTTTAATCAAATTTCTCCGAGCCAAAGTTCAAGAGATCACGCGCGTCACCTTCAACCAGATGCTTCTTCATCCGTACGTCCAAATACCAACCATAGACCCCAACCTTAATGACGTCCCTTAACAGCAGGAAGTAGCCAGACAGACCACGACGCCCCTTATCACTATTATCAATAAAAGGTTGGACTGTTTGGACGAACGGAGGCAAGATGGCGCAGTTCTGGGTTCTTCACCGTCAACTTTCCCGCGCCCGGGAAAGACACAGGTCGACTGTGCAGGCGCAACCCGACCTCCGACGGAGAAAAACCAGAACCCACCTAGCCACGCCTACTGCCTGGCCCCCTGACCCACCTATGTCCCACCCACTGCCCTCCCACTCCCAGGCCCAGGACATAAAAGCCACTCCCGGCGGGTGCGCTGTGTGAACTTCCTCAGCCCCCCCTCCTGTTGGGACTGCATTAGGAACCTCGCCAGAGAGCTCCACCGGGCGGCTCCCTCAGTCTCCCCTGCCAGAGACTGATGGACCTCACCCCTCCCCCACAAAGCTGGCTGACCAAAAACTAAATTTGCAGTTTTGCTCCTTACCTTGCCTATTTGCTGGTCCTTTAATACTCGCCCTGGTGAGCCTAGAAAGCAAATCAGTTTCCTAGAAAGCAAATCAGTTTCCTAGAAAGCAAATCATCTGTCTCAAAATAAATAAGTAAGTAAAACAATAATAATTAAGCCAGCTTTTAACCATGATGTCCTTTTTAAAAACATTTATTTAATTCTCACATTGCTTGACTCTAGCCATGCCAAATTGCCAATATTTATGACTTTTGAACTTCACTAACATAACCTCCCAGTTCAAACCAACAAGCTTTTGTTTTGTTTTGTTTTGTTTTGTTTTGTTTTGTTTTGTTTTGTTTTGTTTTGAGATGGAGTCTCCCTCTGTCACCCAGGCTGGAGGGCAGTGGCCAAACTCGGCTCACTGCAACCTCCGCCTCCTGAAACCAATAAGCTTTAACTGAGGTTATGAATCTAACCACGAGTGTACAAGGTATTTTCAAAAAGGTGCCAAGCAGTTTTTACAAAATCTAGAATCTTCAAAGGTAGCTCAGAGAAAGGAAAATCCAAAATGGTTTATGGAGGGGAGGAGAATAAACAAATGTTCACACAGATGTCAAATCAGAAAGGACTCATTTCCTACACCAGAAATTGAACTCTGAACTCCAGTTGCCACTGTGAGACAGCAAAGCCCAACTACTGAGCTACAGCACTGAGCAGTCTCCAATGGAGTCTCCCAGAAGAAGCCTACAGCAGCCAATTTTGAGCTTGCAAAGGTTTTTAACGGCTCAAGATCATTTTTAGAGTTAAGTAAAACATAAATTTCAAAATTTCTGTATGGTGATGGTAGAAACCAAGAGAAAATACTGCCACACAGCTACAAGTTCAAGCTCCCAAGAACATAAAACAAGGGGGAAACTTGATCCATTATTTTGTTGTTGTTGTTTGTTTCAGGGATTTCTTTTCTGTTTCTTTCTTTCTTTCTTTTTTGAGATGGAGTCTTGCTCTGCCTCCCAGGCTGCAGTGCAATAGCATGATCTTGGCTCACTGCAACCTCTATCTCCCAGGTTCAAGCAATTCTCCTGCCTCAGCCTCCCAAGTAGCTGGGACTACAGGCGCGCGGGGCCACGCCTGGATAATTTTTGTATTTTTAATACAGATGGGGTTTTACCATATTTACCGTGCCTGTCTCGAACTCCTGAACTAGTGACCTGCCTGTCTCAGCCTCCCAAAGTGCTGGGATTACAGGTGTGAGCCACTGCGCATGGACAGGAATTACAATTTGAGATGAGATTTGGGTGGAGCCACAGAGTCACACCATATGACTGCAAAGGATCCACAGCAAGAAAGGTCATAAAATCCTAAATTTTAAAATGGTTGTTATTATTTCAATTTATGAATAAATATTGTATATCATTTATAAATGCATGTCACGTTATACACAAGGTTAAATGCAAATATCCTCTGAAGTTGGCCTGGTTCAGATCAAGGAAGAAGCCCTGCCTGTAAAGCCTGCAGCCTAGGCTGTTACTTTTGCTCGATTCAGCCCAGAGTCTGATATATTACCTCATTCAGGCATGACAGGTGGGGCCTGAAATCTTATCCAATCAGGAGCCGCAGACTAGAAACTATCCAATCAGGCATGCAGCTGTAGAGAACAGGCTGCTTCCATAAGTTTGCGGGTCCTTTGTGTTTCTCTGCGTCCAGAGCTGCAGTTCTTCTCTTCACTGCTCTGTGTCCTCTGCTCCTAGAGGTCAAATCTATGTGTCCTTGTGTCCTGCAGGTATCCGCAAATTTGTGACTGAAAGACTGGGACCCCCTGGAAGCCGAGAAATGGTGAGTGCTGGGTCTGTCATCCTGAGAGAGGGGTGGAGGCTGGTTGGAACCGGCTGAAAGTGGCTGTGGCAGGACCCAAACTTTCTCGCAGTCAGCTCCAGAGTCTGAGGACCCAAATCCTCTTTGGCCCAGCTCGGCTTTCAGTCCCCTCAAGCCGCAAGATGGTGCCTGGGCCAGTGGCTGGGACACTGGGAGTTGAGTCTTTTTCCTCTGCTGTGTCTTTGCCCTGTACTGGAGGCCTCTCTGGTTTGCTCTGCACTCCCAGCTCCTCATCTCACCCAGATTTTGTGGGGATGGGAAAGTCATTAGGGGAGAATCCTGACTCAGGGTCCAGGATTCATGAGTGGAAAGAGCTGTGGTCCTGGGTTCCCTAGTTCCTCATTTTTCCTTTTAAAGATGTATGAGAGTCACTGTAAAAATGAGAATCTGATCAACGTGTGATTCAAGAATAGCGCCCAGCTATGGTTTGTGGGTTGTGATCCATGGGAGAGACTTGAAGAAAGTCTGTTATAAGTTGCACGATGAAGCAAACCAGATTTAGTAATTGTTTGGTAGAGTTATGTAGTTTCCTTATTTGTAAGATCCCGGTGAACATTTCTTGGTTATGTCATCAGAGATTAATTGGCAGTCTGTGGTTGCCTACGCCTGAATATTTTCTTCAAGATAGTAATTTTTGTTTGTTTGTTTGTTTGAGAGGGAGTCTCGCTCTGTCCTCCAAGCTGGAGTTCAGTGGTGCGATCTCACCTCATTACAACCTCCGCCTCCCAGGTTCAAGTGATTGTCCTGCTTCAGCCTCCTGAGTACCTGGGATTACAGGTGCGTGCCACCACGCCCAGCTAATTTGTGTATTTTTAGTAGAGATGGGATTTCACCATGTTGGCCAGGTTGGTCTCCAACTTTTGGCCTCAGGTGATCTGCCTGCCTCAGCCTCCCAATGGGCTGGGGTTACAGTTGTGAGCCACCACATACCCAGCTGAATTTTTGTTTTACCTTTTATTTTAGGTTCAAGGATACATGCAGATTTGTTATATAGGTAAAATCATATCATGAAGTTTTTGTGTAGAGATTGTTTTATCACTCAGGTACTAGGCATAGTACCCAACAGATTTGTTTTCTGATTTTCTTCATCCTCCAACCCTCCACCCTGAACTGAACCTCAGTGTCTGTTATTCTCTTATTTGTGTCCACGTGTTCTCATTATTTCACTCCCACTTAAAAGTGACAACATACAGTTTTTGATTTTCTGTTCCTGCACTAGTTTTCTAAAAATAACAGTCCCCAGCTCCATCGACATTGCTGCAAAGGACATGATGTTGTTCTTTCTTATAGCCACATCGTGTTTCATGGTGTTTACATAGCTCGTTTTCTTTATCCAGTCTACCATTGAAGACATACAGGTTTATTTCTTGATTTTGCTATTGTGAATCATGCTGCAATTAACATATGCGTGCATGGGTCTTCATGGTAGAATAACTTACATTCATTGGGTATATTCCCAATTGTGGGATTGGGAGTGGTAATTCTGTTTTCAGGTTTTGGAAAACATGCCAAGCTGCTTTTCTCAATGGTTAAACAAATTTATACTCCCGTCAGCAGCGTATAAGCATTCAGTTTCTCCATAACCTCATAAGCATCTGTTTTTTTTTTTTTTTTTTTTAATTTTTAGTCCAATTGTTTTTATTTGAATTATTTCTTTTTTCTCCATTAGTCTAGTGTTTTATCTGTCTTCTTGGTTTTACATAGAATCAACTTCTGGTTTCGTTTTTGGGTTTTTTTTTGTTGTTGTTTTTTTTTTTTTTTTTGAGACAGAGTTTTGCTCTTCTGCCCAGGCTGGAGTGCAGTGGCACGATCTTGGCTCACTCCAACCTCCGCCTTGCATTTTCAAGCGATTCTCCTGCCTCAGCCTCCCAAGTAGCTGGAATTACAGGCATGTACCACCACGCCCAGCTAATTTTTGTATTTTTAGTAGAGACGGGATTTCATCATGTTGACGAGGCTGGTCTCAAACTCCTGACCTCATGATCTGCCTGCCTTGGCCATCCAAAGTGCTGGGATTACAGGAGTGAGCCACAGTGCATGGCCCGTTGAAATTTTTATAGTTATTTTGTCTCAACCTTCTTCATTTCAGCTCTGATTTTGGTTATTTCTTGACTTTTGTGAGCTTTGAAGTTGGTTTGCTCTTACTTTTGAAATTAACATTAGATTTTTAAATTGAGATCTTTCTAACTTTTTGATGTGGATGTTCAGTTATATACATTTTTTTCTTAACACATTATATAACACATTATATACATTTATATATATAACACATTGTATACTTTTTTTCTTAACACATCTTAACACATAGCTCTAACGGAGATTCTGGTATGTTGTATTTTGGCTCTAATTAGTTTCAAAAATTTTATTTCTGCCTTAACTTCATTATTTACAAAATAGCCATTTGGAAGCTGATTATTCAATCTTTATGTAATTGCATCATTTTGTATGTTTTTTGTATTGAATTATTATTCTGTACATTTTCTTTTTTTTTTTTTTTTTTTTTTTTTTTTTTTTGAGACGGAGTCTTGCTCTGTCACCCAGGCTGGAGTGCAGCGGCATGATCTCAGCTCCCTGCAAGCTCCACCTCCCGGGTTCACGCTCCTGCCTCAGCCTCCTGAGTAGCTGGGACTGCAGGCGCCACCACCACACCCGGCTAATTTTTTGTATTTTTAGTAGAGACGGGGTTTCACCGTGGTCTTGATCTCCTGACCTTGTGATCCACCCGCCTCGGCCTCCCAAAGTGCTAGGATTACAGGCGTGAGCCACTGTGCCTGGCCTATACATTTTCTTTTTAAAATTAATGATAGAGAAACATAAGAAGAAATATAAATCCTCTGCTCTTAATCTAAATGCTAACAATTATTCAATGCTTAGTACCAACTCCCAGGGTGCTATGAAAATTAAATCACAAAATATGTTATTCCCAGCACAGTGTTCTGTGACATGCTCCTGAGCACATAGTACCTACTTAATAAACATTGTATTAGTACTAATACATGTACTAATACATGTATTAGTACAAGTACTAATAACTTGGTTTCCCAAGTACAGATTTACTCAGACATTACTGTCTTCTGTTGTCCCTGTAAACTTAAAAAAGCCAACAAAAATATAGTATTTCACGGTGGAAATTAGTTGTCTTTATTTGTACCAGAAGTATTTGTATTGGGACAAATGTGATGTGTGCAAGGGACTCTGCTGTGCCTGCTTTCTCTTGCTAATGCTAATAATGTGTCTGGGAAAGCGCAATCAGCATTTACTGGGGACTTGTTGGAAAAGCCCATTCCTGGACCCTTTTGGATCCTGCAGAATCACATTGCATAAACAGGGCCAAGATTACCAACTGATTTGTAAACTTGAGGGGTTCAAGATACATTCAGGAGAGTTTAGTTCAACCTTTGCATCAAAGAAAGGCTGCACCGCAAAGAAAACTGCACTGCAGTTTGGTAGGAAGAGGTCAGTGCGGTTCATGCTCCCGTTACTGTAAAGAAAATTGCTGGTGTCTGATAGGGGAGGGCAGGGAAAAATAAACTTATATTTTAATAGTTATGGAAAAGCTCGTTGTTCTCTCATTGCTGTTAAATCTTTTCAGTTATAAACAACAAAAGTGGGTGAAAGTTTTCTGCAAGCCTCTGTCTTTCTGCCCGTGGGTGTGTGTGGTGGTAGCAGGTGAGTAGGTTGTGCTTTAAAGGCATATTCTCAAGATGCAGGTTTGATAGGTCCAGTGCATCTTATCTGAAAATACATTTCAGACAAAGACGAGGAAGAGAAAAAAAATCAGTTTTTCTCAGGTGAGCATGTCTCAGATCAAGCATAGCGTCCACTCTACCTTTTGGAATGCCTTGTGTTCAGAACTTGCAAATTTTTACTTCTCTACTTGTGCTGTTGATCCCTATTGAGTTTGTTTCAACTATATTTTGTTATTTTTATGATAGTCAAGGGGTTCTGAAAAAATATTTTTTTCTGTATACCATAGCGTTCTATACATTCTCTTCATCTTGGGTTCTTGTATGCCATGCAGAATTCTCACTGCAAATATATGACCTGCAATACTTAAAAGGTTTCCATTGTAGCTGTTGAACATGAGAAGGTGTAAATACTCAATATTTCTATTGGGGAAACACAGTTATCTTTGGATATTAGTGAAAACTGAAACACGTCATGTTGAGGTTTACAAAATGCTCATTTAAACAGGATAGCATTTATTACCCAGAAAGTTCTGAAAAAAACTATTAGGAGATACTTGCTCTCTAGGGTGCTAAGGAAAGACTACTTGAAATTACTATTAAAAATTACAGAGCAGGGAAGTTATCTGCACCTTCAACTTTGCATAAAACTGATGTTTCTTTATAATTAAATTTAGGCCAGGCACGGTGGCTCAGGCTTGCAATCCCAGCACTTTGGGAGGCCGAGGCAGGCATATCACATGAGGTCAGGAGTTCGAGGCCAGCCTGGCCAACATGGTGAAACCCTGTCTCTACTAAAAAAAAAATACAAAAATTAGCCAGGCGTGGTGGCATGCACCTGTATTTTCAGCTACTCGGGAGGTTGAGGCAGGAGAATTTCTTGAATTCAGGAGGCAGAGGTTGCAGTGAGCTGAGATTGCACCCCCTGCACTCTAGCCTGTGCAACAGAGCGAGACTCTGTCTCAATAAATACATAAATAAATAAACAAAATTTATGTATAATTGAATTTAGATTACAATTTACTTTTCTGAGAGGAGAGAAATACCACAGCAGTGATGTTGTGTCCTGTGTTCATCAGCACATAATAAAAATGTGTCCCAGTACAGTTGATAACAGTTTTATTCACTTGGTTCAAGATCTCTATGATATTTTTTCCACTATAGAGTTAGTTATTATTCTCTTAATTATTAAGTACACTTAGGAGATTTACTAGCTGAAGTGCATAAACCATCACATTTAATCTGGAATCTGTCCTTTCTTTTTAGATGACTTTTCATATATTTGTCTTTTAAAAATGAAGGCTCTTATCTTTATTTACAGGTGAGAGAAACTGGGAAAAACTGAGACTCTGCCACTTAGTGGATGTTTGACAAACTATTCTTACTAGGCTAGAAACATTGGTGAGCTTGCTAAAAATTCAGAAATTCAGACTTTGTCTCAAATAGTCTGAAACAAAATCTCACAACACGATCTTTAGTTTATTGCACATATTAAGAATTGAGAGGTACCTTCCAACTCATCATGACTGCTCTGAGAAATATACACAACTTATTCTGTATTATGTAAATATAACACTCAAAAATAAACATGTTCGAGGGGGTGAGGTGGCTCATGCATGCCATCCCAGCACTTTGGGAGGCCAAAGTGGGTGGATCACCTGAGGTCAGGAGTTCAAGGCCTGCCTGGCCAACATGAAGAAATCCTGTCTCTATTAAAAATATAAAAATTAGACAGGCATGGTGGCTTACGCATGTAGACCCTGCTACATGGGAGGCTGAGGCAGGAGAATTGCTGGAACTCGGGAGGCGGAGGTTGCAGTGAGCCAACATCACGCCACTGCACTCCAGCTTGGGCAACAGAGGGAAACTCAGTCTGAAATAAAAGAAAAAACAAAAAGAAGAAGAAAAGAAAAAAAAAAGAGAGACATGTCCATGTTGATGCCCTTAGTTTTATAATTTATTGTCCGGAAAAGTATCAAATCCACCATGGTATTGTGGATCTTATGCTATCCTCTTTTCTCAGAGTTAGATAATACTTCAGTGTTAAAAATTATCTTATTGAATAATGTTCATCACTAAGTGAGAACCACTTCTTTTTACTCTCTTTTTAAACTTGAATCAAACAAAAATCTCTGCCTATGGCCACCGGGTGTTTGTGTGTTCATGTTTTTTGTTTTGTTTTGTTTTGTTTGTTTTTTTTGTTTGTTTGTTTGTTTCAGGGACTGTTGACATTCAGAGATGTGGCTATAGAGCTCTCTCTGGTGGAATGGCAATGCCTGGATCGTGCTCAGCAGAATTTGTATAGAGATGTGATGTTAGAGAACTACAAAAACTTGGTCTCCCTGGGTGAGGGTAACTTCAATACACCATTCCTAATATATTGCCTTTCTCTCTTTTCTAAGATGATTTTGGTAATTTCTGCTTTGCATGAATGAATTTTAGCTCTCCGATTTTAAGAAAATCTTGTGGATTCATTGGTGTAGAACAAATTCTTCAGGATGTTTTATCTTGACCTAAACTTTTCCCTTCCCTGAGCTTATGTATCTTTTGCTCTAGGTTAGTGGCAATTCCAGAAGTCTCATGGCATAAAATAGCATTGCCCATGCCTTAGAATTCAGTTGCCACCATCAATTTTTGATTCAGTATTACTGAGTAGTGAAATTAAGGACCTATAAATTTAAAATAATTTCTAAACATTTAGAAAATTCTGTTATGAATCAATATTAATTTTCTAGAACTTTCTATTATATCCTCTTTACTAAGCATAAGACTAATTTGGTAATTAAAGAATTCAGCCAGATTTATGTTACTTTTTTTCTGAATAAAACAGGTATTGCTGTCTCAAAGCCAGACTTGATCACCCATCTAGAGCAAAATAAAGAGCCCCGGAATATAAAGAAAAATGAGATGTTAGCCAAACACCCAGTTAGATGATAGCAAATTAAGTAGATGAGACGGATGAGAGGTACACAAGTTAAGAAGGCATCCATTCCTTAAAATGTGGTCTGGGGAGCTGTGCTTTGATGGAAAGAGTTTCTGGGAAGCCTGAGTCATTTTTTTCTATTGCTGTCACATAGGGACACCTGTTGCAGGATTTAGGAGGATGAAAGACACCTCAGGTTTAAAACAAGAGAATCTTTTATTGAGTGCAGACGGAGCAGACTCACATCTAAAGACTGGGCCCGGAGCAAAGACACCACTTGACTTATACACACTTCACAAAAGAGGGTAGGCTAGCTTGAAGCAAGCTTACAGTGGTGTGAAAGCAGGGATACAGAGGCAGGACAAAGACAGTTAATCAAATTGTAACAGCTTCATAACTCAGGATTGCACATAACTGTTGCCAGGCAACCCAGATGTCCGTTATCTAGGTTTGCCTAGGCACAGGCTTATCCCATAACCTTCACTATGGTGCCTAGACACCTGTGGTTCAGGCCTGCTCAGGCTTCTCATGACCTTCACTATACTTCTTAGGTAAAACAGAATACTTGAAGTTACTAGTTACAGAGACTAAGAATCTATAAACTTATACTATAAAACAAAGGAAAATTTGATTTTCTTCTCCCAATGTTGATGGAGTGCTGGGCGAGTCTCTAGAGCACATTAGATAATATTATCAAGACTTTTCCTGGGTCTGGGCTGTGCCTATTGCTGCCTCTGGGACAAGTCAGCCTAATATAGGAAAGCTTTTTTCTCTTTCTTTTTTATTTTATTTTTCTTTAATTTCCCACCTCACACCTTCTGCCCCATGCTGTTAAATTCTCTAAGGATTCTACTTTCGCTTCAGTAATCTTTCTTCAAGTTTACAGTGTGAACCAAAGTTTTCTTTATGGCTTATCAGGGACTGCACAAACTGACTGTTTTGCCATTACTTTTGGGGACACACTAATATCTGCATATTTTTGAGAAACTCTATGTTAAACCACTTTTAAAATTCTTTTTTTGCATCATGTCTAAAATGTGTGAGAACAGTAGTTTCTGTTTCATTGGTGGTTGTCCATTTTTCTGCACATGCCATTCTGTTTTTATTACCATAGCCTTGAGATATAACTTAAAGTTATTTTACAATTTTTAAATTTTTATATCCGTATGTATTTATTTATTTAGAGGCTGGGTTATGATACTTGCTCTGTGGGCATATGCAAGTGCGGTACCTCTTATGTCTTCATTTTACTGTGCTGCATATTTTAGATTTAGATTTATACATGGTATTGCTGGATTATGTGATAATTTCATTTTTATTTACTTGAAGAACATGATTTTTTTATGATGGATGCACCTTTTTTTCTCATCAACAACTTACATAGGTTTCAATTTCTTTACATCATGAACATAGTTGGTGTGTTAAAAAAATTATAGTGGTCATCCTAATTGATATAAGGTAGCTTTGTTGTGTATTGTGATTTTGTTTTGCATTTTTCTATAAATTATCAATTTTGTGCAACTTTTCAAATGCTTCTTTTCATTTGTATATCCTTTTTATTAAAATTTAGCTTAGGCCGGGCACGGTGGCTCAAGTCTGTAATCCCAGCACTTTGGGAGGCCGAGACGGGCAGATCACGAGGTCAGGAGATCGAGACCATCCTGGCTAACATGGTGAAACCCCGTCTCTATTAAAAAATACAAAAAACTAGCCGGGCGAGGTGGTGGGCGCCTGTAGTCCCAGCTACTCGGGAGGCTGAGGCAGGAGAATGGCGTAAACCCGGGAGGCAGAGCTTGCAGTGAGCTGAGATCCGGCCACTGCACTCCAGCCCGGGCGACAGAGCAAGACTCCATCTCAAAAAAAAAAAAAAAAAAAAAAAAATTAGCTTAATCATTTGTCCATTTCTTTTTTTGTTTTTGTTTTTTTTTTATGAGATGGAGTTTCACTCTTGTTGCCCAGGCTGGAGTACAATGGCATGATTTTGGCTCATGGCAACATCTGCCTCCTAGATTAAAATGATTCTCCTGCCTTGGCCTCCTGAGTAGCTGGGATCAGGGATGTGCCACCATGTACAGCTAATTTTGTATTTTTAGTAAAGATGGGTTTCACATGTTGGTCAGGCTAGTCTCAAATTCCTGACCTCAGGTGCTCTGCCCACCTCAGCCTCCCAAAGTTCTGGGATTACATGCATGAGCCACGTCACCCATTTCTAAATCAAGTAATTAATTTTTCTTGTCTAGCTCTAGAAGTTGTTTATATATTCTCAATATTAAGTCTTATCACATGTGATTTTCAAATATTGTCACCCATTTCTTGGGTGACACTGTCACTCTATTAAATGTTTTATTTGATTGCAGAAATTTTGAAGTTTAGCCCAGTTAAATTTTTCTGTTCTTCTCTTTGTTGCTCAAGCATTTAATGGCATATCTAAGAAAATGGTGCCAAGACCAATGTCATGTCTTTCCACTGTATTTTTTTTAGTTCAAGTATTTTGTTTAAAATATTTTTTGTATATGATGCAATTAAAGCATCCAACTTCATTGTTTCAATGTAGATATCCAGTTTTCAATGTTATCTGTTGAAGGGATTATATTTTCTCCATTGTCTGCTCATGACAACCTTGAGACAGATTATTTGGTCATACACAGAAGAGTTCAATTGCTGGGCTGCCTGTTTTGTTCTATCATGTCTTTATCTGTCTTTGTGTGAGTAGCACATAGTTATTGTTATTGCAGCGTTTTATTATGATTTGAAATTATGAAGTATAATACCTCTGTGTTTTTCAGTGTGTGTTTCTCTAGATATAGTTCATAATAAAATTTAAAAATTTCAAACAATATTCCAGGAATAAATATATTTTTGGAATTTTGATACAGATTATATTAAATTAGTTCACCACTTCGGGTCATATTGACATATTAACAAATTAAGTTGTCACTTAAATACATTGACCCTTGAGCAAAAATATTAAATTATTTGACCCTGTGCAAGAATACAGTGAAGAGTATGTTTATTTCCATACATTTTTGATTTGCCAGTATTACTTTTTTCTTTTTAGTTTTTTTCAGTTTTGGCTAGAAAACATACACTGTATGATTTTGCTCTTCTTAAAGTCTTTTTTGACACAGGGTTTCTCACTCTGTTGCCCAGACTGTGGTGCAGTAGCATAATCTTGGCTCATTGTAGCCTGAACCACCTGGTTCAGGTAATCCTTTTACCTTGGCCCCCTGAGTGGCTGGCACTACAGACATACCCCACCATGCCCAGCTAATTTTTAATTATTTGTAGAAACAGGTCTCACTGTGTTCCCAGGGCTGGTATCAAACTTCTTGCCCCAAGTGATCCTTCCACCTTGGCCTCCCAACGTGCTGGGATTACACCTGGAGCCACTGCACCCAGCTGATCTTTTGAAATTTACTAGGTCTTATGTGTTCTGACAGAATACACCAGGTGCAAATAAGAATATTGTGTATCCAATTGCTTTTCATTGGAGAGTTCTGTGTACATGTCTGTTTAGCCTATTTGATTTGTGATATGGTGTAGATGCCCTCCAAATCTCATGTAGAAATATAATCTCCATTGTTGGATGTGGGGCCTAATGAGAGCTGTTTGCATCATGGAGACAAATCCCTCATGAATGACTTGGCACAATCCCCTTGGTAGTCATAGAGTTCTCACTCTATTAATCCACATGAGAGCTGGTTGTTTAAGGGAACCTGGCTCCTCCACCTCACACGTGCATCATCTTTCACCATGTGACATGTTTGGTTCTTTTTTGCCTTCCGCTATAATTTTAAGCTTCCCCATATCCTCACCAGAAGCAGATGCTGGTATATACTTCTTGTACAGTCTACTGAACTGTGAACCAAAGAAATCTTTTTCTGTATCAGTTATCCAGTCTGAGGTTATTTTCTATAGCAATGCAAAATGAATTCATACACAATATAATGTTCTTCAGGTTTTCTGTTTTTTTAATTGATTATTTTAATTTTCTTTATTGAAATTGAGGTATTAATGTTTATAATTTTTGTTGCTATTTTATTTCTTGCTTCATTTCTGTCAATATTTGCTTTACATATTTTGAAGCCCTGATGTTATATATGCACATATATATAGACATAATAGTTATAGATTCCTAGCAAATGGACTCATTTTACCATTATATAATATCAATCTGTCTCATGCTAGTAATTGACTCATTTTCTTTTGTGTGTCTATAAATATTTTTTCTTTGTGCTACATTGGAGATTTTATAAAACCTCTTAATGTTGTAACAGTGTATTTTAATCTGGTAAAAAAAAATGACTTCAGTTGCATAGAACAATTTGTCCTCATTATATCTACCCTATACTTCTTACTGATGTTGCAAATTGTATCTTTGTATATTTTATGATTATTTTTATGCTTATATATTTCAAATTTTAAATACTAACAGTGTTTTCTGCACGATCACAATAATGACACAGAATTTTACTTTTTTGTAAAATATGCATATGTTTTTCAGAAAGTTACATTTTTCATATGATTATATATTTTTTTCATAATATTATTTTAAGTGGAAAGACCTCTTTTCAGCATTTTATTTAGGGCACATGTAGTGTTTATATGCTTCTCCAGCATTTGTTTATTCTGGAATATCTTCATTATTTTGTAGTACATTTTTACTGGTTATATTATTCTCACCATGAAGATTTTTTTCAGCACTTGACCATTTTACACAGTTCTTTTCTGACCTGCAAAGTTTCTGTTGACAAATTCATTGGTTGTCTCGGAGAACTAGGCTTATAAATAATACCTCACTTTTATCTGGCAGCTCCCAAGATTATCTTATGGTTTGTGACTTTTCAAACTTTGCTTAAATATGTGTTATGGATCTTTTTGTGTATATCCTAGTTTGTTTGTTTAGCTTCTTCATTTTTTTATATTACTTTTTTTCCTACTTTTAAATTTTTTCAGTTATTCTTTTTTACCTCCACAAGTGTTTATTTTTATTATTCCAAGCTTTTTATTGATATTCTTATTTTTCTAATTTTATTTTGGTGTCTGGTTTTCCATTTTTCTCATTGAACATAATATGAATTATCTTAAATTTTAAAAATTAATACATATATCTTTATTTTTATAGTTGCTTTTTCACAATTTTTGATTTTTTTGATTAGACCATGTTGCCCAAATATTTTGTATACATTGTAATCTTTGGTTGAGATTTAGACACTAAGATAAAACTACCTTTCACGGTCTTTATAATACAGCTCTTTCCTGGCATAGCCTGAAACCAGTTGTCTTGGGCAAAGATTCTGGGAGTCTCACGACCATGTTCTCAGGATGTGTCTTGTCTGCAATTTTGTATTTATTTTTCAGTTGAAAGACTTCTTCGTATTTCCTCTTACTGGTCAGTAACTACTTTCTACGCCTATTGTCTGTCCATGGTACTGCAGTCTTTCTGCTGTTGTAACATTCACTTTTTATGTCAAAAGAATTAAATCTGTCATTAAAGACACCATGTTCTTCTGTTGGGGATGAGGAAGGGCTGTGTTGAGTAAATGTAGCAGACTTTTCTATCTATAAAGCTCTTGACATGGTGTGCTCACATATGAAGGAATTATGGCCTGTGATGTTTTGATATGCCATTTTGCTAATGTACCATATATAATTTTATATATTCGATTTGTAAAGTATATTTATCTGAGTCCAGTAAGTAGAGTAACTTGTGATTTTTATGTCTTTCAGTTATGTGTTCTCATTTCACTCAAGACCTTCAGCCACAGCAGGGCATAAAAGATTCACTCCAAAAAGTAATACCAAGAACATATGAAAAATGTGGAAATGAGAATTTACAATTTAAAAAATGCTGTAAAAGTGTGGGTGAGTGTGAGGTGCACAAAGGAGGTTATAATGACATTAACCAATGTTTGCCAACTACCCAAAACAAAATATTTCAGACTTATAAATATGTCAAAGTCTTTGGTAAATTTTCAAATTTCAGTAAACGTAAGACAAGACATACTGGAAAGAATCATTTCAAATGTAAAAAATATGGCAAATCATTTTGCATGCTTTCACACCTAAATCAACATCAGGTAATTCATACTAGGGAGAAGTCTTACAAATGTGAAGAATGTGGCAAATCCTTTAACTGCTCCTCACACTGTACTACACATAAAAGAATTCATATTGGAGAGAAACCCTACAGATGTGAGGAATGCGGCAAAGCCTTTCGCTGGTCCTCAAACCTTAGTAGACATAAGAGAATTCATACTGGAGACAAACCCTTCACATGTAAAGGATGTGGCAAAGCCTTTAGCCGGTCCTCAGCCCTTAAGAAACATAACCAAATTCATACCAGAGAGAAACCCTACACATGTGAAGAATGTGGCAAAGCCTTTAGGTGCTCCTCAACACTTACTAACCACAAGAGAATTCATACTGGAGACAGACCCTACAAATGTGAAGAATGTGGCAAAGCCTTTAGCTTTGCCTCAACCCTCACTGACCACAAGAGAATTCATACTAGAGAGAGACCCTACACATGTGAAGAATGTGGCAAAGCCTTTAACTGCTCCTCCAGCCTTATGCAACATAATAGAATTCATACTGGAGAGAAACCCTACACATGTGAAGAATGTGGCCAAGCCTTTAGGTGCTCCTCAACCCTCACTGACCACAAGAGAATTCATACTGGAAAGAGACCCTACACATGTGAAGAATGTGGCAAAGCCTTTAGCTTTTCCTCAACCCTCACTGGCCACAAGAGAATTCATACTAGAGAGAGACCCTACACGTGTGAAGAATGTGGCAAAGCCTTTAACTGCTCCTCAACCCTTAAGAAGCATAAGAGAATTCACACTGGAGAGAAACCCTACAAATGTGAAGAATGTGGCAGAGCTTTTACATGGCATTCAAATTTTGCTACACATAGGATATGTCATACTGCAGAGAAACCCTACAAATGTGAATAATGTGGCAAAGTCCACCCTCAGGCCTTATAATACATAAAATAATTTATACTGGAAAAAAAAACACTACAAGTGTAGAGAATGTGGTCAGGCCTTTAACCAGTTCCAAACCTTAATTGAACATAAGAGAATTCATATTGGATGAAAATCTTATAAACGTAAGTAACAAAACCTTTGACTAACGCTTAAACTGAATAAACCTAAGAGAATTTATTGAAAAAAGAATTTTTTTGAGCTGGAGTCTCACTTTGTCACCCAGGCTGGAGTGCAGTGGCATGATCTCACCTCACTGCCACCTCTTCCTTCTGGGTTCAAGTGATTCTCCTGCCTCAACCTCCTGAGTAGCTGGGATTACAGGCGCCCACCACCACACTGGCTGATTTTTTATTTTTAGTAGAGATGGGGTTTTGCCATGTTGGCTAGCCTGGTCTCAAACTCCTGACCTCAGGTGATCCATCTGCCTCAGCCTCCCAAAGCCTAAGAGAATTTATATTAGACCCTAGAAAGGTAAAAAATGTGACAAAACCTTTAAGCACACTCAGGCCTTACACAATATCTTATAATTCATTCTAGAGAGAAACCCTACAAAAGCAAAGAATGTGGTAAAGCTTTTAACTAGTCTTGAACCCTTATTATACATAAGATAATTAATACTGAAGAGAAACCCTACAATAAGGAATATGGCAATGTTGTTAAAAAGTCCTCAAACCTGAACAAATGTAAGGTAATTAATACTGGAGAGAACCACTGCAATTGTAGAAAAAAATGTGGCAAAGCCTTTAACTGGTTCTCCATCCTAATTAATTTAAAAATTTTATACTGGAGAGAAACTCCACATACATAAAAAATGTGACCGAGCGTTTAACCGCACCTCAAACTTTTCTAAAAAAGACAAATCATGCTGGTGAGAAACTCTAGAAATGTGTTCAATGTGGCAAGGCCTTTAAATGGTAGTCATATGTTATGGTAGGTAAGATAATTTATACTGAAGACAACTCCTACAAATATGAAGAATGTGGCAAAACTTAACAAATTCTCATATGACACAGGAAAGCATTTCTACTAGAGAAAAATTGTACAAAGAATGTGAAAAGTCATTAATATCAGCTCACATCTTAGTATCAAAGTTTATACTTAATAAAAGCATTACAGGTCAGGTGTGTTGGCTCATGCTTGTAATTCCAGCACTTTGGGAGGCCAAGATTGGTGGATCATGAGGTCAGGAGTTCAAGACCAGCCTGACCAATATGGTGAAACCCCATTTTTACTAAAAATACAAAAATTAGCCAGGCATGTGGCATGCACCTGTAATCCCAGCTACTCGGGAGGCTGAGGCAGGAGAACGGCTTGAACCTGGGAGGCGGAGGTTGCAGTGAACCTAAATAGAGCTGCTACACTGCAGCCTGGGTGACAGAGAAAGACTCCATCTCAAAAAAACAAAAAAAGCATTATAAATGTGATTACTGTAAAAAGATTTCAGAAAATGTAGGCCTTTAAAGTAAAAACTATTTATTCTGAAGACATACAAACATAGAGGACTGTTGTACCTTTACTTGCATTATAGATTTTATTGTACATGTTTTATATTAAAGGAAAAATCTGAAGCAGTTAAACTGGTGAAGCAGACACCAGTTTATACTAAATTCTTTTTGCAGGTCTAGTAAATGGGGAAAATATATTTAATCAAAAATTGTCTACATAAACATTTGAGGATTCACAGTAAAAAGAATAAAGGCACTGAAACTTCAGACATTACACTAAATCAGAGTGTTGAGTGTAAAAGAGATCCAAATATATTTTTTAAAAAGTATATTTTTTTAGAGATTTATAATTATCTTTGAGGTTATGCTTCTTTTTCTGTAAAACAAAATTACGTTTTCTGAAAAGCAAATAATAATGTAACTCAAGTCTCAGATTACTTCGTGTTGATTCTTCCCATTGTTTAAGTATTTCATCAATTGTTGCATCAGAGATATGAGAGATTGTTTTTTTCAATGTACATTTATGTAATAAAATGCAATAAATTTTAAAAATGTTTGACGATTATGTGTGATCTTAATTTTTAATTAAACAAAGTTGTTTTTAATGTGTTAAAACTATTGTGGTTTGAATGAAGTGGAAATTTACCATCAACATGAATGTGTCCCATTTTACTTAAGGTTCTAAGTGAACAATGGTGACAATATACTATTTGGTAATGTAGGGGAATGACATCTCTAGTAATCTCTCTTTTGCCAGTGTTTTTTGTTTGTTTGTTTTGAGATGGAGTCTTGCTCTGTTGCCCAGGCTGGAGTGCAGTGGCATGATCTTCACTCACTGCAACCTCCACCTCCTGAGTCCAAGCGATTCTCCTGCCTTAGCCTGCCAAGTAGCTGGGACTACAGGCATGCGCCACCATACCTGGCTAATTTTTGTATTTTTATTAGAGACAGGGGTTTCACCATGTTGGCCAAGCTGGTCTTGAACTCCTGACCTCAGGTGATCCACCCACCTCGGTGCCCTAAAGTGCTGGGATTATAGGCGTGAGCCACCACACCTGGCCCTCCAGTGGTTTTAAACTGTAAATAAGTTGAATAATTTTGTTCTCATAGGTCAAGTTTGTATTCTTATTTACCTTATTTTGATTTTTTAAAATGTGGGTAGATTGTGTGGCATACACACTTATGGCATATATGAGATATTTAAACATGGACATACATTATTTAATTATCACGGCAGAGTAAATGAGGTATTCGTCACCTTGAGCATATATTTATCCTTTGTATTACAAACAATCCCATTATATAGCTTTAGTTATTTCAATATGTGAAATTGAATTATTAACCACAGGGTCATTTTATGATCATAAAAGTTACACGAGTATAATTAATATCCATACATTTCTGAGTCTTGATTAAATAGTTTTAAAAGTTTGTTTTATATGTTTTTTGTATATGTGGCCTCTCTGCTGACAAAAAAAAAAAAAAAACACAGACTTTTAGTTTTGATTTACATAGAATTACATATGCAAATATATTGCTCTAAAGATATATCAGCCAGGCACAGTGGCTCAGACCTGTAATCTCGAAACCCCATCTCTACTAAAAATACAAAAAATTAGCTGGGCGTGGTGGTGCGTGCCTGTATTCCCAGCTACTAGGAAGGCTGAGGCAGGAGAATCGCTTGATCCTGGGATACAGAGGTTGCAGTGAGCCGAGATGCCACCACTGCACTCCAGCCTGGATGACAGAGCAAGACACTGTTTAAAAATTTTTTTAAAAAGGTATACCTTACACATAAGAAAGTTATGTAGCAAGTGAGTGTGTTTGCGTGTGAGTTTGTATGCATTTCAGAATTGAACAATATTGAAACAAAAAAGATTATTTTAATAAGGTGGATAATTAACGAGAAACAGGAAACCTCAGAGATTCTCAGAAAAAAAATTATATTCTCTGCCTTGTATTGAATTCGTTAGTGTAAAATCTTATCCCACCCAAATCTTATATCAAATTGTAATCCCCACGTGTCAAGGGAGGGACTTGATGGGAGGTGATTGGAACATGGGGGTAGTTTTCCTCCATGCTATTTTTGATAGTAATTGAGTTCTCAAAAGATCTGATGGTTTTATAAGTGGTGGTTTTTTCTGCTCTCCCTCTCTCCTGTTTCCTAGTCAAGAAGGTACTTGTTTATCCTTCACCTTCTACCATAATTGTAGGTTTCCTAGACCTCTCAAACCATGCAAAATTGTAAGTTAAACCTCCTTTCTGTATAAATTATCCATTCTCTGGTAGTATCTTCATAGTAGTGTGAAAACAGACTAATACAGAAAATTAATACTGGGAGTCTGGGGCACTGCTACAAAGATCATTGAAAATGTGGAAGTGACTTTGGATCTGGGTAATAGGTGGAGGTTGAAACAGTTTAGAGGGCTCAGAAAAAGACAGAAACATGTGGGAAAGTTTGGAACTTCCTAGAGACTTGTTGAATGCTTTTGACCAAAATACTAATAGTGATATGGATGATAAAGTCCAGGCTGAGGTTGTCTCAGATGGAGATGAGAAACTTATGTTTAAAATGGAAGCAGAACATAAAAGTTTGGAAAATTTGCAACCTGACCATGAAGTAGAACATAAAACCCCATTTTTTGGAAAGAAATTCAAGCCACTGCAGAAAATTGCCAAAGTAAAGAGACGCTGAATGTTAATAACCAAGACTATGGGGAAAATGTCTTCAGGTCATGTCAAAGATCTGAGACAGGTCCTTCTATCACAGGCCAGGAACCATAGGAGGAAACAATGGTTCCATGGTTGAGGCCCAGGGCCCCACTCCTCTATGAAGCCTTGGGACTTGGTGCCCTGCATCCCAGCTGCTCCAGATCCAGCTGTGGCTAAAAAGAGCCAAGGTACAGCTTGGGTTATTTCTTCAGAAAGGGCAATCCTCAAGCCTTGGTGGGTTCCATGTGGTGTTGGGCATGCGAGTGCATATAAGACAAAAGTTGAGCTCTAGGAACCTCTGCCTAGATTTCAGAGGATGTATAAAAATGCCTGGATGTTCAGGCAGAAGTCTTCTACAGGGGAAGAGCCCTCATGGAGAACCTGTGATAGGGCAATGCAGAAGGGAAATGTGGGGTTGGAGCCCTCACACAGAGTCCCCACTGAAGCTGCCTGCTGGAGCTGTGAGAAGGCCACTATAATCCAGACCCCAGAATGACAGATCCACTATGAGCTTGCACTGTGCATGTGGAAAAGCCACAGGCACTCAATTCCAGTCCATGAAGGAACTTCCCAAAATCATGAGAGCCCACCCCTTGCATCAGCATGGCCCACATGTGAGACATGGAGTCAAATGAGATCATCTCAGAGCTTTAAGATTTAGTGACTGCCCCATTGGAATTCACACTTGCATGGGGCCTGTAGCTCCTTGGTTTTGGCCAATTTATCCCATTTGAAATGGGAGAATTTATCTAATGCCTGTACCCCCATTGTATCTTGGAAGTTACTAACTCACTTTTGATTTACAGGCTCATAGGTAGCAGGGACTTGCCTTGTCTCAAATGACACTTTGGACTTAGACTTTTGGGTTAATGCTAAAATGAATTAAGACTTTGGGGGATGGTTGGGAAAGCATGTTTGGTTTTGAAATATAAAAAGGACATGAGATTTCGAAGGGGCCAGGGGCAGAATGATACTCATGGTGTTCTCATGATAGTGAGTGAGTCCTCATGAGATCAGATGGTTTTGTAAGTGGTAATTTTTCCTGCTCTCCTTAACCTAACAAAGAAGATACCTACTTCTCCTTCACCTTCTGCTATCATTGTAAGGTTCTTGAGGCCTCCCCAGCCATGCTGACCTGTGAGTCAAATAAACCTCTTTTCTTTATAATTTACCTAGTCTTTGGTGTGTCCTTACAGCAGTGTGAGAATGGACTAATAGACACAGTAACGTAATAACAAAGATATCATTATTATTCTCAATATATAAAGAAAGAAACAGAGCCAGTGAGAAATAAATTCCTCACAATAGCAGAGCCAGTATTAAAATACAAACAACTTTGACTCCAGAGATAATACTCTTGAATACGACAATAAAAACACTTCAGACAGAAAATAAGTTACCTTTAACATCCGTTCTTAAAAATTTAACAAAAATGAAAATAGATACATTTGTATTGTTATATATGTATATGTGTGAATGTATATTATAAATAAGGAATACTTCATGTAAGCCAGAAAAATATAAATAATTATTTTAACAAATAAAATTGAAAAGCAGTTCAATTAATTATTGTTTGCAGATGATATCTTTGTTTACTTAGAAAGACAACAAAAGCAACTGAAAGGCGATTTTAGAAATCTATTCAGGTGGGTAGGCAAAATTCTCAGATGACCCTCAGATTTCCACTTCCATGCACACCTGCTGTGTAATCCTTTTCTCTTGAGTGTAAGAAAATGTGTGACTGTGGCAGGACATTATTCATGTAATTAGGTTATTAATGTATTGGCTTCCTGTGTATCATAAGAGAGATTATCTTGATTAAACTTAATCAGAGGTACTTTTAAGAGAAAGAGCACATCATAGAAAAACAGCCCTGCTTCCCTGAAATTAATCAAACTTCTTGGTAAGTGATGTCATAAACTGTTTATGGTGGCCACATGGAAAGGGATATATTTGTATATTGTCTCCATTTCTGCCTTCAACATGTTGCTTTCAATAGAGAGAATAGGAGGATCTCATGCCAGAGGAAAAAGAAGGGATCTCATTTATGCAAGAAACAATCACCCTTCATCTGGGACAGCTTAAGAAAAACAGACCAGAACATGACCACATCAATGGAAAAAAAGGCAACTTGGTTGAAAGGGCTCACTGGCATTATGAAGCAATGTCTACACAGCTGAAGTAAATGACCAGCCTCTGGGATACTAATCGTCTACCAACAAGGCTGTATTCCTTCTCATTCTGATCAAATTAGCATTTCTGCACCATTATGGCAACTCAGTTTTGCATAATTCATGACAAAAATACCAGCAGGGTGCGGTGGCTTATGCCTGTTATCCCAGCACTTTGGGAGGGTGAGGCAGGAGGATCACCAGAGTTAGTGAGTTCAAAACCAGACTGATGAACATGGAGAAACCCCATTGCTACTAAACATACAGAATTAGCCAAGAATGGCGGTACATGCCTGTAATCCCTGCTATTCAAGAGACTGAGGCAGGAGAACTGCTTGAACCTGGGAGAAAGAGGTTGTGGTGAGCCAAGATTGCGCCATTTCACTCCAGCCTGGGCAACAAGGGTGAAACTCCATTCCCCGTCCCCCACCCCCCAAAAAAAGAAAAAAAAATATGCAGACCAGTGAGTGCTATCCTAGATTTGAATTTATCATGAAAAAGCATAGCCAATTATTTAATTTCAACATTGGAAAATGTTGAAAAATTAGTGAATTTATAAATAATCTGATTTTCTAATTTTAGAGTATTCTACTATATTGTAATACAATATTGAACTTTGATCACCTTAACATGAATATTTCTTGAATGCATAAATTATTATGTAGTTTCTCTTTTACATTAACGCAATCAGACAAATAGACCAAACAATTAGAGAAAACATTTGAAATAAAATAAAAGTCATCAGATCCACATTTTTAAATGGCTTGGCATAACTGCTATGTTCTTTCAAAGAAGCAAAGACAAGATTTTGGCTTAGACCAATTATTAAGTCCTTGATCTTTTGAAATCTAATATCCTGGCTAAAAAATTAGGAAGGAATATTTTTTAGGTGGCTGCCTAGAGTGTCCAAGGCAATATGAGAAGAATTTTCATAGTTAACCAAGAAAATGCATACTACATACACACATTTCTCTTATTTGCTTTCACATTGAAAGATTAGAAATTGCAAATGTAGTCCCTCAATTTAGGGTAAATTAACAAAAGACTCATGTTTCAGCTTAGCATGTTATTGTATGAAACTTATAGGTAACAGATGTCATTATCTGCAAAAAAAAAAAAAAATAGTATGGCTAGATTCAGTAACTATCTAGCCAAGCAAATGATAGACCAATTAGATTAAGATCCTAGCAGGTGCATGTAGAAAGCATTTATGTGTGATGATGTGACCCTCCCCCAAACACCTTTTTCTGCCTCCTTACAGAGATCCCAATTTTTCCTGAATGACTCAGTTTGAATACTGGGAACTGAGAGTGCTCAGTGTCCAGAGTTGATTACTGGGAACAGAGTTAACACATTTATTCTATATTATGAAGACATTTTATGAATCTTACTCTGCCTCGGAAAGGCTTTTTTTTTTTTTTTTTTCTTTTTTTTTCCTCGAAGTTTCACTCTTGTTGCCCAGACTGGAGTGCAATGGCGGGATCTCAGCTCAACTCAAACTCCGTCTCCCAGGTTCAACCCAGTCTCCTGCCTCAGCCTCCTGAGTAGCTGGGATTACAGGCATGTGCCACCATGCCTGACTAATTTTGTATTTTTAGTAGAGACAGCGTTTCACCGTGCTGGCGGCCAGGCTGGTCTCGAACTCCCAACCTCAGGTGATCTGCCTACCTCAGCCTCCCAAAAGGTTGGGATTACAGACGTGAGCCACCATGCCCGGCCTATTTTATTTTTTTAGACAGACTCACTCTGTCACACAGGCTGGAGTGCAGTGGTGTGATGTCAGCTCACTGCAACTTCTGCCTCCTGGGTTCAAGCGATTCTCCTGCCTCTGCCTCCCACGTAGCTGGGATTGCTGGCATGTGCCACCATGTCCGGCTAATTTTTGTACATTTATTTATTTATTTATTTATTTATTTAGATGGAGTCTTGCTCTGTCGCCCAGGCTGAAGTGCAGTGGCGCGATCTCAGCTCACTGCCACCTCTGCCTCCCAGGTTCAAGCAATTCTCCTGACTCAGGCTCCTGAGTAGCTGGGATTACAGGTGCCTGCCACTATGCCTGGCTCAGTTTTGTATTTTTAGTAGAGACAGGGTTTCACCATGTTGGCCAGGCTGGTCTCAAACTCCTGACCTCAGGTGATCCACCCGCCTCGGCCTCCCAAAGTTCTGGGATTACAGGCGTGAGCCACCACACCCAGCCTAATTTTTGTACTTTTAGTAGATATGGGGTTTCACCATCTTGGCCAGGCTGATTTCAAACTCCTGACCTCAAGTGATCTGCCCGCCTCAGCCTCTTAAGGTGCTGGGATTACAGGCATGAGCCACTGTGCCCAGCTAATTTTTTCTAGTATCAAAGGAATCATCAGGGTCTTCCCTTTCTTTTGATTCATTTATTTTCTTGGTTCTGAAATATTTTTTTAAATATGGAATGCTTCATGAATTTGTGTGTCGTCCTTTCACAGGGACCATGCTCATCTTCTCCATGTCACGTCAATTTTAGTATGTGTGCTGCCAAAGTGAGCACTGGTTCTGGATTGATTGATTGATTTGTTTATTTTTGAGATGGGGTTTCACTGTGTCTTCCAGGTCAGAATACAGTGGCATAATCATGGGTCACTGCAACCTTCACTTTTTAGGGCTCAAGCAATCCTCCCGCCCGGGCCTCCCAAAGTGTTGAGATTACAGGCATGAGCCACTGTGCCCAGCCTAGAATTTTTAACTGCTCACTTTGATGCCTGGTTTTGGTTGTACTAGACATTCCCACTACTTTTTTCTTTAAAAATTACTGGTTTGTTCAGCTCCTTAAAAGGATCTTTGGTGTTTTATACATCAAAATATGTGAGGCCAGGCATGGTGGCTCAGGCCTGTAATCCCATCTATTTGGAAGGCCAAGATGGGAGGATCACTCTAGGCCAAGAGTTTGAGACCAGACTGGGTAACATAGTGAAACCCCCATCTCTACAGGAAAAAAAAAAAAAAAAAAAAAAAAAAAGCCCGGGTGTGGTGGTGCAAATCTGTAGTCCTAGATACTTGGGAGGCTGAAGCAGAAGAACTACTTGAGCCTGAGAGTTTGAGGCTGCAGTGAGCTATGATCATGCCACTGCACTCCAACTGGGATGACTGAGTGAGACCCGGCCTCAAAAATAAATAAATAAAATAAAATAGACAATAGAATCTTCTGAGCTTTTTACCCTTTCCACAGGTTATAGGTGCCTGCGAGAAATAGTGTTACAGGTAGACATTTTTCATTGCAATATAACTGGGATACCTTTTCTAACCATGTTATTGTGCAGACAGAGAATGAAAAGTCAGTCGGCTGGGGCTATAGCAGGAATTCAGGCATTGTGCAAATGGCTCAATTTGAAGGGCCTTTTTTTTTCTTTTTTTTTTTTTTTTTTGAGACAGAGTCTTGCTCTGTTGCCCAGGCTAGAGTGCAGTAGGGCAATCTCGGCTCACTGCCCCCTCAGCCTCCCAGGTTCAAGCGATTCTTATGCCTCAGCCTCCCGAGTAGCTGCGATTACAGGTGCATGCCACCATGCCCAGCTAATTTTTGTATTTTTAGTAGAGACGGGGTTTCACCATTTGGCCAGGCTGGTCTTGAACTCCTGATCTCAAGTGATCCTCCAACCTCGGCCTCCCAAAGTGCTGGGATCACAGGCGTGAGCCACCATTCCTGGCCGATACCCTCCTCTTAAGTCTGGATCAAACCTGCTAGTTTGCTTCATTTTTGTTTTTTGTTTTTTTGTTTTTCCTAATGAGACAAGGTCTGCTTTGTCCTCCAGGCTGGAGTGCAGTGGTGTGATAGTTCATTGCAGCCTCAACCTCCTGAGCCCAAGAGATCCTCCTGCCTCAGCCTCTTGAGTAACTGGGACCACAGTCACATGCCATCAGTCCCAATTAATTTTCTGTAAAGGCAGGGTCTTCCTATATTGCCTAGGCTGGTCTTGAACTTCTGGCCTCAAATGATCTTCTCACTTCAGCCTCCCAAAGTGCTGAGATTACAGGCATGAGCCACTGTGTCCAGCAAGAAATAAGAAGGTTTAATTTATTGGTGTGAGCTGGCCAGTTGGCTGTGCAGAGAGCTGCTGATGTGAGTGGGTTTAGGGCCAGGGTGAGAAGCCATGATCCTTACGAGCTCCTCTGCACCTCCACCTTCTGGAAAAGGGCAGAGTCCCCTCAGTCAGACTCTCCACCGGCTCTCGGTGGGCCCTGACTCAACATACTTCTGACTTGTTGTCATTGTGGTTCCTGGTTTGTGGCACTAAGCATTATTATTATTATTATTATTATTATTATTATTATTATTATTATTTTGAGTCAGAGTCTTACTCTGTTGCCCAGGCTGGAGTGTAGTTGTGCAATCTCAGCTCATTGCAACCTTGACCTTCCTCGTTCCAGCAATCCTTCTGCCTCAGCCTCCCAAATAGCTGGGATCACAGGAGCCCACCACCAAACTCAGCTAATTTTTGTATTATTATTATTTTTTAGAGATACTAGGTATCCCTATATTGCCCAGGCTGGTCTTGAACTCCTGGGCGATCCTCCCACCTCAGCTTCCCAAAGTGCTAAAAGTTACAAATGTCAGTCATCACAATCTGGACAGAGTTTTTTAAAAATCAAATTGAGATTTTATTTCAAAATTTAAACAAGATTTTAATATGTTTAAATTAGGCCAGGTGTAGTGGCTTACGCCTATAATCCTAGCACTTTGGGAGACCGAGGCGGGAAGATTACCTGAGGTCAGGAGTTCAAGACCAGCCTGGCCAACATGGTGAAACCCTGTCTCTAGTAAAAATACAAAATTTCTGGGCCAGGCATAGTGGCAAGTTCCTGTAATTCCAGCACTTTGAGAGGCCGAGGCAGGAAGATTGCAAAGTCAGGAGTCTGAGACCAGCCTGGCCAACATAGTGAAACCCCATCTTTACTAAAAATACAAACAATTAGCTGGACGTGCTGGTGGGAGCCTGTAATCCCAGCTACTTCGGAGGCTGATGCATGAGAATCGCTTGCACCTGGGAGGTGGAGGGTGCAGTGAACCAAAGTCGTGCCACTGCACTGCAGCCTGGGTGACAGAGCAAAAGTTTCAAAAAAAAAAAAAAAAGAAAGCGAAGGAAGGAAGGAAGGGAGGAAGGAAGGAAGGAAGAAAGGAAGGAAGGAAGGAAGGAAGGAAGGAAGGAAGGAAGGAAGGAAGGAAGGAAGGAAGGAAGGAAGGAAGGAAGGAAGGAAAAGAAAATTATGAAAACTGTCTCTTGAATATATGGGCACCTCCTGAAGAGGGAGTTGGTTAAGGGGAGGCCCTGGCAGGTGGGCTAGGCTATCCTGGCAGGGCAGGAGCTGGGACTTCAGTGTATCCGGTGTCTGGACCACAACGGTGCCCTTTGTCACAAGTACCCATCTGCATCCACTGACTTACATGGGGGAACCTGGGGGAAAACCAGTGATATGGGTTGTCTGTGTCCCCAACCAAATCTCATCTTGAAATTTAGCTCCTATAATCCCCACGTGTTGTGGAAGGGACCCAGTAGGAGGTAATTGAATCATGGGAGTAGGTTTTTCCCCTGCTATTCTCATGCCAGTGAATAAGTCTCGAGATCTGATGGTGTTATAATTTATAACAGGAGGGCAAAGTTAACGTGTGAGATTCCCCCACTCCTGAGTGGGAGGCTCTAGGCTGGCAGCCTGGCCCTTGCGTGGGTCCCTGTTGATCAGCTCCTGGAGGACCTTATTTTCTCTCCACCCTGGGGATTCCCTAGGACATAAATTTCCTAGATAAGCCTAGGAAGGGATGAGTGGCCCAGCTATGTAATAAGGTATGCCTTGACCCCAGGAGGGGTGATGTGGTGTGGATAATGACTGCCTCCAAATAGAGCCATGACCTAATCCACAGAACTGGGGAATGTTACCTTATATGACAAAAGGGACTCTGGGGATGTGCTTAAGTCAAGGACCTTGAGATGGAGAGATTATCCTGGAATATCCAGTGGGCTCCATGTCATCATAAGGGCTCTTAGAAGAGGGTGGCAGGTGAGTCAGAGTCAGAGCAGAGGTCATGTGATGATGAAAGTGGAGGCTGAAGAGGGAGGAAAGTGCTACAAACCTAGGAATGAAGGTTCCCCCAGGAGTTGGAGAAGTCAGGGAAACTGATTCTCCCCTTAGAGCTTCCAGAAGGAATAGGCCCTGCCAACCCTTCAACTGTAACCCAGTGAGACTGACCACAGACTTCAGACTTCCAGGAATGTAAAATGACAGATGTGTGGCCTGTTAGGAACCAGGCCACACAGCGGGAGAACAGCGCAGTTTCATCTATATTTACAGCCACTCTCTCTTGCTCACATTACGGCCTGAGCTCCACCTCCTGTCAGATCAGCTGTGGCATTAGATTCTCATAGGAGTGTGAACCCTATTGTCAACTTAGCATGTGAGGGATCTAGGTTGCATGCTCTTTATGAGAGTCTAATGCCTGAAGATCTGTCACTGTCTCCCATCACCCCCAGATGGGACCGTCCGGTTGCAGGAAAACAAGCTCAGGGCTCCCATTGATTCTACATGATGGTGAGTTGTAGAATTATTTTCTTACATATTACAATGTAATAATAAGAGAAATAAAGTACATGATAAATGTAATGCTGGCTGGGCACAGTGTCTCACATCTGTAATCCCAGCACTTTGAGAGGCTGAAGTGGGCGGATCACTTGAGCTCATGAGTTTGAGACCAGCCTGGGCAACATGGCAAAACCCCATCCCTACAAAAATACAGAAAATACACACAAAAAAAGTAATGCACTAGAATCATCCCAAAACTATCCACCCCCTCAACCCGCAATGGTCCATGGAAAAATTATCTTCCACGAAACTGGTCCCTGGTGCCAAAAAGTTAGGGACTGCTGTTTTAAAGCCACTGTGTTTGTGCTCATGTGTTACAGTAGTCCTGCAAATGTAATCCATGTGGACAGGACCTGGACTTCTTCCTCTTTTCCACCAGAGCTGGTTCTTTATTTTCCTTTCCTGCTTTACTCAAATCCAGGAAAAGTCAACCAGAGGCAACTGAGAACTTGTACTTGTCTGGTCTAACAAGCTCAGATTCAGGTAATGACAGCCAGCTCTACTGCTTAGGTACTGGCTGACATCAACATCCCTCCCCTGTAAGGACAGAACTTATTCTATACCCTTAAGCTCCATTTGCTCTCTGACTGCTGGCCTGGACTTGTGAGAAACGTCTGTGTAGCCCCTACCCAGGCCACATAAGCACAAACACAGTGACTTTAAAACAGCAGTCCCTAACCTTTTGGCACCAGGGACTGGTTTTGTGGAAGACAATTTTTCCACGGACCATTGTGGGTGGGGGGTGGATGGTTTGGGGATGATTCTAGTGGATTACTTTTTTGTTGTTGTTGTATTTTCTGTATTCCGCTTTCTGCTTCCCCTTCTCCCTCTGGTTTCCCAGGACTCTTATTCATGTGGTCCAGAGATGCTGGATGCTGAGTAGCAATAGAAGAACTTTGAGATAATTCAATAGACCGAGGCCAACTAGAAAGAGTCTACAATCCACCAGACCATTCACATCTGGACTACAAGATGCAGGAGCATGTCAGGGAAGTAAAGCCCATGAAAAAGTGTGAGTCTGGAAAGCAGACCAGACTCAGTGTGCTGGTGAATATTGAGTGTCAACTTGTTTGGACTGAAGGAAGCAAAGTATTATTCCTGTGTGTGTCTGTGAGGGTGTTGCCAAAGGAGATTAACATTTGAGTCAGTGGACTGGGAGAGGCAGACCCACCCTCAAGTCTGGGTGGGCACCATCTAATCAGCTGCCAGCGTGGCTAGAATAAAGCAGCCAGAGGAGCCAGGAAGGACTAGACTTGCTGAGTCTTCCGGCCTCCATCTTTCTCTCCTGCTGGATACTTCCTGCCCTCAAAAATCAGACTACAAGTCCTTCAGCTTGTGGACTTTTGGACTTACACTAGGGGTTTGCCAGGGGCTCTCAGGCCTTTGGCCACAGACTGAAGGCTGCACTGTCAGCTTCCCTACTTTTGAGGTTTGGGGACTCGGACTGACTTCCTTGCTCCTCAGCTTACAGACGGCCTATTGTCGGACTTCACCTTATGATCGTGTGAGTCAATTCTCCTTGATAAAATCCCCTTCATGTATACATCTATTCTACGAATCCTATCCCTCTAGAGAACCCTCATTAATACACCGAGGATTGGCTACTTGGAAAAGGAGGAAGAAAGGCAAGATCTGGGTACTCTGCTAAGCTGTGGTCAGCACATAGCCCAGGATCCCAGCCTTTAATGCGGCCTAGAATAGAACAAGCAGCTATGGAGCCCTTAACTCCAGAAGCTTGTCCAGAAAGCCTACTGCTAGTTCTTTTTGGGAGTTACTAAGCCATGGGTCTTGATGCTTGAGACACCCATTGCCAGGCAAGTGGAATCAGGGGTCAGGGGCTTGGAGAAAGGAGATATGGGCAGGATCTAGCCCTGGAAGACTGGGAAGGAGGCCCAGAACCAGGCACTGGGAACAACATAGCAGGAAGCAACCAACCCCCTTCCTCCATTCTTTAGTGTGTCTCTTGGTCCTCCACTTGAAACACATGCCTCCTTGCCAAGCCTCAAGCATGCCAATCACAATCCTGCCACAGGGCCTTTGCACAGGCTGGTGGGGATCTGCCTAAATGCTCTTTCCCCATAGAGCAGCTAAAAAATGGAGGAGGAAGGAGTAGGAACCAACTCCAAGAGCCTGGGAGTGGATCTCAAAGTAGAAACCAGTCATCATAAAATGTGGTTGCTAAGGTCAGAGCAGGATGAGGAAAAAGACCAGATTGATGGTTGAGAGCTGGGGCCCTTGTCTGCAGGGAGGAGGGTTCCCAGGGTGGGGCAGGCAGAGAGGAAATGGGCTTGGAGGGATATGAGGCCAGGGATCCTGGTGAGCCCTGAATTTCCCTTCATCCTGATTATACCTCCATGACTGTGGTTTAGTCCTAAAAATGCAAAGAGAGGGCTGGGAAAGATGGCTCACACCTGTGTTTTGGGAGGCTGAGGTGGGAGGATTGCTTGAGCCCAGGTATTCATGACAAGCCTGGGCAATGTAGTGAGACCTTGTCTCTAAACAAATTTTTAAAAATTAGCCAGGTGTAGTGGTATATACCTGTATTCCCAGCTACTTGGGAGACAGAGGTTGGAGAATTGCTTGAGCCCAGGAGTTGGAGGCTGCAGCAAGCTATGATTGCACCACTGCACTCCAGCCTGGGTGACACAATAAAGCCCTGTCTCTAAGAACAAAAATGCAAACAGGAAGAATGAGATCATACCTAACACTGGTTTTTCCAGGACTGCTGTCATTGATAAAGTGGACTGGATCTGATTATGGAGCTCTTCCCTTTGGTAAGCAATAATTAAATACCTATGATGCACAGGACCATCATGCTAGAGCTGAAGACATGTAACCCATCCATTCACTTATTTATTCATTAGTCCATAAATAATTACTGAGCATCTTCTATGCATCAGGTACCAGTTTAGGTGCTTCAGTTTATTAGTCTGTTATCATGCTGCTGGTAAAGACATACCTGAAACTGGGTAATTTATAAAGAAAAAGAGGTTTAATGGACTCACAGCTCTACGTGGCTGGGGAGCTTTCATAATCATGGCAGAAGGCAAAAGGCATGTCTCACATGGCAGCAGGCAAGAGAGAGCTTGTGCAAGGAAACTCCCCTTTATAAAACCATCAGATCTCTTTAGACTTATTCACTGTTATGAGAACAGCATGGGAAAGACCCGCCATGATTAAATTACCTTCCACTGGGCACTTCCCATGACACATGGGAATTACGGGAACTATAATTCAAGATGAAATTTGGATGGGGACACCGCCAAACCATATCACTGGGATATGTCTGTGAGCAAAATAAAGATTTCCATTCACAAGGAGCTTATAGGGTGAGTAGAGAGAGAGAATAAATCTCCACTTAAAACAATAAGTATAAATATAATACATTTTTATAATATGATAAAGGTAATAAAGGTAAATTATTTAATATATAATGTAAAAATGCAATAAATATAGTAAATAAATTCATGTGTGACAAATTATACTGGGTAACATAAAAAGCACAGCAGGGTAATAGGGGTGAGGTGCCATTTTAAATATGGTAGACAGGTTAGGCCTTGCTGAGAAAGTGACATTTGAGGAAAGTCTAAACAGTGGTGAGCGATCCAGGTGGAAGAGCATTTACACAGATTCACCAGCCTTTGCAAAGGCTTTAGCCCCCTAAATGTTTATTAAAAATCACTGATATAAGGTAGATTGATTAATAGGAGAAAAGGCATGCAAATTTATTTAACATGTGTACACAAGAGCCTTCAGAATAAAGACCCAACCTCCCAGTGAGTTACAGAAGATTGTATGCCATCTTGGCAGAGAGCAATGGCTCATGCTTGTAATCCTAGCACTTTGGGAAGCCCAGGCAGGAGGATTGCTTGAGGTCAGGAGTTCAAGACCAGAAGCTTATAGACCATTTTGAAGTTACAGAAAGAATGGGGCCTTGGATCCGGGTAAAAACAGGTTATGGGAAAGGAGCAGGGAGAATTCTGTTAAAGGGATTACTAGGGAGAGTAAATCGATTGGGGAACTTGTAAATAGTTATCTTTGGAATTTTTTTTTATTATTATACTTTAAGTTCTAGGGTACATGTGCACAATGTGCAGGTTTGTTACACATGTATACATGTGCCATGTTGGTGTGATGCACCCATTAACTTGTCATTTACATTAGGTATATCTCCTAATGCTATACCTTTCCCCTCCCCCTCCCCACAATAGGACCCAGTGTATGATGCTCCCCTTCCTGTGTCCAAGTGATCTCATTGTTCAATTCCCACCTATGAGCGAGAACATGCAGTATTTGGTTTTCTGTTCTTGCGATAGTTTGCTGAGAATGATGGTTTCCAGCTGCATCCATGTCCCTACAAAGGACACGAACTCATCCTTTTTTATGGCTGCATAGTATTCCATGGTGTATATATGCCACATTTTCTTAATCCAGTCTGTCACTGATGGACATTTGGGTTGATTCCAAGCCTTTGCTGTTGTGAATAGTGCCGCAATAAACATACATGTGTATGTGTCTTTATAACAGCATGAGTTATAATCCTTTGGGTATATCCCCAGTAGTGGGATGGCTGGGTCAAATGGTATTTCTAGTTCTAGATCCTTGAGGAATTGCCACACTGTTTTCCAAAATGGTTGAACTAGTTTCTCTCCACATGATAGTCTGAAATATGGACCTTGTGGGATGAGAAAGACCTGACCATCCCCCAGCCCAATACCGGTAAAGGGTCTGTGCTGAGGTGGATTAGTAAAAGAGGAAAGCCTCTTGCAGTTGAAATAGAGGAAGGCCACTGTCTCCTGCCTGCCCCTGGGAACTGAATGTCTTGGTATAAAACCCAATTGTACATTTGTTCAATTCTGAGATAGGAGAAAAACTGCCCTATGGCGGGAGGCGAGACATGTTGGCAGCAATGCTGCCTTGTTATTCTTTACTCCACTGAGATGTTTGGGTGGAGAGAAACATAAATCTGGCCTACGTGCACATCCAGGCATAGTACCTTCCCTTGAATTTAATTATGACATAGATTCTTTTGCTCACATGTTTTCTTGCTGACCTTCTCCCTATTATCACCCTGCTCTCCTACCGCATTCCACTTGCTGAGATAATGAAAATAATAATCGATAAAAACTGAGGGAACTCAGAGACGGGTGCCAGTGCAGGTCCTTCGTATGCTGAGTACCGGTCTCCTGGGCCCACTGCTGTTTCTCTATACTTTGTCTCTGTGTCTTCTTTCTTTTCTCAGTCTCTCGTCCCACCTGACGAGAGATACCCACAGGTGTGGCAGGGCAGGCCACCCCTTCATCAGCTCACTGCAGGGTGTACAAGAAGCATGGTGCCAGCATCTGCTTCTGGTGAGAGCCTCAGGAAGCTTCCATTCATGGCAGAAGGTGAAGGAGAACCAACCCTTCATCTAAATGGTGGGAGAGAAAGGAAGAGAGAGGGGAGGAGGTGCCAGGCTCTTTTTAACAATCAGTACTCCCAGGAACTGGCAGAGTGAGAACTTGTTTATTATGGCTGGGACAGCACCAAGACATTCATCAGGGATCCAACCCTGATGACCAAAACACCTCCCATTAGGCCCCACTTTCAACACTGGGTATCACATTTCAACATGAGATTTGGAGGGGACAAATATCCAAACTATGTCAGGGGGGTTCTTGCTAAACTGACTTAGCAGGGTTCTTGCTAAAACTGGATTGTATAAGAAAGTAACAGACAGGCCTAGCAGAAGATTCAAAGGCCTAACTGAAATTTGGCCCAGCAAAGAGTCTTTGTCAGGGCAGGGAGTGCCCTGAGATCATTGTACAGGCCCAGTACTTGCGAAAGGAGAAGGGGAAGGAAGGGAGATGGGGTGGCAAGAGTCTGAGATAGTGGTGGTACTATGAGAATATCTGAGCAAGTTGAATGGGGACCTCTAGGGCAGAGAGACATCCCAGAGAGGTATCCCATGTTGAGTGGGACTGGCCAGGCACTGGTGCCTTTCCAAGCTAGTCACTGACTGGGCACTGTCTGGGAAGACTGTGGTCTCAGTTCAACTGCTGAAGTGGAGGCTGATGTCTAACTGCACTCTTTGTAGTTGAATGGCAAATTCATTCTTGTAAAGAGATCTGAGAAGCATATCTGCAAGGCTTCTTTTTTTTTTTTTTTTTTTTTTTTTTTTTTAAATGAAGAGGCCATGGCTGGGCATGGTAGCTCACATCTACAATCCCAGCACTTTGGGAAGTCAAGGAGGGAAGACGGCTTGAAGCCAGGAGTTTGAGACCACATGGGCAATATAACCAACACATCTCTACAAAAAGTAAAAATTTGCCCAGCATGGTGATGCCTATTTTTAGTCCTGCTACTTGGGAGGCTGAGGAGGGAGGATCACTTAAGCCTAGGAGTTTGAGGGTGCAGTGAGCTGTGATCACAGCACTGAACTCCATCCTGGGCAACAGCGTAAGACCCTACAAAAAATGAGAGATGAGAGAGAGAGAGAAGGGAGGGGAGGGAAAGGGGTAGGAGGGCAGGGAAAGAAAAGATGGATGGAAAGGAAGAAGGAAAGAAGGAGGGAAAAAGAGAAAAAAGAAAAGGGAAAGGATGGAGTGGTTTAGGGAGTGCGTTCTGGGGTAAGTGATTCCGTTCTAAGCCTTCCTTACACCTTCATTCCCCCAGGACATTACCCCGTGCCCTTACTTACGTCCTGCCTTCCCCTCTTCCACCCCCCCTCCATCCTCACTCATCAAGTCCGACCCCTCCCCTCCCTCCCTCCTTCCCTCCTCCTCCTCTCGCCTCCCGCCTCCCGCCCTCCTCCCTCCCTCCCTCCACACCGACGACCCTCCATCCCTCCCTCCCTCCCTCCCAGATCGCTCCCTCTTCCATGAGGAATAGGAAGGAAGTAACGACAGAAAGGACTAAGAAAGAAAGAAAGAACCAAAACAACAAAAGAAAGACAAGAACGAACGAACTAGGGGTAGGGTCAGGTGCGGGGGCTCACACTCAGGTGCGGGGGCTCACACTTTGGGAGGCCAAATCAGGAGGATCCCTTGAGCACAGGAGTTTAAGACCAGCCTGAGCAACATAGGGAGACCCTGTCTCTATAAAAATAAATAAATAAATAACATATGTAAATTTAAAAAACAAAAGGACCAGGGTAAAACCATCTCTAATGTTTCAATGCAAGCTGCATGTATCTCTTCATAAGCATTTTAATTGTGTGAACATTTCAAGCATGAGCATAAAGAACTCCCCATTTTTCCTTGAAGCTAAGACATGCTTCACCTCAGCATCTGAATGCATTTCACCAGGGTTGATGTCCTGGGCCTACGTGCCACTATGAGTTGGCGAAGTTAGAGACCCAGTGACAAGACCCAGGAAAGCTCTGAACACACACAGATGAAGAGTGAGCTCGGAGCTGCCTACCATCTGAGGAGAGGTTGGGGCTCCAGGGAGAAGCTGGCGAGTGGGTGCTTCTCACTTCCCAGGAAGGGCCTCACACCTGCCTCATCAATCCTCTCTGGGCTCCTTTCCAGGTCCAACAGTCAAGGATGTCTTAAGATCCTCACTGTTTCCTGACTTGCCATTTAGGTTTTACGAAATTAGATGTAAGAAAACACATCTTGCTCTTATTTTTTTTTAAGTTGATGCCTTTGAAGATGGGGTTTAGGAAGAGGCTGCATGGTCCCTGAGCCAAAATGTTACAGCAAAGGAGTACCAATCCAGACACCAAGAGAGGGTTCTTGGATCTCACACAAGAAAGAATTCAGGACAAGTCCATAAAGTGAAAGCAAATTTATTAGGAAAGTAAGGGAATAAAAGAATGGCTATTCCATAGAGAGAGCAGACCGGAGGGCTGCTGGTTACTCATTTTTATGGTTATTTCTTGATGATATGCTAAACAAGGGCCCCCCTTTTAGACTATATAGGGTAACTTCCTGATGTTGTCATGGCATTTGTAAGCTGTCATGGCACTGGTGGGAGTGTAGCAGTGAGGACGACCAGAGGTCACTCTTGTGGCTATCTTGGTTTCGGTGGGTTTTGGCCGGCTTCTTTACTGCAACCTGTTTTATCAGCAAGGTCTTTATGACCTGTATCTTGTGCCGACCTCCTATCTCATCCTGTGACTTAGAATGCCTTTATCATCTGGGAATGAGACCAGTAGGTCTCAGCCTCATGTTACCCAGCTTCTATTCAAGATGGATTTGCTCTGGTTCAAATGCCTCCAACAATAGCCTTGCAATGAAGAAAGAGTTTGATTGATGCAAGGCTGGCTACTCCACATGGAAAATTGAGTTGTTACTCAGATCCATCTCTCTGAGCATTTGGGGGCTTGGATTTTCCAAAGGTAGTTTGGGGGAAGGTGGGGGTGGCTAGGCAATGGGTGCTTGCTGTTGAATGGTTGGAGGCATCATTATAGGGGTGTAGAAAATGGTCTTCCTGCACACAGAGTCACTTATGGGAAGGGACACTGGAGTGGTTGAGGTTGGTGGGTCCAGGAGGAGCCATCTGTAGTCAGAAATGCAAAAAACCTGAGAAGATATCTCAAAAGGCCAATCTTAGGTTCTGTAATAGTGATGTTATCTGCAGGAGTAATTGGGGAAGTTGAATATCTTGTGACCTCTGGAATAATGGCTGGTAATTGTTTATGTCTACACCTTAGCAGAAATCAGGCTCCACTCATCTTCCTAGCCTGGCGGTCTCTCACTGGCTTTATGAAAGTGGTTGAGTTTCGGGCAAGGGCTATTAATCATTTAAACTATAAACTCAGTGTCTCCCAAAGTTAGTTTGGTCTAAATCCAGGAATGATTAAGAGCAGGTTGAAGGCCAAAGGCAAGGTGAGGGTTGACCAGGCCAGATCTCCTTCACTGCTGTAATTTTCTAACTGATATAATTTTTGCAAAGGAGTTTCAGTGAGGTTGAGCTAAGTTTAAAGGTAAAAACAAGAAAAAAAAAATAGGTAAATGAAGCTAAACTTGGGTAATGAATAAAATATATTCCAAGTTAACTGTTCCAGAGTGCCACAACTTGGGACTCAATGTTAGCATTTCTTTCAACTGTAACTGTGGTTTCCATGTTGTCAGTGAACAGTTTCCTGGTAGTGAAATTTACCCTTGGATAACTAGCTGTTTCCACATGTTCATGGCCTGTGTGGAAGACTTGGATAGTCACACACATCTGAAATTCCTATGCAGTCATAAGGTAGAGGCAGTTGTTTTACATATTTCATTGCTCAGATAAATAAGTTGATTAGCAGGGCATGGCATCATGAACCTGTGGTTCCAACTTCTTAAGAGGCTGAGGCAGGAGGATCACTTCCGCCTGGGAGTTCGAGTCCAGCCTGGACAATATAGTGAGATCCTGTCTCTTAACACAATAAATAAATAAGTTGATCTCGTGTCTACATGTGGATTTGGGAGCTGGTGAATGAACATGAGTTTGCTTAGAACACATTTCCTCCCATCATGGCACTTTGATCTGGCTGAAGACAGGAGGGTGAAATACACAAGGTCCAGAGGCTGAAGAAATTACAGTGCATTTGTAGAAATGCTAATGACTTACTGTGGATGGAGCACAGGGCTTGGAGAGACATGTTCCCAGAGCGAGCAGAGCCAGGAGGTCTTTGTGCAGCCAGTGAGGAGCCTCGGCTCAATCTTGGGAAGAGTGGGAAGCTCTACAGGGCTTTAAGTGGGCAATGACACCATCAGCTTCGCTTGTGGAAAGGCCACTGGCAGAAGCGCAGAGAGGTCGAGTTGGAGTGGAAAACTGTTAGAGGGTTTTAGAAATAATCCAGGCGAGAGAATGATGGTGAACTCAATTAAGGTGGACAGGGAGGCAAGTTCACTGCGTTGAGAGCAAGGAAACAGAATAGGGTAGAAACAAGAGCGTGAACCACAGCTGCGGGCAAAGCCAGCAGGGGGTTTGCAAAGAAACAGGCTCAGCTTCTGAGGCAAGACCCACAGAGACCTGTTGTGATAGAATCTCTTAAAATTTTTTCTTTTCAAATATCTAATTGACAAAGTTCAAATTGAAGGAGCATGGAGAATTTCACACCCAAATATGGCCACCTGGTATAATATATATTTTGAAAAACCCTTTGAAATCTACAGGCCTTGGAAAAGACTTTTCCCTTATCCTCATAAAGATCAGATGGGCCCGCCAAGAAGAACAATTGCTTTATCCTTCTCTTCTCTACTATCTCATTATCTATTTCAGGAAAGGAAAGGAAGAATGTAGCCAGACTGGCCTAATTATTTTACAAAATAATGCCTGCCTCCCGGCTTCATTCAGCTTCCCAAGAGAGCCCATTTATAAGTCCATCTTTGTTCCCAGCTTCCATTCATTCTCCCAAATACCCATGCATTTTTATCTTGGTAATCATTTAATGCTCCTCAATTGAATTACCTGTATTTCCCATCTCTTTTAACATTTAAAGATTAATTAATGATTTCATGCCCCACAACAGAATAACCCATAACCCCTTACGAAAGGAGGTTTTGTAACTGCCCAGTGGGGTCACCTTGCCTGCTGCCTAGACAGAGCCGATTTATAAAGACAGAAATTGCAACGGAGAAAGAGTAATTCATGAAGAGCCGGCTGTGCATGAGACCAGAGTTTTGTTATTACTCAAATCAGTCTCCCCGAAAACTCCAGAGATTAGAGTTTTTAAGGACTTTTTAGTGGATGGGGGGAAGCCAGTGAGCCAGGAGTGCTGATGGATCAGGGGTGAAATCAAAGGGAGTCAAAGCTGTTTTTTTGTGCTGAGTCAGTTCCTGGGGGCCACAAGATCAGATGAGCCAGTTAATCCATCTGGGTGGGGACAGCTGATCCACCAAGTGCAGGGTCTGCCAAATATATCTCAAGTAGTGGTCTTAGGAGCAGTTTAGGGAGTGTCAGAATCTTGTAGCTTCCAGCTGCATGACTCCTAAACCATAATTTCTAATCTTGTGCTAATTTTAGTCCTACGAAGGCATTCTAGTCCCCAGGCAAGAAGGAGGTCTGCTTTGGGAAAGGATTGTTATCATCTTTGTTTTAAACCATAAGCTAAGTTTCATCCCAAAGTTAGTCCAGCCTACACCCGGGAATGAACAAGGACAGCTTGGAGGTGAGAAGCAAGATGGAGTCGGTTAAGTTGGATCTTTCACTGTCTCAGTCATAGTTTTGCAAAGGTGGTTTCAGTTCTCCTTGTCTCTCCCTTTCACTCTTTCCCTCCCTCTCTCGCTTTCTTTTCTGAGTGCATCAAATATAATTCACCAATGTCCATAGTAAAGAGAACCCAAGAGGAGTGATTCCCAAACCTGAGCAAGCATCAGAGTCACTCGGAGGGCTTGTTAAGAGAGATGGCTGGGTCCCAACTTCAGAGAGCCTGACTCAGTAGGTCTAGGGTGGAGCTGAGAATTTGCATTTTCCCAGGTGACAAGACTGCTGGCTCAGGGATTACATTTTAAGAACTCTGCTCTGGAGTATAAAAGATCCACTGCCCAGCCTGCAGACAGAACTCCTCCTCCTACCCCCATTTTACACAGGTGAACACCTCACTCATTTTTATAAGTTTCCAAAAAATGAAATTCTACAGGCAAGTAATTATATTATATATAATTATATATTATATATAATAATTTGTTAAACACTTACCAAATGTCAAGTGAACTAAATTCCATAGGCAGGAGGCTCTTCTGATTCCAGGTTCCTGTACTGCAGGTTAAACTCATTGATGCTTAAGAAGGAACCTCCCTTTGCCTCTCAGTGCTGAGAGTGGGACTCAGGTGTGACTGAGGCTGGGGATCTTGAGTGATGGAAATGATGTAATTGTCACCCATTGACTTCTTAGCCACAGTCAGTTCTGGGAGCATTGGTTTTAGGATTTTGGTTTACTTGCTTCCAAAGTATCCATAGAAGCCAAGAATCATGGACTTGCATATCTGGATAGGAATCTATATATTGCGTTACCTCTCTTCACACAGAAACATTCACCTTTGTCTTGGTTTTCTGCTACAATACTTCATTAGCCCCTGTGTACAATACCACAGCTTCCATAAAGTCTTCCCAATACCCAGAAGGAGATGGGCTCATTCTCTCTTCTGTGTCTTCATTGCATTACCCCCTTTATGATATGTCTACAGAGAAAAAAGCAAGTAAATGCCACCTCTTGGAGAATTCTTACAAACTTAGTATGAAGACGTTATTTGATAGGATAGAAAACTTAGGCCCAAGGAGAAAATTAGAATGTTAAGGACACCTCCACTCACATGTTTATCACAGCACTGTTCACAATAGCAAAGACATGGAATCAACCCAGGTGCCCATCAATAGAGGGTTGGATAAAGAAAATGTGGTAGATATACACCATGGAATACTACACAGCCATAAAAAGAATGAAATCGGGTTTGTTTTGTTTTGCAGCAATATGAATGCAGCTGGAAGCTATTATCCTAAGTGAATTAATTCAGAAACAGAAAAACCAAATAGCAGGCTGGGTGCGGTGGCTTATGCCTGTAATCCTAACACTTTGGGAGGCAAAGGCGGGCAGATCACGAGGTCAGGAGTTCGAGACCAGCCTGACCAATATGGTGAAACCTCGTCTCTACTTAAAATACAAAAATTAGTCGGGCATGGTGATACGCACCTGTGATCCCAACTACTCAGGAGGATGAGGCAGAAGAATAGCTTGAACCCAGGAGACAGAGGTTGCAGTGAGCCAAGATCACACCACTGTGATCCAGCCTGGTGACAGAGTGAGACTAAGAAAGAAAGAAAGAAAGAAAGAAAGAAAGAAAGAAAGAAAGAAAGAAAGAAAGAAAGAAAGAAAGAAAGAAAGAGAGAAAGAAAGAAAACCAAATACCACATGTTCTCACTTATAAGCAGAAGCTAAACATGGGGTGCACGTAAACATAAAGATGGGAACAATAGAGACTGTGGACTACGGGGTGGGGAGAAAGGGAACAAGGGTGAAAAAACTACCTGTTGTACTATGTTCACTACTTGGGTGATGGGATCATGACAAATCCAATCCTCAGCATCACACAATACATCCATGTAACAAACCTGAACATGTTGTAGCCTTCCTTGGATCTGCAACTTCCTTCTAACAATGTATTGGTTATTGAGTGATCAATGGATTGTTGCCAAATAGTTTGTAGAAATGACGGTTCAGAGAAAAGAGCATTAAATACAGAGTCAGGAGACTGGAGTGGGGTCCCCATCTTTGACGACATTACTTATGGCCGGGTGCAGTGGCTCGCACCTGTAATCCCAGCACTTTGGGAGGCTGAGGTCGGCAGATCGCCTGAGGTCAGGAGTTTGAGACCAGCCTGGCCAACATGGTGAAACCCCGTCTCTACTAAAAATACAAACATTAGTCAGGTGTGGTGGCAGGTGCCTGTAATCCCAGCTACTCTGGGGGCTGAGGCAGGTGAATCGCTTGAACCCAAGAGGCTGCAGTGAGCTGAGATTGCGCCACTGCACTCTAGCCTGGGTGACAGAGCGAGACTCCATCTCAAAAAAAAAAAAAAAAAAAAAAGCGAAGTGGTGCTGCAGGCCTTAAGACAAAGAATCTAACATTGCCAGGGTGGGTTAAATAAGGAGATCCCTGAGCTGGTCAAGATAAATCCCTGGAATTCTGCAGACAGGTGAGAGAAAGACACCCCATGCAGAAAGAGGGACATCCCCTCACAGGTAACAATAGGGTGTGTGTGTGGCTAATCATAATTGACTTGTGTGACTGGAAGGGTGAAATGTGACTAAGGAATGAGAAGAGGGTAAAGAAAGAGACAGGTTGCAGTGATGCTTCCGATATTTTCCATGAGAATGAAAAATCAGTATATTTATATTGAAATGAAAACAAAAATATTGCTGGAGTATAAATGAGAAAATGTTTCCTGCAAAACCTCTGCTGGCTTTAGAGTACCAGGCAAACATCAGTTATTGCTGCTGCTACCCATGTTGTCAAGTGACACCAAGTTAGGGAATGCTATCCTTAAAAGATTGCATGGAATTTCAAACCGTTGTAGGAAATGCAAAAAACAAAACAAAACAAAACAAAAACCATAAAACGCCTTTAGGAGGGATGCTGTCTTGATCCAAATTGAAGGTGATTTATTACTGTGAGTAATCAACAGTAGTAGGTCCACATCAATTTTATATCTAATTTAAAATTTTGAGCTCTCCATGTGCTCATTAAAGAATATAATGAATGGCCGGGCATGGTGGCTTATGACTGTAATCCCAGCACTTTGGGAGGCTGAGACGGATGGATCACGAGGTCAGGAGATCGAGACCATCCTGGCCAACATGGTGAAACCCTGTTCCTAATAAAGTACAAAAACAGTTGGCCAGGCGTGGTGGCCTGTAGTCCCAGCTACTCGGGAGACTGAGGGAGGGGAATTGTTTGAACCCGGGAGGTGGAGGTTGCAGTGAGCTGAGATTGCGCCACTGCATGCCAACCTGGGCGACAGAGCAAGACTCCATCTCAAAAAAAAAAAGAAAGAAAGAAATACACATAAAGAAACTGAAAAAAAAAAAATTAGTCACATATTCTTGAAAGAATTACTGGTAACATTTCAGTGTTCTAGCACTTTTTTCTAAATATACATGTAGATTTCCCCCACTAATCAGATTTTTCTTTTTCTTCGTGTGTGTGTGTGTGTGTGTGTGTGTGTATGTGTGTGTGTGTGTGTGCGTGTGACTGTGTTTTGACCCGACCTCAGATCTCTGCAACCTCTGCCTCCCAGATTGGAGCAATTCTTCTGCCTCAGCCTCCCAAAGTAGCTGGGATTACAGGCACCAGCCACTACGCCAGCCTAATTTTTGTATTTTTAGTAGAGACGGGGTTTCATCATGTTGGCCAGGCTAGTCTCAAACTCCTGACATCAAATGATCCGCCCGCCTCGGCCTCCCAAAGTACTGGGATTACAGGCGTGAGCCACTGCGCCCGGCAGCCCGGACTTAATCAGATTTTTCTAAAAACAAAGTGGGAAATCTCCTGGGGACCACAAGATCGATTCAGCCGCTGGCCTGTGTCTGGGGTTTTCAGAATGAGAGTCTGGAGGGAATCCCCAGCACTCTCTTCAGAGGCAATACCGCTCTCGGCCACAAGAGGGGGATGTGTGCTCAGGAACGTGGGCCCCAAAGCTGGAAACCGCTGCCCTGGCACCTGGCGCTGGCAGCTCCCACTTGGATCACCCTTAGCCACTCTTAGATTTATTGCTTACTGCTCAGTGTGCTTCTTGGAAACCTTGGTTCATGAGGAGAAAAAGACAGAGCTCACATGCTCACTCTTGCACCGTTCTGCCCGAATTTGGCAAATCTTTGGACAGCTCTCCCCTCCGGTTGGAGCCTTGGGCTTCGCAGGTCATCGCCCCCAGCCTCACACCCTTCAGCAATTTCCCATCATTGCCCAGGACCCCTAAGACCTGTCAGGCCCTGATGCCCGGGTCCAGCTTCCGGCCTCCTTCCCTGTCGCCTGCCACCCCTCATACTCTGTTTCCTTTTTTTTTTTTTTTTTTCTTGCTTCATTTTTATTTACATTTCCTCTTCAAGATAGGCAAATACATTCACTCCCATTTTGCAGGTGGACAAATTGAGCAATGGAAGTTGTCCAAAGCTAATTGATTAAATTTTGTACTAGTTGATAAGTCAGGAACTATATACCCATTTTGTATTTATATTTTTTCAAGTTACTGAGAAGGATTCTTCGTACTGAACCTAGTTAAAGGTAGATAATTGAGAGTGTGAATCTAGGGTAGTGTTTTGGGTCTAATTTAAATTTGGGTCTAATTTTCCGAATTTGAAGCCTAGTTTCTGTTAAAATTGATTCAATTTTTTTTTTCAGACTCATTTTTCTCTTTATTTGTGCACTAATATACAAAGTATTCTTATATTTAAGTCCAGTAACACACCTTGATGCTAACCATTCTAGGTCAGTTTTCCCTGGCACACAATATGTCCTCTAAATAAGAATGGCAAAATCTTACATCAAGACTTCATTGAATTATAGATTTAAATATTCGTTTTGTTCCATTGTTCTGCTTTTCTTATTTGGGAACTCTATTTATGCCATTATTATTATTATTATTATTATTTCTTTTTTTTATTATACTTTAAGTTCTAGGGTACATGTGCATAACGTGCAGGTTTGTTACATATGTATACTTGTGCCATGTTGGTGTGCTGCACCCATCAACTCGTCAGCACCCATCAATTAGTCATTTATATCAGGTATAACTCCCAATGCAATCCCTCCCACCTCCCCACTCCCCATGATAGGCCCCAGTGTGTGATGTTCCCCTTCCCGAGTCCAAGTGATCTCATTGTTCAGTTCCCACCTATGAGTGAGAACATGCGGTGTTTGGTTTTCTCTTCTTGTGATAGTTTGCTAAGAATGATGGTTTCCAGCTGCATCCATGTCCCTACAAAGGACGCAAACTCATCCTTTTTTATGGCTGCATAGTATTCCATGGTGTATATGTGCCACATTTTCTTAATCCAGTCTGTCACAGATGGACATTTGGGTTGATTCCAAGTCTTTGCTATTGTGAATAGTGCTGCAATAAACATACGTGTGCATGTGTCTTTGTAGTAGAATAATTTATAATCCTTTGAGTATATACCCAGTAGTGGGATGGCTGGGTCATATGGTACATCTAGTTCTAGATCCTTGAGGAATTGCCATACTGTTTTCCATAATGGTTGAACTAGTTTACAATCCCACCAACAGTGTAAAAGTGTTCCTATTTCTCCATATCCTCTCCAACACCTGTTGTTTCCTGACTTCTTAATGATTGCCATTCTAACTGGTGTGAGATGGTATCTCATTGTGGTTTTGATTTGCATTTCTCTGATGGCGAGTGATGATGAGCATTTTTTCATGTGTCTGTTGGCTGTATGAATGTCTTCTTTTGAGAAATGTCTGTTCATATCCTTTGCCCACTTTTTGATGGGGTTGTTTGTTTTTTTCTTGTATATTTGTTTGAGTTCTTTGTAGATTCTGGATATTAGCCCTTTGTCAGATGAGTAGGTTGCAAAAATTTTCTCCCATTCTGTAGGTTGCCTGTTCACTCTGATGGTAGTTTCTTTTGCTGTGCAAAAGCTCTTTAGTTTAATTAGATCCCATTTGTCAATTTTGGCTTTTGCTGCCGTTGCTTTTGGTGTTTTAGACATGAAGTCCTTGCCCATGCCTATGTCCTGAATGGTACTACCTAGATTTTCTTCTAGGGTTTTTATGGTATTAGGTCTAACATTTAAGTCTCTAATCCATCTTGAATTAATCTTCGTATAAGGGGTAAGGAAAGGATCCAGTTTCAGCTTTCTACTTATGGCTAGCCAATTTTCCCAGCACCATTTATTAAATAGGGAATCCTTTCCCCATTTCTTGTTTCTCTCAGGTTTGTCAAAGATCAGATGGCTGTAGATGTGTGGTATTATTTCTGAGGACTCTGTTCTGTTCCATTGGTCTATATCTCTGTTTTGGTACCAGTACCATGCTGTTTTGGTTACTGTAGCCTTGTAGTATAGTTTGAAGTCGGGTAGCGTGACGCCTCCAGCTTTGTCCTTTTGACTTAGGATTGTCTTGGCAATGTGGGCTCTTTTTTGGTTCCATATGAACTTTAAAGCAGTTTTTTCCAATTCTGTGAAGAAACTCATTGGTAGCTTGATGGGGATGGCATTGAATCTATAAATAACCTTGGGCAGTATGGCCATTTTCACGATATTGATTCTTCCTATCCATGAGCATGGTATGTTCTTCCATTTGTTTGTGTCCTCTTTTATTTCACTGAGCAGGGGTTTGTAGTTCTCCTTGAAGAGGTCCTTTACATCCCTTGTAAGCTGGATTCCTAGGTATTTTATTCTCTTTGAAGCAATTGTGAATGGAAGTTCATTCATGATTTGGCTCTCTGCTTGTCTGTTACTGGTGTATAAGAATGCTTGTGATTTTTGCACATTAATTTTGTATCCTGAGACTTTGCTGAAGTTGCTTATCAGCTTAAGGAGATTTTGGGCTGAGACGATGGGGTTTTCTAAATATACAATCATGTCATCTGCAAACAGGGACAATTTGACTTCTTCTTTTCCTAACTGGATACCCTTGATTTCTTTCTCTTGCCTGATTGCCCTAGCCAGAACTTCCAACACTATGTTGAATAGGAGTGGTGAGAGAGGGCATCCCTGTCTTGTGCCAGTTTTCAAAGGGAATTTTTCCAGTTTTTGCCCATTCAGTATGATATTAGCTGTGGATTTGTCATAAATAGCTCTTATTATTTTGAGGTACGTTCCATCAATACCGAATTTATTGAGTGTTTTTAGCATGAAGGGCTGTTGAATTTTGTCAAAAGCCTTTTCTGTATCTATTGAGATAATCATGTGGTTCTTGTCTTTGGTTCTGTTTATATGCTGGATTACGTTTATTGATTTGCGAATGTTGAACCAGCCTTGCATCCCAGGGATGAAGCCCACTTGATCATGGTGGATAAGCTTTTTGATGTGCTGCTGAATCCAGTTTGCCAGTATTTTATTGAGGATTTTTGCATCGATGTTCATCAGGGATATTGGTCTAAAATTCTCTTTTTTTGTTGTGTCTCTGCCAGGCTTTGGTATCAGGATGATGTTGGCCTCATAAAATGAGTTAGGGAGGATTCCCTCTTTTTCTATTGATTGGAATAGTTTCAGAAGGAATGGTACCAGCTCCTCCTTGTACCTCTGGTAGAATTCAGCTGTGAATCCATCTGGTCCTGGACTTTTTTTGGTGGGTAGGCTATTAATTGTTGCCTCAATTTCAGAGCCTGCTATTGGTCTATTCAGGGATTCAACTTCTTTCTGGTTTAGTCTTGGGAGAGTGTAAGTGTCCAGGAAATTATCCATTTCTTCTAGATTTTCTAGTTGATTTGCGTAGAGGTGTTTATAGTATTCTCTGATGGTAGTTTGTGTTTCTGTGGGGTCGGTGGTGATATCCCCTTTATCATTTTTTATTGCATCTATTTGATTCATCTGTCTTTTCTTCTTTATTAGTCTTGCTAGCGGTCTGTCAGTTTTGTTGATCTTTTCAAAAAACCAACTCCTGGATTCATTGATTTTTTGGAGGGTTTTTTGTGTCTCTACCTCCTTCAGTTCTGCTCTGGTCTTAGTTATTTCTTGCCTTCTGCTAGCTTTTGAATGTGTTTGCTCTTGCCTCTCTAGTTCTTTTAATTGTGATGTTAGAGTGTCAATTTTAGATCTTTCCTGCTTTCTCTTGTGGGCATTTAGTGCTATAAATTTCCCTCTACACACTGCTTTAAATGTGTCCCAGAGATTCTGGTATGTTGTATCTTTGTTCTCATTGGTTTCAAAGAACATCTTTATTTCTGCTTTCATTGCGTTATGTACCCAGTAGTCATTCAGGAGCAGGTTGTTCAGTTTCCATGTAGTTGAGCGGTTTTGATTGAGTTTCTTAGTCCTGAGTTCTAATTTGATTGCACTGTGGTCTGAGAGACAGTTTGTTATAATTTCTGTTCTTTTACATTTGCTGAGGAGTGCTTTACTTCCAATTATGTGGTCAATTTTGGAATAAGTGCGATGTGGTGCTGAGAAGAATGTATATTCTGTTGATTTGGGGTGGAGAGTTCTATAGATGTCTATTAGGTCCGCTTGGTGCAGAGATGAGTTCAATTCCTGGATATCCTTGTTAACTTTCTGTCTCGTTGATCTGTCTAATGTTGACAGTGGAGTGTTGAAGGCTCCCATTATTATTGTATGGGAGTCTAAGTCTCTTTGTAAGTCTCTAAGGACTTGCTTTATGAATCTGGGTGCTCCTGTATTGGGTGCATATATATTTAGGAGAGTTAGCTCTTCCTGTTGAATTGATCCCTTTACCATTATGAAATGGCCTTCTTTGTCTCTTTTGATCTTTGATGGTTTAAAGTCTGTTTTATCAGAGACTAGGATTGCAACCCCTGCTTTTTTTTGTTCTCCATTTGCTTGGTAGATCTTCCTCCATCCCTTTACTTTGAGCCTATGTATGTCTCTGCATGTGAGATGGGTCTCCTGAATACAGCAGACTGATGGGTCTTGACTCTTTATCCAGTTTGCCAGTCTGTGTCTTTTAATTGGAGCATTTAGTCCATTTACATTTAAGGTTAATATTGTTATGTGTGAACTTGATCCTGTCATTATGATATTAACTGGTTATTTTGCTCATTAGTTGATGCAGTTTCTTCCTAGACTCGATGGTCTTTACATTTTGGCATGTTTTTGCAATGGCTGGTACCGGTTGTTCCTTTCCATCTTTAGGGCTTCCTTCAGTGTCTCTTGTAAGGCAGGCCTGGTGGTGACAAAATCTCTAAGCATTTGCTTATCTGTAAAGGATTTTATTTCTCCTTCACTTGTGAAACTGAGTTTGGCTGGATATGAAATTCTGGGTTTAAAATTCTTTTCTTTAAGAACGTTGAATATTGGCCCCCACTCTCTTCTGGCTTGTAGAGTTTCTGCCGAGAGATCTGCTGTTAGTCTGATGGGCTTCCCTTTGTGGGTAACCCGACCTTTCTCTCTGGCTGCCCTTAAGATTTTTTCCTTCATTTCAACTTTGGTGAATCTGGCAATTATGTGTCTTGGAGTTGCTCTTCTCGAGGAGTATCTTTGTGGCGTTCTCTGTATTTCCTGAATTTGAATGTTGGCCTGCCCTACTAGGTTGGGGAAGTTCTCCTGGATGATATCCTGAAGAGTGTTTTCCAATTTGGTTCCATTTTCCCCCTCACTTTCAGGCACCCCAATCAGACGTAGATTTGCTCTTTTTACATAATCCCATACTTCTTGCAGGCTTTGTTCATTCCTTTTTCTTCTTTTTTCTTTTGGTTTCTCTTCTCGCTTCATTTCATTCATTTGATCCTCAATCGCTGATACTCTTTCTTCCAGTTGATCGAGTCGGTTACTGAAGCTTGTGCATTTGTCACGTATTTCTCGTGTCATGGTTTTCATCTCTGTCATTTCGTTTATGATCTTCTCTGCATTAATTAGTCTAGCTGTCAATTCTTCCACTCTTTTCTCAAGATTTTTAGTTTCTTTGTGCTGGGTACGTAATTCCTCCTTTAGCTCTGAGAAGTTTGATGGACTGAAGCCTTCTTCTCTCATCTCGTCAAAGTCATTCTCTGACCAGCTTTGATCCGTTGCTGGCGATGGGCTGCACTCCTTTGCAGGGGGAGATGCGCTCTTATTTTTTGAATTTCCAGCTTTTCTGCCCTGCTTCTTCCCCATCTTTGTGGTTTTATCTGCCTCTGGTCTTTGATGATGGTGACGTACTGATGGGGTTTTGGTATAGGTGTCCTTCCTGTTTGATAGTTTTCCTTCTGACAGTCAGAAGGACTGTCTGTTGGTCTGTTGGAGATTGCTTGAGGTCCACTCCAGACCCTGTTTGCCTGGGTATCAGCAGCAGAGGTTGCCGAAGATAGAATATTGCTGAACAGCGAGTGTACCTGTCTGATTCTTCCTTTGAAAGTTTCCTCTCAGGGGTGTACTCCACCCTGTGAGGTGTGGGGTGTCAGACTGCCCCTAGTGGGGGATGTCTCCCAGCTAGGCTACTCAGGGGTCAGGGACCCACCTGAGCAGGCAGTCTGTCCGTTCTCAGATCTCAACCTCTGCGTTGGGAGATCCACGGCTCTCCCCAAAGCTGTCAGACAGAGTCGTTCGCGTCTGCACCAGCCCCCGCTGCTTCCCCTGTTGGTCTTCAGCTGTGCGCTGTCCCCAGAGGTGGAGACTACAGAGACAGGCAGGCTTCCTTGAGCTGCTGTGAGCTCCACCCAGTTCGAGCTTCCCAGCAGCTTTGTTTACCTACTTAAGCCTCAGCAATGGCGGGCACCCCTCCCCCAGCCTCGCTGCTGCCTTGCGGATAGATCGCCGCAGACTGCTGTGTTAGCAGTGAGGGAGGGTCCGTGGGTGTGGGACCCTCCCGGCCAGGTGTAGGGATATATTCTCCTGGTGTGCCTGTTTGCTTAAAGCGCAGTATTGGGGTGGGAGTTACCCGATTTTCCAGGTGTTGTGTGTCTCAGTTCCCCTGGCTAGGAAAACGGATTCCCTTCCCCCTTGCGCTTCCAGGTGAGGCGATGCCTCGCCCTGCTTCAGCTCTCGCTGGTCAGGCTGCAGCAGCTGACCAGCACCGATTGTCCGGCACTCCCTAGTGAGATGACCCCAGTACCTCAGTTGAAAATGCAGAAATCACCGGTCTTCTGTGTCGCTCGCGCTGGGAGTTGGAGACTGGAGCTGTTCCTATTCGGCCATCTTGCTCCGCCCTCTCCATACTCTGTTTTCAAACAGCAGTGGGCTGATGTCAGCTGCGATTGCAATCACTGACCTCTGCTACCAGTAGACCTTCTGGCATGCTGTTTTGTTTTTGTTTTTGTTTGAGAGGGAGTCTTGCTCTGTTGCCCGTGCTGGAGTGCAATGGTGCGATCTTGACTCCTTGAAACCTGTGTCTCCTGGGTTCAAGCAATTCTCGTGCCTTAGCCTCCCAAGTAACTGGGACTACAGGCACGCACCACCATGTCTGGCTAATTTTTTGTGTTTTTAGTAGATACAAGGTTTCACCATGTTGGCCAGGCTGGTCTCGAACTCCTGACCTCAGGTGATCCACCCGCCTCGGCCTCCCAAAGTGCTAGGGATTACAGGCGTGAGCCATCATGCCCGGCCTGAACTTGGCAAACCTTTGGACAGCTCTCCCCTGTGTTGCAGCCTCAGGCTTCGTAGGTCATCGCCCCCAACTTCACATGCTTTACTGGTTTCCCCTCATTGCCCTGGACCCGGTCTGAACCTCTTATAAGGCCTGTCAGGCCCCAATGCCCTGGCCCCGCTTCCAGCCTTTTTCCCTGCCACCCACCACACCAGATACTGTTACCAGACAGCACTGGGCTCATGTTAGCTGTGATTGCAATCGCTCAGCTCTGCCACCAGCCGACCCTCCTGTATGTAACTTTCCAGAAAGCTCTTCCCACCATTTCTTGGTTTGTTTGTTTGTTTGTTTGTTTGTTTGTTTGTTTGTTTTTGAGACGGAGTCTCACGCTGTGGCCCAGGCTGGAGTGCAGTGGCACGATCTCAGCTCATTACAACGTCCACCTCCCTGGTTTAAGCGATTCTCCTGCCTCAGCCTCCCAAGTAGCTGGGATTACAAGCACACACCACCACACCCAGCTAATTTTCATATCTTTACTAGAGACAGGGTTCAGCCATGTTGGCCAGGATGGTTTTGATCTCTTGACCTCATGATCCGCCCACCTCGGCCTCCCAATGTGTTGGGATTACAAGTGTGTGAGCACCTTACCTGGCCTTCCCAGTATTTCATAAGGAGTTACCTCTTCCCAGAAGTCTCCCTCCAGCCTGCCCAGAAGTCTCCCTCCAGCCTGCAATTCTGTGTTATGTAATTATCTGAACTTCTGTGGGGCACAGTGAGCCCCGTCACACCACTTAGCACTCTGGAGTGTCTGCCTGCCTTCTGAGATGGAAGCTCCATGAGGGAGACCATGTGTCAGCCTCATGCATGCATATCCCTAGCACCTTGACACTGTGCTTGGCACCCCATAGGGCTCAGTAAGGATTTTACTAAATATGGCCAGGTACAGTGGCTTGCACCTGTAATCTCAGCACTTTGGGAGGCCAAGGTGGGAGGATCACTTGAAGCCAGAAGTTTGAGACCAGCCTGGGCAACAGAGTGAGACCCCATCTCTCCAGTATATTGAACACTCAGCCAGGTATGGTGGCGTGCACCCGTAGTCCCAGCTACTCAGGAGGCCTAAGGTGGGATAGTCGCTTGAACCCAGGAGCTCAAGGGTGCAGTGAGCTATGATTGTGCCACTGAACTCCAGCCAGTCTGGCAGAACGAGATTCTGTCTCTAAAAAAAGTTGGCCGGGCGCGGTGGCTCAAGCCTGTAATCCCAGCACTTTGGGAGGCCGAGACGGGCGGATCACGAGGTCAGGAGATCGAGACCATCCTGGCTAACATGGTGAAACCCCATCTCTACTAAAAATACAAAAAACTAGCCGGGCGAGGTGGCGAGCGCCTGTAGTCCCAGCTACTCGGGAGGCTGAGGCAGGAGAATGGCGTGAACCCGGGAGGCGGAGCTTGAAGTAAGCTGAGATCTGGCCACTGCACTCCAGCCTGGGCGACAGAGCGAGACTCCGTCTCAAGAAAAAAAAAATAAATAAATAAAATAAAAATAAAAAAAGTTGACTAAATGTGTGAATGAAGGAATGAATGAGTGTGTTCTTCCCTGTTCCCTGAGAAGGGTCTGCAAAAGCCAGTGCACTTCCTTCCATCCCCTTCCCTCCCTGTTCACTGGGTGCCTCTCATTGCCTCCCAAGCCTCTGCAGACACATCCCAAAGAACAATGCTGCTGAAGGACTAGTTCTGTTCCTTGTGATGGTGGAAAGAAATGGGATTCAGGCTGGGTGTGGTGGCTCATGCCTGTATTCCAAGCACTTTGGGAGACTGAGGTGGGAGGATTGTTTGAAGCCAGGAGTTTGAGTCCAGCCTGAACAACACAGTAAGACCCCATTTCTACAAAAAACAAAGATTAGCCAGCTGTGGTGGTACATGCCTGTAATCTCAGCTGCTCGGGAGGCTGAGGCAGGGGGATAGCTTGAGCCCAGAAGATTGAGGCTGCAGTGAGCCATGACCACGCCAGTACACTATAGCCTGGGTGACAGAGTGAGACCCTGTCTCTGAAAAAAAAAAAAAAAAAAAAAAAAAGCTCAGGTACAGTGGCTCACACCTGTAATTCAACACTTTGGGAGGCCAAGGCAGGTGGATCACCTGAGGTCAGGAGTTCGAGGCCAGCCTCACCAACATGGTGAAACCCCATCTCTACTAAAAATACAAAAATTAGTCGGGCATGGTGGTACACACCTGTAATCCCAGCTACTTGGGAGACTGAAGCAGGAGAATTGTGTGAACCCAGTGAGTGGAGGTTGCAGCGAGCCGAGATCGTGCCACTGCACCCTAGCCTGGGTGACAGAGCAAGACTCCGTCTCAGAAAAAAATAAAAATTAAAACAATAAATAAAAGAAATGGGATTTGGAGTGAGGCCAACCCAGCCTCAGAACTGGCTCTACCACTTACCAGCTGTGCATGTATCTTATTTTCTTTTGTTTTCACTTTTCTTTTTTTTTTTTTTTTTTTTTTTGAGACAGAGCCTTGCTCTGTCACCCAGGCTGGAGTGCAGTGGCACGATCTCAGCTCACTGCAAGCTCTGCCTCCCTTGTTCACGCCATTCTCCTGCCTCAGCCTCCCGAGTAGCTGGGCCTGCAGATGCCCACCACCACACCCAGCTAATTTTTTGCATTTTTAGTAGAGACGGGGTTTCACCATGTTAGCCAGGATGGTCTCCATCTCCTGACCTCGTGATCCACCCTCCTCGGCCTCCCAAAGTACTGGGATTACAGGCGTGAGCCACCACACCCGGCCATGTACCTTATTTTCTCCATTTGCAAAGTGAGGAAAACAGGACCAAACTTGCAGGGTTGCTGTGAGGCAGCGCTTGCCAGCCTGACACGTGGTAGGCAGTCATTAGATCAGGGTCTTCCTCCCGCTTTCCCAGTGCCGCTGCCTAAGCTCCCTCCCCTCTGGAGCCTTGGGACACACACACCCCTGTAATCTCAAGTAGCAACCGCTACTGCCCTGACCCACCTCTGTCCTCCCCCAGGTTACCCTGTCCTCTATCCCCCCACAGAGAATAGTGACAGACATAGAATAGATGCTCCAAAGATATGAAAAGAATGAAGGAATGAATGAAGCAGCCACTGCAGTCTCCCCTGGGGCGTGTTCTCCGGTAGACACCAGCCTCCTTTTTTTTTTTTTTTTTTTTTTTTTTTGAGACAGAGTCTTACTCTGTCACCCAGACTGGAGTGTAGTGGTGTGATCTCGGCTCACTGCAACCTCTGCCTCTGCCTCCTGAATTCAAGTGATTCCCCTGTCTCAGCCTCCCAAGTAGCTGGGATTACAGGCAACCAACACCACATCCAGCTAACTTTTGTATTTTTAGTAGAGATAGAGTTTCACCATGTTGGCCAGGATGGTCTCGATCTCCTGACCTTGTGATCTGCCTGCCTTGGCTTCCCAAAGTGCTGGGATTACAGGTATGAGCCACCGTGCCCGACTTGAATTTTTGTATTTTTATTAAGAGATAGGGGTTTCACCATGTTGGCCAGGCTGGTCTTGAACTCCTGACCTCAGGCGATCCGCCTGACTCGGCCTCCCAAATTGCTGGCATTACAGGTGTGAGCCACTGCATCTGGCCTGCCACCAGCCTCTCGATAGGCAGGCCAGACAGAGCACCTGTGAACACACAGGTGCCAGGACATCCTTTCAAGGCAAGGACAAGGAACAGAAAAATTGACACTGGACTTTACCAGAGAACAAAGAGGAAGGAGGAGGGAAGATGAAGAAAATGTATAGCCCTGTGGGAAAAGGAAACTTCGAGAACTGCTGGGCCTGGATTCTTGTCCATGGATTAGGGCACCCCTACAAGTCGCCCCAAGGATCACACCCGCGCGACTGTGTCATCTGAGCAAACCCCTCCGAAGGGTGGCTGCATTCCCCACAGCCATTGCTGGTTCTAAGAGAACAAGTTTCAAAAAAGGCTTTAAAAATGTTTTTATTGATTTATTTGTTATTTTTGGTAGAGATGGGGTCTCAATATGTTGCCCAGGCTTGTCTTGAACTCCTGGCCTCAAGTTATTCACCTCCCCAATCCCACCTCATCCTCCCATAGTGCTGGGATTACAGGTGTGAGCCACTATGCTCGGCCTGAAATCACTTTCTAAATTTGCCCCTTTCATCATGTTTCCTCTTGTGAACATTTTATATCACGTGTATCCTGAGGCCCCCTTGACAGCCCTCCTCAGGCCTCCTGTGTTATATGTGATCGGAGCACCCCCAGAGCTTCATCATCTGTGACGAGCACCCACCATCTCTCCAGTCAGAACCACTGACTGATGAATAAGGGCTGATTTCTTCTCAAATGATCACCACCCCCAATTCATTACATTGCAAAGACTGAGCTCAGAATGGCTTATCTGATGCTTGGTGCGGTTATGCTTTTTTGGAACACTGTTCATTGAGGACACAAGTTCTCTCCCGTGTGATGCTCTTGGGTGCAAGCTGTGATGGGGGTTTCATGCACTTCTGTGCTGTGTCCTCCCCTGTGATTTTCGCATCTCTGATAACAGCTCGCCTCCATCTGAGGATTTTCCACCGCTGGTGCCATTGATCGGGAGTCTCTCTAGTAGGAATTATGAGATGAATGGAAATTTTCCCTTATTCATAATATTCAAAGCTTTCCTCTGCCCTGTGAGTTATTTGATATTCAACTGGAAATCCTGCCCAAGTGTTTTGCCATGTGTATCAGACCAGTAGAGTTTAGGCTTAGAGTCTGCAATTTTCCCAAAGGGTACCTTTTTTTTTTTTTTTAAGAGATGGGGTCTTGCTCTGTTGCCCAGGCTGGAATACAGTGGCATGATTATAGCTCACTGCAGCCTTGACTTCCTGGGCTCAAGTGATCCTCCCACCTCAGCTTTCTGAGTAGCTGGGACTACAGGCACACACCACCGTACCTGGCTGGTTTTTAAATTTTTTATAGAGATGAGGTCTCACTGTGTTGCCCCGGATGGTCTCGAACACCCAGGCTCAAGCGATCCTTCTATCTCGGCCTCCCAAAGTACTGGGAGTACAGGCATGAGCCACCGTGCTCAGCCCAAACTTTATTCTGAGTGCCATGGTCATTGCTGATGGTCAGCACCCTCTGGAATGCAGCGGGGTGCCCACCCCACCACTCTGCATTCTGCCCATCCTTTAAGCCTGGCCCAAAGCCCACCTGTTCCCTGAAGCCTTCCTGGGATGCTGGGAGCCTGAAGCCCTGCTCCCCTGCTTCCCTTAATGATAATTCACTGCCTGCAAAACCGTTTAACACTCATGCCACACTTAGCCCTTCATTAACTTTTGATGATGTTGTCTTTCTGAGCAGACTGAAAGATATTTGAAGAGGGGCCGCCTCTTGTCCTCTGGATGTGCCAAGACTCCTCTGAACCCCGAGACACTCAGGGTGGCTTGGTGGACTGTGTGGACAAGCAGACTGCTTATAACTCTGATGACGTCGTCTAGGCAGACGGGTTTGTGGTTCAGGGCATTACCCTTCCACTGAAGACATAGCCCGCCTTCTTCAGGGTGATTGTCCCTTGAAGGTCACACAGGGAGGAAAGTGATCTTATACTTACTGCCACCTCTTCCTCCCCTCCCAACCTCCAGCTATAGGCAGGCCAGCAGCATTAGCCGAGGTGGCCGATGCGTCGTCTCTGCAGTCTCAGCTCTGCCTGAGAGGTGTTGCTAGTTGCCCTGCATTGCACTAGCCCTGGGAGTGATTTTGGGAATGGGCAGGCAAGGAACAAGCAAGAAGTCAGTGTTGCTGGTCAGGCGCAGTGGTAGGTCACACCTATAATCCCAGCACTTTGGGAGGCCAAGTTCTGCAGATCACCAGAGGTCAAGGGTTCAAGACCAGCCTGCCAGCATGGTGAAACCCCATCTCCAGTAAAAATACAAAAAATAGCCAGGCATGGTGGCACACACCTGTAGTCCCAGCTACTCAGAAGACTGAAACACTAGAATCACTTGGACCCAGGAGGCGGAGGTTGCAGTGAGCCTAGGACATTCAACTGCACTCCAGCCTGGGCGACAGAGAAAGACTGTCTCAAAAAAAAATAGAAGTCACCGTTGCTGTGGAGCTGTGCATTCACAGTCCTAGTTAAGTATGACCAGCTCAGGGACCACCCTTGATGTGAACTTGGGGCTCTCTGAAGGGAAGGCTACGCCTTAGGCCTGTCTCTGTGTCCACAGTGCCCAGCTTAGCATCTGGCTCATAGTAGGTGTGCATTCAGTATCTGCTGAAGGAACATTGCACTCTGGTTCCAAGGCAGCCAAGGAGTTCGTGGCGGTAGCGAAGAGAACAGACCTTAAGGACTGTACTGAAATGTCCCACCTGGGTCTGCTCCTGCCCCTGGGGAAGACATCGTCCCATTGGTATATGGCTAAGTTCTGGGTCTCCAGGACACAGGACAGAAAAGGCCCCTCGCCTTTTGTTGGTGGTGAAACGTCAATCTCCCCTGAAGAAAAGGGAACAAATTTCGTGTACAAGTCCAGAGCTGTTTTTTTTTTTGTTCTGTTTTGTTGGTTTTTTTGTTTTGTTCTGTTGTTGTTTTGCAAGATGGAGTCTTGCTGTGTTTCCCAGGCTGTAGTGCAGTGGTGCAATCTCAGCTCACTGCAACCTCCGCCCCCCAGTTCAAGCGGTTCTCCTGACTCAGCCTCCCGAGTAAGCTGGGATTACAGGTGAGTGCCACCACACCCAGCTAACTTTTGTATTTTTAGTATAGACAGGGTTTCATCAGGTTGGCCAGGCTGGTCTCAAACTCCTGACCCCGCCTGCCTCAGCCTCCCAAAGTGCTGGGGTTACAGGTGTGAGCCACCGGCCAAGTCCAGAATTTTATATAGCCTTGGAGCTCTCTTCTAACTTTAAAAGCTACAAGCTGGGCACGGTGGCTCATGCCTGTAATCCCAGCACTTTGGGAGGCCGAGGCGGGTGGATCACCTGAAGTCAGGAGTTGGACACCAGCCTGGCCAACATGGTGAAACCCCATCTCTACCAAAAATACAAAAATTAGCTGGGTGTGCCATTACATGCCTGTAATCCCAGCTACTCGGGAGGCTAAGGCAGGAGAATTGCTTGAACCTGGGAGGTGGAGGTTGCAGTGAGCCGAGATAATGCCACTGTGCTCCAGCCTTGGGTGACAGAGGAAGACTCTGTCTCAAAAAAAAAAAAAAAAAAAGGCTGGGCACGGTGGCTCACGCCTGTAATGCCAGCACTTTGGGAGGCTGAGGCGGGTGGATCATGAGGTCAGCAGTTCGAGACCAGCCTGGCCAACATGGTGAAACCCCATCTCTACTGAAAATACAAAAATTAGCTGGGCATAGTGGTGGACACCTGTAATCCCAGCTATGCGGGAGGCTGAAGCAAGAGAATCACTTGAACCCAGGAGGCAGAGGTTGCAGTGAACCCAGACCATGCCATTGCACTCCAGCCCGGGCAACAGAGCAAGACTCTGTCTCAAAACAAACAAAAAAACCTAGTAAGTTCAGTATGTTCTTGGTATCTTGGTACAAATAGTAAGAACTAGTTCTTAGTGTTGGCACTGCCTATGAGAACTGCATTTCCCAGAAAGCCAAGTCTTCCACACTGCTGAACTTTGACTTGGTGAACATGTCAGCAGGTCATTGAGCATTCAGGAGAGAAGGAAAGGGAGTTCCCTGGCCAGCGGCCTCTGCATCTGCTTACCAGAGACCCGTGTATTTACCCAGTTCTCTCCAGGCCAGAGGAGACAGTCAGTTGCTGGCTTCATTGCTCCAGTCCTGGAATTGTATAGCTGGAATGCCATTTACAGTGAGCCTCCAGAATATCCTCGGCCGGGTGCAGTGGCTCACACCTGTAATCCCAGCACTTTGGGAGGCCAATGCAGGCAGATTGCTTGAGCCCAGGAATTTGAGACCAGCCTGGGAAACATGGTGAAATCCGGTCTCTAATGAAAACAAAACTAAGCCGGGCATGGTGGTATGTGCCTGTAATTCCAGCTACTTGGGAGGCTGAGGCAGGGGAATTGCTCGAACCCAGAAAGCAGAGGTTGCATTGAACCAAGATCATACCACTGCACTCCATTCTGAGCAACAGAGCGAGACTTGATCTCAAAAAAAAAGAATACCCTTTCAAATCCCTCCTCTGATAATGATCCACAAGCCAAATTGGATAAGAAATTACAAAAACAGGTGGAGGTGGAGGTGGAGGAGATTGAAATTAACAACCAGGCTGAGCATGGTAGCTCATACCTGTAATCCCAGCACTTTGGGAGGCCAAGGCAGGAGGATCACTTAAGTCCAGAAGTTCCAGACCAGCCTGGGCAACATAGCAAGACCCTGTCTCTGTAAATGATAATTTTAAAAAATTAGCCATGTGTAGTGGAGCATGCCTGTAATCCCACCTACTCAGGAGGCTGAGGCAGGAGGATTGCTTCAGCCCAGGAGGTCGAAGTGGCAGTGAGCTATGATACCACTGCACTCCAGCCTGGGTGACAGAGCAAGACCCTGTAAGAAAAGGAAAGGAGAGAGAGAGAGAGAGAGAGAGAGACAGAGAGAGAGACAGAGAGAAAGAAAGAGGAAGGAAGGAAGGAAGGGAGGGAGGGAGGGAGGGAGGGAGGGAGGGAAGGAAGGGGAAAGAAAGAAAGAAAATAGAAGAAAGAAAAAAGGAAGGAAGAAAAGGAAAGGAAGAAAAGGGAGAAGGAAGGAAAGAAAGAAGGAGAGGAGCGGAGGGGAGGGGAGGGGAGGGGAGGAAAGACCAGGTGAAGGCTATTGGAGAAGCAAAGGACTGGAGGGAAAGGTCACCCTAAACTAGGCACCCCCATGGGGGTGGCAAAGACTGTTCTAAAGAGAATGAGAGGGCCAGGCACAGTGGCTTACACCTGTAATCCCAGCACTTTGGGAGGTCAAGGCAGGTGGATCACTTGAGGTCAGGAGTTCGAGACCAGTCTGGCTAAAATGGTGAAACCCTGTCTCTACTAAAAATACAAAAATTAGCGAGGTGTGTGGCACAGGCCTGTAATTCTGGCTACTCAGGAGGCTAAGGCAGGAGAATTACTTGAACCCGGGAGGTGGAGTTTGCAGTGAGCCATGATCAAGCCATTGCACTCCAGCCTGGGTGTCAGGAGCTAGACCCCATCTCAAAATAGATAAGGAGAATGAGAGGCTTCTATGAAATTGCTCAAAAAACTGGATCTAGATGGAGAGCTATAAAGACACCCCTACCCCATCCCCACTCCCCACTATGGAGGGTAACAGATCCCTGTCCAGAAGAGTCAGGCCAGTGCCCTGAAGCCCTAACTGGGTCTCTCACTGGGCCTTTGGCCCTCACTTGCCAAGTGCATAAGTGACTCACAATCACAGTCACCGTCATGTGTCCAGGGCCAGTGGTGCCAATTGTTTCCCATGCAGTATCTCATTTAGTCCTCTCAGCAACCCTTTGAAAGAGATGTGTTTCTATCCTCTTGTTACAAATGAAAGAAAAAAAAAAAAGACTTAAAAAGGCTAAATAACTTGCCCAAGGTCATGCAGCTAGTAAGTAGAAGAGCAGGGGTTCAAATCCAGCTCTGCCCATCACCCACGCTTCTAAAAGTTCTAATTTTTCCATTGAGGAATTTTTAAATTCCATTTGCTGGAAGAACCAGCCCATTTTCTGTCTGTCACAGGGCCATCTTGAAATAGTCCTGCCTCCACAGTCCCTTCTTCAGCCTGTCAAAGCCACGAAAACTTTCCCAAGATCCTAAGACCAGTAGGCAAGAAGCACTTCCAATCCCTGTTAAAGCCTTGTTCATGAGAGAACTCAAGCTTTCTACCCGCAGCCACTGGAGTTTCTGCTGTGGGAACTGGGGGACATTCTTGAGCCATGGAGGCCTTGAGGCCGTTGGGACTCAGGAATCTGTGATGATGCCCTCAGTTCCGCGAGTCTTGGATTACAGTTTATTTCTGCTCCACTATGTCTGAGGCCTCCTCTCCTCGCAGCAGCTATTGGGGCTGAAATGTCCAAAGTGGCTTTTGCAGTCACATGACTGATGCCTCATGTTCTTCCATGTGGTCTCTCTCCCTGACAGAGCAGTCTTGTCATCTCGTACAGTTGTTGGGCTCTGAGAACTCTCTATGGATGCTGTACACCATTGTGCCATTAACACTATGGCAACCCTCTACGGATGCTCTTCGCCATTGTGCCGTTACTCTGTGGCAACCCTCTATGGATGGTCTACGCCATTGCGCCATCACCTGTGCTACTCCCGGCCCCTCTATGGAAACTGCTGCCCGGGCAGCTGTGTCACACCAGCCTCTCTGCCACCCCCAAGCCCCCAAATATACAGTTCACTGGACCAGGATCCCATATAGGCTAGCCAATGATTTTGAAGTCATCTGGCTCAAAAATGGAGGGAAAGCCAGCCAGGCCAGTCAGATGGCCCTTTTTGGAAATTGGAGCAGAGAAACCAGACAGTAGAATCAGTGAGCCACAAGATGTCCTGAAGGCAAGTAGGGCCTGGTTGGACCAGTGTGCTGGCCAAAATTACACTGGAGAAGAAACTTGGTGATTGAAGCAAAACCAAAATGAGCTATGCCGTGGAGAAAATCTCCTTGTTGTGGAGGAAAAATGAGCTTGGTTTTGGCAAGAAGATAAAGGAGGAGAGGGCGAGAACAGAGCTGGGACTCCACAAAGGGCCGAGAGAGGCCAGCCCAGGGCTGCCTCCTGCCGTGGGTGCCATTGCAGCCAGTTTGCCACTCGTTCCCTCGGCTGTCAGTTGGCCTAGAAGTGGGCGGGTGACTTAGCTGTGCTGGTAAAATGTATGGGGATTTCCAGCCCATGCAGCATGCTGTCCCATTTGCCAGGTACAGTGGCTCACGCCTGTAATCCCAGCACTTTTGGAGGACGAGGCAGGTGGATCACAAGGTCAGGAGTTCAAGGCCAGCCTGGCCAAGATGGTAAAACCCCATCTCTACTAAAAATACAAAAATTGGGGGCTGGGCACAATGGCTCACACCAGAATTACACCTGTAATCCCAGAACTTTGGGAGGCCGAGGTGGATGGATCACCTGAGGTCGAGATCAGATCAGTCAGGCTAACATGGTGAAACCCCATCTCTACTAAAAATACAAAATTAGCTGGGCATGGTAGCACACACCTGTAATCCCAGCTACTCGGGAGGATGAGACAGGAAAATCACTTGAATCCGGGAGGCGGAGGTTGCAGTCAGACTCCGGGATTGTGCCACTGCACTCCAGCCTGGGCAATAGAGTAAGACTCTTACCTCCCAAAAAAAAAAAAAAAAAAAGTAGTTGTGTGCAGTGGCAGGTGCCTATAATCCCAGCTACTCTGGAGGCTGTGGCAGGAGAATCACTTGAACCCAGGCAGCAGAGGTTACAGTGAGCCAAGATCATGCCACTGCACTCCAGCCTGGGCGATAGAGTGAGACTCCATCTCAGAAAAAAAAAAAAAAGCATGGGGAGTTGGCTGGGACCATCTTGAGACCATGAGGCAACAAGACCAAGGGGAAAAGCCCACATACTGAGGATGGCAGAACCTATGTCCTCCATGACAGCATTGAGCCACCATACCTATCCTGGAATCCCCACTTCCAGTTTTACTGATCTGTAAGTCACTGTCTTTATTTTCTAGGCAGATTTCTGCTACCCACAGCCTAAAGCATTCCTCACCGCTTCTCAGAACCCCATGACTCTTGCTATAACTCCCAATGGAAAATCAACCTAAGTTTAGACATTAGAAATCAAATTATTGCTCATATGGAGGGAATAAGAATCAGGATTGGTCCTAGCCTACAGAGGAGTCCCAGCTCTGAGTCCTAGCCCCAAAGCCTAGGGGATATGGACAAGGAAAGAAAGAGATATTCACAAACGTTCCAGAAATCTTTTTTTTTTTTTTTTTTTTTTTTTTTTGAGACGGAGTCTTGCTCTGTCACCAGACTGGAGTGCAGTGGCATGATCTCGGCTCACTGCAACCTCTGACTGCCTGGTTCAAGTGATTCTCCTGCCTCAGCCTCCCGAGTAGCAGGGATTACAGGTAAGCACCACCATGCCCAGCAAATTTTTTCATATTTTTGTATTTTTAGTAGAAATGGGGTTTCACCATATTGGCCAGGATGGTCTGGATCTCCTGACCTCGTGACCCACTGACCTCGGCCTCCCAAAGTGCTGGGATAACAGGTGTGGGCTACCATGCCCGGCCTTAGACATCTTCTAAAACAGGGCTCAATAGTGAATTGTAGCAATTCAGTGGGGCTTTAATGCCTGAGATTTGGAGCAGGAGCAAGGGAACTAACTGGAAGAAGTTGATGGCGGCCAGAACTAAACTGGCCTAGTGGGAAACTAGGCCTTTTGGTTACTGTCTAGCCATCAACTTTAGTGCCATTTTAGATTCTCAGGAATAAGGTGTCCTCAGTTGCCATTCTCTGTGTGCATAGCCACCATCCCCCACCCCCACCCCCTCTGCAACTTTGTTCATTCCTCATCTCTCCCACCTCTCCTCTTTTTTCCTACATTTTCTTTCTGGCTTCTCTTTTTTTTCCTTGAGATGGAGTCTCACTGTCACCCAGGCTGGAGTGCAGTGGTGCAATCTTGGCTCACTGCAACCTCCACCTCCTGGGTTCAAGTGATTCTCCTGCCTCAGCCTCCCGAGTAGCTGGGACTACAGGTGCCCACCACCACACCCAGCTAATATTTTGTATTTTTAGTAGAGACTGGGTTTCACCATATTCGTCAGGCTGGTCTTGAACTCCTGACCTCATGATCCACCTGCCTCAGCCTCCCAAAGTACTGAGATTACAGGCATGAGCCACTGTGCCTCTTTCTGGCTTCTCTAAGCAAAGCTGGGAGCCAGAAATCTACAATACCTAACTCACTTCTATTAAGAACTCAATGGGCCAGGTGTGATGGCTCATGCCTATAATCCCAGCACTTTGGGAGGCTGAGGCAGGTAAATCACGAGGTCAGGAGTTTGAGACCAGCTGGCCAACATACTGAAACCCTGTCTCAACTAAAATACAAAAATTAGCCTGGCATGGTGACACATGCCTATAGTCCCAGGTACTCAGGAGGCTGAGGCAGAATTGCTTGAACCCAGGAGGCAGAGGTTGTGGTGAGCCGAGATTGTGCCACTGCACTCCAGCCTGGGCAACAGAGTGAGACTCCATCTCGGGGGAAAAAAAAATCAATGAGAGTTACTGTAGGAAGAGACAAGGATGTATTTTGGAAGACTTAGAATGCTGGTTGAAGGCCAAGGAATGAGGTTGGTAGGAGAGAAGCAATCAGTTGATGAAGACTAAAGAAAGCTTTCTTCTGGTCTTTCATCAAACAACATGGTGTGTGTGTGTGTGTGTGTGTGTGTGTGTTGCTTCAACACAAGAAATATGCCTGATTCTTCCCTTATGGAATGAGAAGCTGAACCCAAGAGCTCTAGCCCATCCTCTTTAAATCTCCCTTTTTGAAAATATGAAACAAAGAGAAACTGGCATCCTCCTAATGTATCTTAGAAATACACATTATTTCATTTTACTCAGACTTGGAGAAAAACCATCCCCAGCCCCATTTTCCCATCTCCAAACAATCTTCAGCATTTGTAGAGATGTGGCCCTGGAAATTCATCAGATATATGGGGCCCACCCATGGTGTGTTGTGATATTAGAATTTGCAACTGCCAGATTCTGGCACCAACCCCAGCACCTCTCAATGCTGTCCTTCTGCACCCCACATATTGTATGATGTTTTGAAGGGCAAAGCCAGTGCAACACTGATTTTTGCCTGTTGCTTTGTTCCCTCAACAGAGACGTAAGGAATGAAAGCTTCGATTGGGGTGAAAGAAGCAAAAAAGTTTAAACCCCTACTTTAATGGGATTAATGCTTTAACGTGAATCTTTTTTTTTTTTTTTTTTTTTGAGATGGAGTCTCACTCTGTGGCCCAGGTTGGAGTGCAGCAGCGTGATCTCGGCTAACTGCAACCTCCGCCTCCTGGGTTCAAGTGATTCTCCTTCCTCAGCCTCCCAAGTAGCTGGGACTATAGGTGCCCACCACCATGCCCAGCTAATTTTTGTATTTTTCGTAGAGATGGTGTTTCACCGTATGGGCCAGGCTGGTATTGAACTCCTGACCTTGTGATCCACCTGCCTTGGCCTCCCAAAGTGCTGCGATTACAGGTGTTAGCCATGGTGCCAGGCACTTAATGTGAATCTTAATAAACCCTGAATTCCTCCAGCAAGTTTCCCTATATATCACTGAGGATTCTCTGAAATCCAATAAGGAAAAATATTGGAAGACTTTTTCCCCTTCTTTGTCATCAAGGTTTTTCTCCGGGATGAATAGTGCCTGAAAGTTCTTCCACGATTTGTCCAAGCTCATTCCTTTTTTTGTGTGAATTCTCCAATGATGAGAAAGCTAAGCTTGTCCCCAAGTGATTTTCCACACTAATTATACTCCTAAGACTTCTCTCCAGTGTGGATGATCTCACATTCCGTATTCTCCATGCTTCCCCGAGTTTTCCACCTTCATTACATATGACCATTTTAAGTCCCACCTGAATTAGCTGATACTGTGGTTCTTCCTCCTCCATTATACTCACAAGACCCCTCTCTGCTTACAAAATCCCAGATGTCTGATTAGATCTGGGCACCATCTCAAAGCATTTTTACATACATTACACACAGTTTTTCTCTTTTGTGAATTCTCTGATGTTGAATGAGCTGTACTTTCCTGAAAGCTCTTGCACATTTCTGCATTGATAGAGTCTTTGTTGCATGTCAATTAGCTGATGCTGCATTGGAACGTTGATGATGCCTCCCCATCCCCAGGGATTCTCTCCAAAATCAACGTTACAGTGTTCAATAGCATGGAAGTCCCAGGGAAAACTGTCTATATAAATGACAGATGTTCTCTATGATACAAACACTAATATTGAATAAATTCTGAATTCTGTTGCACAACTTGGCCGTATCTTATTTGGAGTTTCTCTCACTTCTAAAACATGTAAATGGAATAATGGATTTTTTCTGTATTCATGGCACTCAATAGGATGGGGTCCTTAAAACGGTTCTCTACAATGTCCCCATATTTGCAATGGTCCAAGGGGTTCCTCCTGACTGCCACACAAACAAAATCCACTGACGACCATGGCATTAAACAGTTTCATTGATAAACCCTGAATTCCTCCAGCAAGTTTCCCTATATATCACTGAGGATTCTCTGAAATCCGATAAGGAAAAAAATTGGAAGACTTTTTCCCCTTCTTTGTCATCAAGGTTTTCCTCTGGGATGAATTAGCCTGATTAGTGCCTGAAAGTTCTCCCACGAGAAGTATTTTTTCTTTTTCTTTTGAGATGGAGTTTTGCTCTTGTTGCCCAGGCTGGAGTACAATGGTATGATCTTGGTTCATCACAACATCCGCCTCCCGGGTTCAAGTGATTATCCTGCCTCAGCCTCCCTAGTAGCTGGGGTATAGGCACCTGCCACCATGCCTGGCTAATTTTTGCATTTTTAATAGAGACAGGGTTACACTATGTTGGCCAGGCTAGTCTTGAACTCGTGACCTCAGGTGATCTGCCCGCCTTGGCCCCGAAAAGTGCTGGGATTACAGGTGTGAGCCACCATGCCCAGCCTACTCTGATTTTTCAAAATTCTTGTGGTAAAAACAAGATAGAGATGTTGGAGTTAGTAGTCACTTAGAGATTGAAAAATGTCTTCAAGAGGGGTTAAGTGTTGTCAGATGTATCTGCGTGGCCAAGAACTTAGATACAATGAAAAAGGATGAAAGTTAATTCATGTCACGTAATCATAAAAGGTTGTGTTCACAATGATGTTGGGGATCTCACGAAGGTTCCTTAATATAGACAACATTTTAACAATAGCCATATTTTAAGCAGTCCTCTTTTCTCTCCACAATGTATTCCTGGAACTGCTTTGTTAAAAAGTCACATTTTCTTTGAATAATTACTCATATCCTGAAGCAGCGTCAAACAAATTCTAATTCTAATAAATACATCATAAAAATAAAAAAATAGCCAGGTGCGGTGGCTCACGCCTATAATCCCAGCACTTTGGGAGGCCGAGGCACGTGAATCACCTGACGTCAGGAGTTCAAGACCAGCCTGGCCAACATGGTGAAACCTTGTCTCTACTAAAAATACAAAAACTGGCCGGGCGCAGTGGCTCACACTTGTAATCCCAGCACTGTGGGAGGCCAAGGCGGGCGGATCACGAGGTCAGGAGATCGAGACCACATCTCTACTAAAAATACAAAAAATTAGCCGGGCGTGGTGGCAGGCGCCTGTAGTCCCAGCTACTCAGGAGGCTGAGGCAGGAGAATGGCGTGAACCCGGGAGGCAGAGCTTGCAGTGAGCTGAGGTGGAGATCATGCCACTGCACTGCAGCCTGGGCTAGAGAGCAAGACTCTGTCCCAAAAAAACCAACCAAAAACAAAAAAAACTACCCAGGCAAGATGGTGCTTGCCTGTAATCCCAGCCACTCGGGAAGTTGAGGCAGGAGAATCCTTTGAAACCAGAAGGCGGAGGTTGCAGTGAGCCGAGATCACGCCACTGTACTCTAGCCAAAACAGAAACACGCCAAGTAATCCCACTGATTTTTTTTTTTTTTTTTTTTTTTTTTTTTTTTTGAGACGCAGTCTTGCGCTGTCATTTCAGCTGGAGTGCAGTGGCATGATCTCGGCTTACTGCAACCTCCGCTTCCCAGGTTCAAGGGATTCTCCTGCCTCAGCCTTCCGAGTAGCTGGAATTACAGGCACTCACCACCAAGTCTGACTCATTTTTGTATTTTTAGTAGAGATGGGGTTTCACCATGTTGGCCAGGCTGGTCTAAAACTCCTGACCTCAGGTGATCCACCCACCTCTGCCTCCCAAAGTGCTGGGATTACAGACATGAGCCACTGTGCCCGGCCTCAATTTGGTACTTTTTTTTTTGAGACAGAGCTTTGCTTTCCTTGCCCAAGCTGGAGTGCAACGGCATGATCTTGGCTCACTACAACCTCCACCCCCCAGGTTAAAACAATTATCCTGCCTCAGCCTCCTGAGTAGCTGGGATTACAGGCATGTGCCACCATGCCTGGCTAATTTTGTATTTTTAGTAGAGACAGGGTTTTGCCATGTTGGCCAGGTTGGTCTCAAACTATTGACCTCAAATGATCCACCCACCTCAGCCTCCCAAAGTGCTGGGATTGCAGGCATGAGCCACTGCAACCGGCCCGTTTGAGTGCTTTCTATCAATCCACCTTTGTCTCCTGACTCTTCCTCCTCTTCATATTGTTATTGAGTCCATCTAGTGAGTTTTAAATTTTTGTTATAAAATTTTTGTTTCAGAATTTCCATTTGAGGGTTGGTGCTGTGGCTCATGCCTGTAATCCTAGCACTCTGGGAGGCCGAGGCAGTCGAGTGACTTCAATTCAGGAGTTTGTGACCAGCCTGGGTGACATGACAACACCCTGTCTCTACAAAAAATACAAAAATTGTGCTCGCTTCAGCAGCACATATACTAAAATTGGAACAATACAGAGACTAGCATGGCCCCTGCGCAAGGATGACACGCAAGTTAATGATGTGTTCCCTATTCCTGCTACAGTCCACTGCCCGCTACCTCGCTTTGCTTCCCTTCCCCAGATCCTGCCATAACGTCACAGGCCTGTGACATCATAGCCTTCCCATGTCCATCTCGCGTTGCACCACTAAGGTTGGCAATTGGAAAACAATCTGCCCATCCCCACTCAGGCATGGCGGCTTGCCACCTACCGCTGTAGCCCTCGTGCAACAATAAATAAATAATAAAAATACAAAAATTAGCCAGGCATGGTGGTACATGCCTTTAGTCCCAGCTACTAGGGAGGCTGAGGTGGGGGGATCACTTGAGTCTGGGAGGCAGAGGCTGCAGGGAGCTGAGATCGTGTCACTGCACACCAGCCTGGGCAACAGAGTGAGACTCTTGTCTTAAAAAAAAGACGGCCAGGCACAGGGGCTCATGCCTGTAATCTCATCTACTTAGGAGGCTGAGGCAGGGGAATCGCTTGAATCTGGGAGGGGGAGGTTGCAGTGAGCCGAGATCATGGCAGGGCACTCCAGCCTGGGCAACAAGAGTGAAACTCCGTCTCAAAGCCTCAAAACAAAACAAAACAAAACAACAAACAAGGCCAAGTGCGGTGGCTCATGCCTGTAATCCTGGCATTTTGGGAGGCCGAGGCAGGCAGATCATGAGGTCAGGAGATTGAGACCATCCTGGCTAACACGGTGAAACCCTGTCTCTACTAAAAATACAAAAAATTTAGCCGGGCGTGGTGGTGGGCGCCTGTAGTCCCAGCTACTCAGGAGGCTGAGGCAGGAGACTCACTTGAATCCGAGAGGTGGAGGTTGCAAGTGAGCCAAAATCAGGTAACTGCACTCCAGCCTGGGTGACAAGAGCAAGACTCCATCTCAAAAAAAGAAAGAAAAGAAAGAAAAGAAAGAAAGAAAGAAAGAAAGAAAGAAAGAAAGAAAGAAAGAAAGAAAGAAAGAAAGAAAGAAAGAAAGAAAGAAAGAAAGAAAGAAAGAAAGAAAGAAAGAAAGAAAGAAAGAAAGAAAGAAAGAAAGAAAGAAAGAAAGAAAGAAAGAGAGAGAACAAGGAGGGAGGGAGGGAGGAAGGGAGGGAGGAAGAGAAACAAACAAAAAACAAAAAGTAAAGAAGTAGCCGGGCATGGTGGCAGATGCCTGTAATCCCAGATACTCAGGAGGCCAAGGCACTAGAATTGTTTGAACCAGGGAGGCAGAGGTTGCAGTGAGCTAAGATTGTGCCACTGCATTCCAGCCTGGGCAACAGAGTGAGACTCCATCTCAAAACAAACAAACAAACAAACAAAAACTAATAAAAGAATAGTAAGAGAATATTAAGCAACTCTACCTATATGAATCCAACAAGTTGGATGAAATGGACCAATTCCTTGAAAACTACAAACTACCAAAAAACACTCAATATGAAACATAATTTTTTAAATCTTGCAACAATTTAAAAAATTGAATTCATGGTTTTTTATTTTATTTTGTTTTATTTCAAGACTGCATCTCACTCTGTCACCCACACTGGAGTGCAGTGGCACAATCATGGCTCACTGCAGCCTTGACTTCCTGGGCTCAGGTGATGACCCCACCTCAGCCTCCTGAGTAGCTAGGACTACACACGCCTGCCACCACACCCAGTTAATTTTTTTATTTTTGTAGAGACAGGGTTTTGCCAAGTTGCCCAGGCTGGTCTCCAACTCCTGGAGCTCAAGCAATCCACCTGCCTTGGCCTCCCAAAGTGTTGAGATTACAGACATGAGCTGCCAGGGCCGGCTGAATTCTTTTTTGTTGTTTTGTTTTGTTTTGAGATGGTGTCTCGGTCTGTCACCCAGCCTGGAGTGCAATGGCGCAATCTCAGTTCACTGCAACCTTCGTCTCCTGGGTTCAAGCAATTCTCTTGCCTCAGCCTCCCAAGTAGCTGGGACTACAGGCGCCCACCATCACACCCAGCTAATTTTTTTGTAATTTTAGTAAAGACAGGGTTTCACCATGTTGGCCAGGCTGGTCTCAAACTCCAGACCTCAGGTGATCCACCCACCTCAACCTCCCAAAGTGTTAGGATTACAGGCATGAACCACCATGCCTGGCCTTGAATTCATAGTTTTAATAAAACAATTTCTTGTCTTCGTGGTCGCATACAACTAGTTTGATGATTCCCTGGAAGAACCCACGTGACTGCAGATCAAGTTCTACTCCAGGTGGAGATTTCTTACAGCGGAGGATACAATACAGGAACAGCAGGGAAAAGGATATTAACAGATGAAGGTTGGAAGGTCAAATGCACACTTTCTTATCCTCTCTCTGCAGGGACAGCACAGACATATCTTTTCCAGGAGCAAACTGCAAGGACCTGTGTGAGACTCCAGAACTCGAGTGGAGTCAAAATTTGTGTGGTTAGGCCAGGCGCAGTGGCTCACCCCTGTAATCCCAGCACTTTGGGAGGCCGATACGGGAGGATTGCTTGAGTCCAAGAGTCTGAGACTAGCCTGGACAACATGGTGAGACCTCATCTTTACTTAAAAAAAAAAAAAAAAAAAAAAAAAATTAGGCCAGGTGTGGTGGCTCACGCCTGTAATCCCAGCACTTTGGGAGACTGAGGCAGGAGGATTGTTTGAGGCCAGGAGTTGGAGACCAGCCTGGGAAACATGAAGAGACCCCATCTCTACAAAAAATAAAAATAAAAATTAGCTGGGCATGGCGGTGTATGCCTATGGTCCCAGTTACTTGGGAGGCTGAGGCATGAGAATCACTTGAACCCAGGAGGCGGAGGTTGCAGGGAGTCGAGATTGCACCACTGCACTCCAGCCTAGGTGACAGAGTGAGACCCCATCTCGTAAATAAATAAATACATAAATAAATAAATACTGGATGGAAATTACATCCATGCCCTGTAATTTCAAAGAAGGGAAAATCAAAGAGAAGTCTGCGGTGTAGAGGAAATCCCCCTGGACCTGGGATCTGGTCCAGACCAGGCACCGCCCTGAAAGGGAGCCCAAGAGTCACAGTGTGTGCACAAGAAATGGTGGGGGATTTTCTATTCTGGGATGAGGGAGAACTGCTGGCAGTGTTCTATGTTTTTTGTTTGTTTGCTTGTTTTTGAGACAGGGTCTGGCTCTGTCACCCAGGCTGGAGTGCATGTTGCGATCTCAGCTCACCTGCAACCTCCACCTCCTGGGCTCAAGCCATCCTCCCACCTCAGCCTGTTTTTTCTACTAAAAAGACAAAAATTAGCTGGGCGTGGTGGTGCACACCTGTAATCCCAAGTACTCAGGAGGCTGAGGCAGGATAATTGTTTGAATCCGGGAGGCAGAAGTTGCAGTTAGCCAAGATTGCACTGCTGTATTCCAGCCTGGGCAACAGAGCCAGACTGTCTCAGAAAAAAAAAAAAAAAAAGGCCAGGCACAGTGGCTAATACCTGTAATCCCAACACTTTGGGAGGCTGAGGTGGGCAGATCACGAAGTTAGGAGATAGAGACCATCCTGGTCAACTTGGTGAAACCCTGTCTCCACTGAAAATATAAAAATTAGCTGGGTGTGGTGGCGGGCGTCTGTAGTCGCAGCTACTCAGGAGGCTGAGGCAGGATAATCACTTGAACCTGGGAGGCAGAGGTTGCAGTGAGCTGAGATTGTGCCACTGCCCTCCAGCCCGGTGACAGAGTGACACTCCATCTCAAAAAAAAAAAAGAAAAAGAAAAAGAAAAAGAAAAGGAAATGACATGGTGCTGACTGAGGGACTGGGGCTGTGGAGGGAGGTGCCCAGCTGCAGGATAGGAGGGCAGGAGAGAGGGAGGACCTCTGACCCAGGATCCACCAAGAGGCTCTGAGCCTTTCCCAGGAAGCACTAAGGCCACACTTTCAACCGTGACACAAAGCCACTGGACACTTGGGCCCCGCCCCCCAAGCCATCTTCTTTGGTTAGTGATGCCGTCATTCCCCTGATCAAGCTAAGAAGATGTCTTATCCATATTTATTTGCCATAAATATTTATATAAATGAATGAATATATCAAATTCAGCTCTAAGGAATGAAAGAAAAAGCCTAGTGCTCATGTTCCATAGCCAGGGTCTAGCACTTCATCCAAAACAGTCACTCTTTAGAAATTCTTTATCATTTCATAAAGTGAATAAATGCTATCCCTACATTTCTGACACCACGTCCTCAACGCCACAGATTTTGGCTAGCTCACTGATTCCTTCTCTGATGACCGTGCTGTCAACATCAAAACACACTGCATCTGCTGAGTAGAAAAGCTTCCTCAGCTCTGAGTGGGAGACCATCCTTGGAAGAATTTTCCTCCCACAGAAAAAAAGATAAATGCATTTAAAGACATCAAATAAAATTATGAAAATATCCCATCTTGCCTACTAAGCCAATCTAATTTGTGTGAAAGTCAGTGCAGGCCACATAAGAGTGTACTCATGAATTCATTCATTTCTTTTTCCTTGTTTTTTTTTTTTTTTTTACTTCCCACATGACACCAATTTCTTTTTTCTTCTTCTTCTTCTTTTTTTTTTTCTTGATGGAGTCTTACTCTGTTGCCCAGGCTGGAGGGCAGTGGTATGATCTCAGCTTACTGCAACCTCCACCTCCCAGGTTCAAGTGATTCTCGTGCCTCAGCCTTCTGAGTAGCTGGGATTACAGGCACGTGCCACCACACCCGGCTAATTTTTTTATTTTTATTTTTAGTAGAGATGGGTTTCACCATGTTGGCTAGGCTGGTCTCAAACTCCTGACCTCAGGCGATCTGCCCACCTTGGCCTCCCAAAATGTTGGGATTATAGGCATGAACCACCGTGCCCGGCTGGTACCAACTTTTAAATATATTTGATGTTGAGGCTGGGCACAGTGGCTCATGCCTATAATCCCATCACTTTGGGAAGCTGAGGCAGGTGGATCTCCTGAGGTCAGGAGTTCCAGACCAGCTTGGCCAACATGGTGAAACCCCTTCTCTACTAAAAATAAAAAAGTAAAAATTAGCCGGGTGTGGTGGCATGTGCCGGTAATCCCAGCTACTCAGGAGGCTGAGGCAGGAGAATCGCTGGAAACCAGGAGGCAGAGGCAGAGAAACTACACACACACACACACACACACACACACACACACATATATACACATATATATGTGTGTGTGTGTATATATATATATATATAATGTTGAACCAATATTCACTTATTTTTTACCTAATTGTAGCAAGAAAGCAAGCATTAAAGCAGAGGTGTGCATAAGGCTTTATGGGCACACAGGAAAAGTGTTTAGCCTTATCTATGAAACAGGGCTTCAGACTGGGCATGATGTCTCTTGCCTGTAATCCCAGCACTTTGGGAGGCAAAGGCAGGAGGATTGTTTGAGGCCAGGAGTTTGAGACCAGCCTGGGCAACATACAGAAACCGAGTCTCTACTAAAAATAATAATGCAAAAAATTAGCTGGCGGTGGTGGTGCAAGCCTGTAATCCCAGCTACTCAGAAGGCTGAGGCACAAGAATCACTTGAACCCAGGAGGTGGAGGCTGCAGTGAGCTGAGATCGCGCCACTGCACTCCAGCCTAGGCGACAGAGCAAGACCCTGACTCTAACAAAAGAAGAGAAAAGAAAAGAAAAGAGGGAGGGGAGGGGAGGGGAGGGGAGGGGAGGGGAGGGGAGGGGAGGGGAGGGGAAGGGAGGGGAGGGGAAGGGAAGGGAAGGGAAGGGAAGGGAAGGGAAGGGAAGGGAAGGAAGGGAAGGGAAGGGAAGGGAAGGGAAGGGGGGAAGGGAAGGGAAGGGAAGGGAAGGGAAGGGAAGGGAAGGGAAAAGAAAAAAGAAAAGAAGGCTTCAAGGAGGCACAGATATTTGAGCTGAATCTGACAGGTAAGTGGTCCTCTGAGTGGGTTGTCGAAGGGCAGGGCATCGACTTGGTGTGTACTGGGAGGAGAGGGAGGGAGGTGGAGACAAGGAGAGAGGCTTGTGATGGCAGAGGGAGGAGCGTGAGCAAAGACAAGGAGGAGGAAGAAGCAGATGACCTGCTGGCAGCTACCCTGTGACTTGGCCCAGGAGCCTGGCAGTGCATCAGGAGTTCAGACTAAGCGGATCCTAGGGCCAGGCTAAGGAGTTTAGACTTCAACTTCCAGATACTGGGAAAGGCTCTAAGCCTCAGAAGAAAGGTCAGAGCTAAATATAAGGGCTAAACATACACAATGTTGCCAATGTAGAGGTGCTAGTTGAAGATGTGGTCTGATTAAAGTCCAGGGAGAGGCCAGGCACAGTGGCTCATGCCTGTAATCCCAGCACTCTGGGAGGCTGAGGCGGGAGGATCACTTGAGGACAGGAGTTCAAGACCAGCTTGCTCAACATGACAGAACCCCATCTCTACTAAAAATACAAAAATTACCCGGGCAGGGTGGTGTGCACCTATAGTCCCAGCTACTCAGGAGGCCAAGGCAGGAGAATCGCTTGAACCTGGAAGGCAGAGATTGCAGTGAGCCAAGATCATACCACTGCAGTCTAGCATGGGCGACAGAGCGAGACCCTGTCTCAAGAAAATAAAAAATAATAAAAAATAGGCTAGGCGCGGTGGCTCACACCTGTAATCCCAGCACTTTGGGAGGCCAAGGCGGGCAGATCACGAGGTCAGGACATCGAGACCATCCTGGCTAACATGGTGAAACCCCATCTTTACTAAAAATACAAAAAATTAGCTGGACGTGGTGGCGGGTGCCCATAGTCCCAGCTACTCAGGAGGCTGAGGCAGGAGAATCACTTAACCTGGGAGGCAAAGCTTGCAGTCAGCTGAGATCGCGCCACTGTACTCCTGTCTGGGCGACAGACCGAGACTCCATCTCAAAAAAAAAGAAAAAGAAAAAGAATAAAAATAAAGACCAGGGAGAATAGAGAGAGGGAGAAGAGAAGAGCGCTAAGGACAGAGCCTACAGGACCATCACCTTTACGTCCTGATTTGAACCCGGGCAGGAGAAGGAAAACAGTGAAGTTACAGGAAGAAATTCTGGGAGGCACACTGCTGCACAAGCTGCAGAGGACAGAGATTCAAAAAGAATTTTTTTTTGAGACAAGTTCTCACTCTGTCACCCAGGCTGGAGTGCAGTGGTGCGATCATGACTCATTGCAGCCTCCAACTCCTGGGCTCAAGCGATCTTCCTGCCTCAGCCTCCCAAGTAGCTGGGACTACAGGCATACACCACTACACCTGGCTAATTTTTAAAATTTTTTTTGTAGAGATGGGGGTCTTGCTATGTTGGTCAGACTGGTCTTGAACTCCTGGACTCAAGCAATCCTCCCACCTAGGTCTCCCAAAGTGCTGGGATTATAGGCATGAGCCCCCATGCCTGGCCTTTATTTTTTAGAAAAGCTTTGGACTAGAATTAGGGTGAAAGGGATCCTCAAGGTGGCCTAGACCAGCCTCCCATCAGAAACTAATATGTCATCTACAAGGCTACACAGATGACGTAAGTAGTCTCTATTTAGAATAGACTGTGGTTAAAAACAGACTCAAAGCAGCTGACCAACCCACTGCTCAACTGATTTCCAACCAATGCAGTTGGCAGAATAATGCCATTTAAAGTCGACCTGGAAAAAAAATATCTTTTAAGTCAAGGGTCAGCAAGCTATGGCTTGTAGGCCAAATCCACCTTGCCATCTGGTTTTGTATGGCTCACAAGTAAGAACGATTTTTACATTTTATTTTACTTTTTTTTTTCTGTCACCCAAGCTGGAGTGCAGTGGTGCCATCATAGCTCACTGTAGCCTCAAACTCCTGGGCTCAAGTGATCCTTCCATCTTGGCCTCTCGAGTAGCTGGGACTACAGGTGTGAGCCACCATGCCCGGCTGACTTTTACATTTTAAACAGTTGGGAAAAAAAATCAATAGAAGAATAATATTTTTTAACATGTAAAAATTAGGCCGGGCGCGGTGGCTCAAGCCTGTAATCCCAGCACTTTGGGAGGCCGAGACGGGTGGATCACAAGGTCAGGAGATCGAGACCATCCTGGCGAACACGGTGAAACCCCGTCTCTACTAAAAAAATACAAAAAACTAGCCGGGCAAGGTGGCGGGCGCCTGTAGTCCCAGCTACTTGGGAGGCTGAGCCAGGAGAATGGCGTGAACCTGGGAGGAGGAGCTTGCAGTGAGCTGAGATCCGGCCACTGCACTCCAGCCTGGGCGACAGAGCGAGACTCCATCTCAAAAAAAAAAAAAAAAAAAAAAAAAAAAACAACGTAAAAATTAACAAAATTCAAATTTCAGGCTGGCCACAGTGGCTCACACCTGTACCCTAGCACTTGGGGAGGCTGAGGCAGGAGGATTACTTGAAGCCAGGAGTTCAATACCAATCTGGGCAACATAGCAAGATCCCATCTCTACAAAAGTATTTTTTAAATTAGCCAGGTGTGGTGGCATGCGCCTATAGACCTAGCTACTCAGGAGACTGAGGCAGAAGGATTGCTTGAGCACAGGAGTTTGAGACCAGCCTGGGGAATATAGCGAGATTCCTTCTCTTTAAAAAAAAAAAAAAAAAAATTGTTGGGGCATGGTGGTGCATGTCTGTGGTCCCAGATACTCAAGAGCCTGAGGTAGGAGGATGACTTGAGCCCAGGAGTTCAAGGGTGCAGAGAGCCGAGATCAGACCTCAGCACTTCAGTGACAGAGTGAGACCCTGTCTCCAAAAAAACAAAAAAAGCAAGACCATCAGCCTTGAATTTGAAAGGAAATGTACATTTCCTCCAGTGAAAGTGAGAACTGATTTACACATCCCCAGCTGAACACTAGGCCTGATTTACGAGTCAGAATTCTTGACACCTGCCTCCTGGATTGTAATGTGGTCTCAAGAAGAAAACAGAATATTTTTGGCTTTTTTTAGAGACAAGGTCTCACTTGTCGTCCATACTGGAGTGCCAATGGTCTAATCATAGCTCCCTGCAGCCTCAACCTCCTGGGCTGAGGTGATCCTCCCGCCTCAGCCTCCTGAGTAGCAGAGACTACAGGCATGCACCACCACACCAGCTAAGTTATTATTATTATTATAGAGATGAGGTCTTACTAGTTACCCAGGCTGGTCTTGAATTCCTGGCCTCAAGTGATTCTCCCATCTTGGCTTCCCAAAGTGCTGGGATTACAAGTGTGAGCCACCGTGCTGGCCAAAATAGAATGTTAGAGACTCACTTTACATTGAATTTACTTGGAAGGCTGATTCTTTTCCCACACCCTCCCTAGGAGAGCGAGCAGGATTTTAGGACCTTAATTCTGCCCATGAAATGGTCAGGCCAGGGGAAATGGCCTTCACCTGTTGGGTTACAAGAGTATGAATGCCCTCCCTGTTTGATTGAGCAGCACAGGAAACTCAGCCACAGCTCCTTTTTGCGCTTCACATCCTGCTCTGCAAAATGCTTTACTTCCCTGTACACGTCCGATTTCCTCGTTTTTATTTCCATTTCTATTTCTATTTTTATTTCGAGACGGGGTCTCACTCTGTTGTCCAGGCTGGAGTACGGTGATGTGATCTCAGATCACTGCAACCTCTACCTCCTAGGTTCAAGTGATTCTCCTGCCTCCCAAGTAGCTGGAATTATAGGCGCCTGCCACCACGCCTGGCTAATTCTTTTGTATTTTTAATAGAGACAGGGCTTCACCATGTTGGTCAGGCTGGTCTCAAACTCCTGACCTCAAGTGATCCACCTGCCTCGGCCTCCCAAAGTGATGGAATGACTGGTGTGAACCACCACGCCTGGCCAATTTCCTCCTGTTTTCATTGCCTCCACCAGGAGTGACTCACAATTCCTGCATATTTAAAATTCTCGTGGCTGCTGGGCGCGGTGGCTCAAGCCTGTAATCCCAGCACTTTGGGAGGCCGAGACGGGTGGATCACGAGGTCAGGAGATCGAGACCATCCTGGCGAACATGGTGAAACCCCGTCTCTACTAAAAAACACAAAAAACTAGCCAGGTGAGGTGGCGGGCGCCTGTAGTCCCAGCTACTCGGGAGGCTGAGGCAGGAGAATGGTGGGAACCCGGGAGGCGGAGCTTGCAGTGAGCTGAGATCCGGCCACTGCGCTCCAGTCTGGGCGACAGAGCGAGACTCCATCTCAAAAAAAAAAAAAAAAAAAATTCTCGTGGCTATACGGGAAAAAAAATCTGCTGAGTAAGTTCAGTTGCTTCAAAGTAAATTGTGTACATTAGAATTCCACACACAGAAAAATCATTGACGGAGATTGGACTCTGGATTCTTCATATTTGGCTCTAACAGGGAGGGAGAGGGCAGGGCCATGGGTAGAAGACATCCCGGTGGGAAGGTCTATTCTCAGATTCTCAGACACAGAGGCTCCCAGGCCCCATCTGGACCACTGCCTTCTGCAGCTCAGAACAGAACACAGAACTTCTGCTTGGCTTGCTCCAGCTAGTTCACGTGGGGCAAGCAAAGGGACAATTGATTTTAGAAAAAAAAAACTACTGCTGACAAGGCCTTCTCGCCCCTAGTTCCAAAGTACAAAAGCAAGTTTTCCTGCAGGACCAGCCTTTGGAGGCCTGATTTTGGGTAAAAGGAAAAAAAAAAAAAAGTTCCTTACCCAAACAAACGCTTTCCCAACTTCTCAATCTCTGTATCTTTCAAGAGACGTCTAAGGTCACCTTGCTTCCTTCACCTTTTGTTAGAACTGACCTCTTGTCTTCACCTGTGTAAGAAAAAATAAAAGCCGGTACAGAGGTTGTGAAGGTCACACATAGTTGCGAGAACCAAGCTTACTTGCTTTGGTAGTAGAGATAAATTTGCTCAGGTCCCCAGGCATTGAAAGAGTACATAGTAGATTCTGAAAACACACACTAATGGCCAGGTGCGGTATCTCACATCTGTAATCCCAGCGTTTGGGAGGCCAAGGCAGGTGAATCACCTGAGATCAGGAGCTCAAGACCAGCCTGGTCAACGTGGTAAAACCCCGTCTCTACTAAAAATACAAAAATTAGTGAGGCATGGTGGCAGGCACCTGTAATCCCAGCTACTCAGGAGGCTGAGGCAGGAGAATCACTCGAACCTGGGAGGCGGAGGCCGAGATCACACCATTGCACTCCAACCTGGGCAACAGAGCAAAACTCCACATAAAAAAAAACCAACAAAACAAAACAAAAAAGATACTAAGGACTACAAGAAGGCAGGGGAAGGAGGGCAAGGACTGAGAAACCACCTATTGGGTACTGTGCTCAAACCCTGGGTGATGGGATCAGTCGTACCCCAAACCTCAGCATCATGTGATATACCCATGTAACAAACTTGCACATGTACCCCTTGAAGCTGAAATAGAAGTTGAAATTGAAATGATATATAATATAACCGGCTATTCTGGGAAGCTGAGATCTTCTGCATGCCACATAGTTGACACTGATTTTTAAAATTAAGGTGAGGAGTAGGACTGAGAAACCACCTATTGGGTACTGTGCTCAAACCCTGGGTGATGAGATCAGTCGTACCCCAAACCTCAGCATCATGTGATATACCCATGTAACAAACTTGCACATGTACCCCTTGAAGCTGAAATAGAAGTTGAAATTGAAATGATATATAATATAACCGGCTATTCTGGGAAGCTGAGATCTTCCGCATGCCACATAGTTGACACTGATTTTTAAAATTAAGGTGAGGAGTAAACTGCTGGCCAGGCACGGTGTCTCACGCCTGAAAACCCAGCACTTTGGGAGGCCAAGGTGGATTACCTGAGGTCGGGAATTCAAGACCAGCCTGGCCAACGTGGCAAAACCTGTCTCTACTAAACATACAAAAATTAGCCAGGTGTGGTGACCCGCACCTGTAATCCCAGCTACTCAGGAGGCTGAGACAGGAGAATCACTTGAACCCAGGAGGTAGAGGTTGCAGTAAGCCAAGATCACGCTACTGCACTCCAGCCTTAGCCTCCTGAGTAGTGGGGACTACAGATGCACACCACTATGTCTAGCTAATTTTTTATTTTTTCTAGAAACAGGGTCTCACTATGTTGCCCAGGCTGACCTTGAACTGATGGCCTCAAGGGATCCTCCCACATAGGCCTCCCAAAGTGCCAAGATGACAGCTGTGAGCCGCCACACTGGGCCTGCAGTTTCTTATAAAGCTAAACATATACGTACCATAAGACCCAGCAAGGCTGGGTGTGGTGGCTTATGCCTGTAATCCCAAAATTTTGGGAGGCTGAGGCAGGCAGATCACCTGAGGTCAGGAGTTCAAAACCAGCCTGACCAACATGGTGTAACCCTGTCTCTACTAAAAATACAAAATTAGCTGGGCATGGTCACGTATGCCTGTAATCCCAGCTATTAGGGAGGCTGAGGCAGGAGAATGGCTTGAACCCAGAAGGCAGAGGTTGCAGTGAGCCAAGATTGTGCCATTGCACTCCAGCCTGGGCAACAAGAGTGAAACTCCATCTCAAAAAAAAACAAAAACAAAAACAAAAAAGACCCAGCAATCCCAATCTTAGAGTTTTATCGAAGATAAAAACCAAATGTTCATCAACAGATAAAATGTTCATCAACAGATAAATAGCTAAACAAATTGTTCATCAACAGATAAATAGCTAAAAACCCAAATGTTCATCAACAGATAAATAGCTACACAAATTGTGGTATATCCCTACAATGGAACACTACTCAGTAATAAAAAGAAATGAATTACTGATACATGCTACAACATGGATAAATATTTTCAAAATTATACCAATGGGGCCGGGTGCGGTGGCTCACGCCTGTCATCCCAGCACTTTGGAAGGCTGAGGCAAGCAGATCATGAGGTCAGGAATTCGAGACCAGATCGCGCCACTGCACTCCAGCCTGGGTAACAAGAGCGAAACTCTGTCTCAAACAAAACAAAACAAAAACCCCATTGTTCTCTTTATACAGATAAACTTTTTCTTTTTCTTTTTTTTTTTTTTTTTGAGATGGAGTCTCACTCTGTAGCCAGGCTGGAGTAGAGTGGTTCGATCTCGGCTTGCCACAACCTCTGACTCCTGGGTTCAAACGATTCTCCTGCCTCAGCCTCCCTAGTAGCTGGGATTACAGGCAAGCACCACCACGCCCAGCTAATTTTTGTATTTTTAGGAGAGATGAGGTTTCACCATCTTGGCCAGGATGGTCTCGATCTCCTGACCTCTTGATCCACCCAACTTGGCCTCTGAGAGTGCTGGGATTACAGGCATGAGCCACTGTCCCTGGCCTGAAACTCAATTCTTAACCACTTGGGTCTGGACAGTTTGCGCTCGTTTTATTTCCCCTTACCTTGACTTCTTACTTTTAACTCCCAGTTTTTGTTTTTTTAATTTTTATTTTATCATATGTATTCTCACTCTAAGTTGTCTCAGATCAACAAGAAATGAGGCAGAGTATAAAATAAAGAAATAAACATAATTGAATAAAGTTGCTTTTTAATAACAGTACAACTCATTTATAAGCAAAAAGATACTGAAAATTTGTCTCTAAAGTAAACTATTATGTGCAGAATCTTCTGTTCCAGCTGACTTTCATTATAAAACAGAAAACGTGTCCCTTCAGGAAAAAGAATTCTAGTCCCAAAATGTTATAAAAATTATACTTTAAAATGGCAGCATCTATGTAAATTCACATATTTTAAGGCAAGTAAGTATGCTATTGTGAGTTATCAAGAATAATATGCAAAAGAAGTCACAAAATACAAATGCAAAATAACTAGAGTAGCTTTTATGTCTTCATGAAATGACTTAAAGCTGCAGGAAAAGAACATGAGTTTTCCTAACAGGACACGCCACTCTTTGAGTCTCCATGTTCACCTTTCCCTGGAATCCACTGAAGCAGGAATTCTCAGATCATGGGCAAGCTCTTATCCTTTCACTTTCTACATCCCTGTAAGTCTCTGTTTTTGTTGTTGTTGTTGTTGTTATTGTTGAGACAGGGTCTTGCTCTGTTGCCCAGCATGGAGTGAAGTGGTGTGATCATAACCCACTGCAGCCTTGACCTCCTGGGCTCAAGGAATCCTCCCTCCTCAGCCTCCTGACTAGCTGGGACTAGACATAGCCACCATGCCCAGCTAATATTTTTCATGTTTTCCGGAAGAAACGGAGTCTTGCTATGTTGCTCAGGCTGGTCTGAAACTCCTGGTCTCAAGAAGTCTTCCTGTCTCAGCCTGTCAGAGCCCTTAGATTACAGGTGTGAGCAACCAGGCCCAGCTCAGGCCACTGTTTTTACAAGTCCATTAATACTGGTCTTTCCAATCAATTTCTTTTTTCAACTTAAATTTATTTAGAGAGGAAACAACTTAAATAATATATAGTATGTGTGAATTCATGGGTTTGCTATTTTCCTAAGGTAAACTAAAATCAATTCATAAGTATTAAAAAAAAATAGTATGGGGCTGGGCGTGGTAACGCCTGTAATCCCAGCACTTTGGGAGGCTGAGGTGGGAGGATCACCTGAGGTCAGGAGTTCAATATTAGCCTGGCCAACATGGTGAAACCCTGTCTCTACTAAAAATACAAAAATTAGCCGGGCATGGTGATGTGTGCCTATAGTCCCAGCTACTCTGGAGGCTGAGGCGGGAGAATTACTTGAACTCAGGAGGCAGAGGTTGCAGTGAGCCGAGATCATACCACTGCACTCCAGCCTGGGCAACAGAACGAGACTCCAACTCAAAATAAATAAATAAATAAATAAATAAATAAATAAATAAATAAATAAATAAATAAAGTGTGTTACCCTAAAACTATCTCTTTCACCCCATGTTGCCCATGGAACAGTGGTGGGGGGCTCTGTCCTGGGGGATAAGTATGCACTGGGCTGCTCCCAGCCTTTGGAAGTAGATTAACTAGGCTGAATGGAGTAGGAAACCTGGCCACAGTGAGATATGCATGTCAATGAGTCAGCAGAGAGAGGAGGAAGACTCCCCCTAGTTAAAGAGAAAATGAGGCTGGCCGGGTCTGGTGTCTCACGCCTGTAATCCCACCACTTTGGGAGGCTGAGCCAGGCGGATCACCTGAGGTCAGGAGTTCATGACCAGCCTGGCCAACATGGAGAAACCCTGTTTCTACTGAAAATAGAAAATTAGCCGGGCGTGGTTGCGCATGCCTGTGATCCCAGCTACTTGGCAGGCCAAGGCAGGAGAATCGCTTGAACCCAGCAGGCAGAGGTTGCAGTGAGCCAAGATCGCATCATTGCACTCCAGCCTGGACAACAAGAGTGAAACTCCGTCTCAAAAAATAAATAAACAAAAATTTTAAAAAAAAGAGAAGTTTGGGCACGGTGGCTCACACTTGTAATCCCAGCACTTTGGGAGGCCGAGGCAGGCGGATCACAAGGTCAGGAGATCAAGACCATCCTGGCAAACACTGTGAAACCCCGTCTATACTAAAAATACAAAAACTTAGCCAGGCGTGGTGGCAGGCGCCTGTAGTCCCAGCTACTCGGGAGGCTGAGGCAGGAGAATGGTGTGAACCCGGGAGGCAGAGCTTGCAGTGAGCCGAGATTGCACCACTGCACTCCAGCCTGGGCGACAGAGCGAGGCTCCGTCTCAAAAAAAAAAAGAAAAAAAAAAGAGAAAATGAGGCGAGGTGGGAATACTTTTGCTGAAACATATGCAAAGAGCTCTTGTTGAATGATTGCTGAGCAGGGACATTAAGAAATATCTTCAGACATGGATGCAGCTGGAAACCATCATTCTTAGCAAACTATCACAAGAAGAGAAAACCAAACACCGCATGTTCTCACTCATAGGTGGGAACTGAACAATGAGATCACTTGGACTCGGGAAGGGGAACATCACACACTGGGGTCTATCATGGGGAGGGGGGAGGGGGGAGGAGGGAGGGATTGCATTGGGGAGTTATACATGATATAAATGATGAATTGATGGGTGCTGACGAGTTGATGGGTGCAGCACACCAACATGGCATAAGTATACATATGTAACAAACCTGCACGTTATGCACATGTACCCTAGAACTTAAAGTATAATAAAAAAAAAAAAAAAAAAAAAAAGAAATATCTTCAGAAAGCATGGGGTGAGGACACCTCACTGTCACATGGTCACCATTAGCAAATAGCTCACCCCAATTCTTTCTTGTTGTCACGTAGAAATGACAGGTGGATTTCCAACAGTCATTCCAATAGAAATCCAACAGTAATTGCAATTGGCTTTTATTTTTATTTTTATTTTTTTGAGACGGACTCTCACTCTTGTCCAGGCTGGAGTACAGAGGCATGATCTCAGTTCACTGCAACCTCTGCCTCCCGGGTTCAAGCAATTCGCCTGCCTCGGCCTCCCAAGTAGCTGGGATTACAGGCATGTGCCACCATGCCCAGCTAATTTTGTATTTTCAGTTGAGATGGGGTTTCACCGTGTTGCCTAGGCTGGTCTCAAACTTCTGGGCTCAAGCAATCCTCCCACCTCAGCCTCCCAAAGTGCTGGGATTACAGGTGTGAGTCACTGCGCCTGGCCAAAAATGCAGATTATTGAGCCCTATCCCAGAGGTATGTTCCTTCAGAGATTATAATGGATGTTAACATTGAGAACCATTGTTCTGAAAGAAACCCTGTTGTAGAGTAAACAGAGGGTGAACAGCAAGGAGACCTGAGATCTAGTCACAGATCTGTAGTCAATCAGCTATGACCTCAGACCAGAGCCAAATTGCTGCCTTCTGGAATGTGGGAAAAGGCCTGGGTCTGAGCAAAAGTTCCCAGCCTAGAAACACCTGGGGGTCTTTTTTTTTAAATTAATTTATTTATTTATCTATTTACTTTATTTTGAGACAGAGTCTCATTCTGTTACCCAGGCTGAAGTGCAGTTGTGTGATCTCAGCTCACCACAACCTCTGCCTCCCAGGTTCAAGTAATTCTCTCACGTCAGCCTCCTGAGTAGCTGAGACTACAGCCACACACTATTACACCTGGCTAATTTTTGTATTTTTAGTAGAGATGGGGTTTCACCATGTTGACCAGGTTGGTCTCGAACTCCTGACTCAAGCGATCCACCCATCGTGGCCTCCCAAAGTGCTGGGATTGCAGGCATGAGCCACTGCACCTGGCCTCTGGGTAGCTTTTTGAATTCTGATGCTGCTACACCAGAGTCCATACTTTACGATTCAGTTTACATTAAGTTGTAGAACAGGCTGAAACTAATTTATAACGGGAATGATCAGATCAATGGCTGCCTGATTGGAGGGTGGGAGTGGATCGACTGAGAAGGTACACAGGGGAAGGATTTTGGGGATGATAGTGATGTTCTGTCTTGATGGCAATATGGGTTACATGGGTGCATGCATTTGTTAGAATTCATTGAGGGGTACACATAAGATTTGTACATTTTACTATATGCATTAAGATTTTTTTTTTTTTTTTTTTGTAGAGACAAGGGTCTCACTATGTTGCCCAGGCTGGTCTTGAACTCCTGGGCTCCCACCTTGGCTTCCCAAAGTGCTGGGATTTCCTAAGCCATCGTGCCCAGCCTAGAATATTGATTCTTTTCTTTCATGCTATGTTATTATTTAAAGCCATGATTTAGATGATGCTCTGTCTCTGGTCTGGAATGCAAGTTTATTCATTGGAAAAATATGATCTACATTGCAACGTGATCCTCAGGAACACATTGAAGCACAAAGGAAGAGACTTATGTGCTTTCTCTCTTTTTTTGAGACAGGGTCTTGCTCTGTCATCCAGGCTGGAGTGCAGTGGTGTGATCTCGGCTCACTGCAACCTCTGCCTCCTGGGTTCAAGTGAGTCTCATACCTCAATCTCTTGAGTAGCTGGGATCACAGGCATGTGCCACCATGCCCAGGTAATTTTTGTATTTTTAGTAGAAACGGAGTTTCACTATAGTACTCAGACAGACCTTTTTTTTTTTTTTTTTTTTTTTTTTGAGATGGAGTCTCACTCTCTTGCTCAGGCTGGAATGCAGTGGCGCGATCGCAGCTTACTGCAACTTCCACCTCCCGGGCTCAAGAGATTCTCTTGCCTCAGCCTCCCAAGTAGCTGGGTCTACAGGTGAGTGCCACCACACCCGGATAATTTTTTGTATTTTTCGTAGAGACAGGGTTTCACCGTGTTAGCCAGGATGGTCTCGATCTCCTGACATCGTCATCCGCCTGCCTTGGCTTCCCAAAGTGCTGGGATTACAGGCATAAACCACTGCACCCGGGCATTGCCCAGGCTGATCTTGAACTCCTGAGCTCAAGTGATCTGCCCACTTCGGCCTCCCAAAGTGCTGGGATTACAGGTGTGAGCCACTGCACCTGACCTATATGCATATTTTATGTCCAAAGAAAAAAGGACTATAAATAAATATAAGAGTCTTGTTATAATATGTGTGCTGAAGTGTTTAGGGGTGAAATGTACTAATGCCACAATTCATTTTCAAACGCCTCCAAATAGAATGGTTTGAGGGATAGATAGTTGAATAGGTTATACGATAAACTGAGTATAATGAAATGTTAATTGTAGACTTCAGGGGTGGGTGTGGATATTCACTGCAAAATTCTTTCAACTTTTCATTAAGTTTGAACATTTCTTAAAAACATTAATTCATTTATTTTTTAGAGACAAGGTCTTGCTCTGTTTCCCAGGCTGGAGTGCCATGATGTTATCCTAGCTCACTGCAGCCTTGAACTCCTGGGCTCAAGGGACGCTCCCTTCTCAGCTCCCAGGAAGCTGGGACTACAAGTGTGCTCCACCGCACTTGGCTAATTACCCAGGCTGGTCTCAAACTCTTGTCCTCAAGTGATCCTCCCACCTCGGCCTCCCAAAGTGTTAGGATTACAGGTGTAAGCCCCACACCTCAAACGTTTTTATAATGAAACATTCAAGGGAAATTCTGATGCTGAGACCCTACACTTAACATCTGTTAATGAGACATTTCCTCAATTAAATATTCTACCATTGGAAATTGGTACATTTCTTTGTCAAAGGCAACAGTTTTTAAGCCATTCACATACACATGTTCCTGGGAGAAGTGACACTGTGGGAGATTGTTGTGATTTTTTACCTCTGAAAATGAACTTATCGGGGAATACGTTCATGATCTCTCCACAGGTTCTAATAAAGGGGGGAGAACTGGGTTCTGCACCTGGCCTTGTTGTCGTGGCTACTGTTGCTTTCAGGCGATGGCACCTGTTCTCCAGGTGTGATTCTGGACTTGTACTTGCTTTAGTCATATATGACCACCAGGGGGAGCAGTCACCTCACAGTTCCCTGGAGCGTCCACACTCCAAACTCACAGCTTGAAATGTCACCTGGCTGTCTGAGGTCATCCACGGTTATTTTCTTTCTTACTTTCTCTACTTCCTTCCTTCCTTCCTTCCTTCCTTCCTTCCTTCCTTCCTTCCTTCCTTCCTTCCTTCCTTCCTTCCTTCCTTCCTTCCTTCCTTCCTTCCTTCCTTCCCTCCCTCCCTCCTTCCTTCCCTTCCTTGCTTCCCTTCCTTCCTCCCTCCTTCCTTCCTTTCTCTTTTTCTTTCTTTTCCTTCCTTCCTTCCTTTTTCTTTCCTTCCTTCCTTCCTTCCTTTCATCTATGGTTATTTTCTTTCTTACTTTTCCTTTCTCCTTCCTTCCTTCGTTCCTTCCTTCCCTTCCTTCCTTCCTTCCCTTCCTTCCTCCCTCCTTCCTTCCTTCCCTTCCTTCCTTCCTCCCTCCTTCCTTCCTCTTTTTCTTTTCCTTCCTTCCTTCCTTTTTCTTTCTTTCCTTCCTTCCTTCCTTTCCTTCCTTCCTTTTTTTCTCTTTCTCTCTCTCCCCCTCCCTTCCTTATTTCTTTCTATCTTTCTTTCAATCCTTCCTTCCTTCTCCCCTCCCCTTCCCCCCCGCTTCCCAACGGGGTTTCGCTCTTGTTGCCCAGGCTGGAGTGCAGTGGCGCGATCTCGGCTTACTGCAACCTCTGCCTCCTGGGTTCAAGTGATTCTCCTGCCTCAGCCTCCCAAGTAGCTGGGATTACAGGTGCCCACCATCATGCCTGGCTAATTTCATATTTTAGTAGAGATGGGCTTCCCCATGTTGGCCAGGCTGGTCTTGAATTCCTGACCTCCGGTGATCCACCCTCCTCGGCCTCCCAAAGTGCTGGGATTACAGGCGTGAGCCACCGCAGCCGGCCATCCACGGCTGTTTTCATCATGCCTCACTTTCCCCTGTTGGTTCACTCACCCTCAAAGGACAGAGCCTCTGTGCTATAGGCCCTCCCCCTAGATCTGTGTATTGCGTAATATGACTGGACCCTCCTCCTCACCCTACATCCTACCCCAGCTCCTCTGATGACATCATTGGCTCTGGAGTCTCCACTCAGCCTCTTGCAGGAGGGTCTCTTCCCTCCGACCCCACTGGCCCCTCAGGACCCCACATCCCCTGGCACTGTCTGGTGCAGGGACTCTTTTTTCTCCTATACCCCACATACCATAGAATCTAAGGTAGGGTCTATATCCTCCATGCTTCCTGTGGTCGCGTCCAAGACCTTTCTCTTTCAAAGGCAGCGGAGTCACCTGCTGTCCCTCTCGGTGACTGCTGTCTGCTGGTCTTCCGCTTGCACCTCCTCATCCACTGAGGACTTGGGCTCCCGGTTGACTGTGTTCTCCATGCTTCTTGCCGTCTTGTAGAGCAGCAACCCCTCTACATTCCCCTAGGAGGTCTGCAACAGTGATTTCATACAAGACGTTGGCGTCATCACCCACGTAGACAGGCCAGGCTACTCCCCATCTCTCTGGGCACCAGGACGGTTGTAGCTCCAGTGAGCTTTTCCAATGCGCCTCTCAGCTACCCCTCCCTGTCTGCAGTCACACCTGGGACCCTCCATCACCCAGAGAGGAGGCTTCAGACAGCTCCCCGCTGACCTCTCCTCTCATTCCAGAACTCTCCACTTGGCCTCCCCACCTCACTGTTATTCTCTCTGCGGTCATTGCCTTCCTTAATCATGGTTCATAATTAAAATCAACTCCTGCAGGGCGAACTGGTTCACACCTGTAATCTCAGCACTTTGGGAAGCCGAAGTGGGTGGATCACTTGAGGTCAGGAGTTCGAGACCAGCCTGGCCAAAATGACGAAACCCCTGTCTCTACCGAAAATACAAAAATTAGCCAGGTGTGGTGGCAGGTGCCTCTAATCCCAGCCGCTAGGGAGGCTGAGGCAGGAGAATCGCTTGAATCCGGGAGGTGGAGTTTGCAGTGAGCTGAGATCACACCACTGTACTCCAGCCTGGGAGACAAAGGGAGACTCCGTCTCAAAAAAAGAGGAAGGAAAAAAAATCAACTCCTTTGTCTCCTGACATTGTTCCCCTGAGCAAGGGTGACATGAACAGGCTGGATCTCTTGCATCTGCACCTGGACAGCCAAGTCTCACTGGGAAAGCATGCACTCAGCTGAACTTTCACTTTATTTATTCATTTACTTATTTATTTAGTTTAGTGACAGGGTCTCACTCTGCCACCCAGGCTGGAGTACAGTGGTGTGATCAGAGCTCACTGCAGCCTCCATCTCTTGGGCTCAAACGATCCTCCCTCCTCAGCCTCCCTGGGAGCTGGGATCACAGACGTGCACCACACCACACCCAGATAATTTTCTAATTTTCTGTAGAGATGACGTCTCACCATGTTGCCTAGGCTGCTCTTGAACTCCTGGCCTCAAGCAATCCTCCTCACCTCAACCACCAAAGTGCTGGGATTGTAGGTGTGAGCCACCATGTCTGACTATACTTTCACTTTTTTTTTTTTTTTTTTTTTTTTTTGAGACAGAGTTTTGCTCTTGTCGCCCACGCTGGAGTGCAGTGGTACAATCTCAGCTCACTGCAACCTCTGTCTCCTGGGTTCAAGTGATTCTCACACCTCAGCCTCCTGAGTAGCTGGGATTACAGGTGCCCACAACCATGCCCAGCTAATTCTTATATTTTAAGTAGAGATGGGGTTTCACCATGTTGGCCAGGCTGGTCTGGAACTCCTGGCCTCAGACGATCCTCTCTCTCTGTGGTCATTGCCTTCAAAGTGCTGGGATTACAGGCGTGAGCCACCATGCCCAGCCTGGCTGGGCTTTCACTTTAAATTCACAGACTTCAAGTGGGCTGCCTGGCAACCCCTCTACATTTCCCCAGGAGGTTTAAAACAGCAATTTCATACTTCCTCTCTCTCTCCTCAAACCTCCTGTGCTTCCTTCCCTCCCTCCCTTCTGCTCAGCTGATGCTCACTTCTCCAACATTACTAGAAGCCCTCAGAGTGAATGTTATCTTCCCACCACCCACCGACTGTGTCTATGTTCCTTCCACTGTCACTGTGTACTAATTGCCCTTCTGGGGCTGGGCATAGTGGCTCATGCCTATAATCCCAGCACTTTGGGAGGCTGAGGTGGGAGGACTGCTTGAGGCCAGGAGCTTGAGACCAGCTCGGGCAACATAGTGAGACTCCATCTCTACAAAAAAAGTTTAAAAATTAGCAAGGGGCCAGGTACGGTGGCTCACACCTGTAATCCCAGCACTTTGGGAGGCTGAGGTGGGCGGATCACTGAGGTCAGGAGTTCAAGACCAGCCTGGCAACATGGTGAAACCCTGTCTCTAGAAAAATACAAAAATTAGCTGGGCCTGGTGGCTTGCACCTGTAATTCCAGCTACTTGGGAGGCCAAAGCAGGAAGATCACTTGAACCTGGGAGGTGGAGGTTGCAGTGAGCCAAGAATGCACCATTGCACTCCAGCCTGGGTGACAGAGCGAGACTGCCTCTCAAAAATAAAAATAAAAATAAAAGTTAGCAAGGCGTGGTGGTGTGCACCTGTGGTCCCAGCTACTCAGGAGGCTGAGCTGGGAGGATCACTTGAGCCCACAAGTTCAAGGCTGCAGTGAGCCGTGATTGGGTCACTGCACATTAGCCTGGCGATGCAGTGAGACCTTATCTCTGTAACAAAAAAAAAAAAAAAAAGAATCGTCCTTGTGACTTATGAAGCCGCTGCCTGGCCTGAGCTGTGGTTCCTATTCCTTCTGGCTTTCCCAAGCTTTTCTTGTCCACTGGAAGCTTTCACTAGAGGGTAGAGGACTGGCTCTGTAGTTGGGGACCTAATTGGCCTTCTGTTTTCTGTAAAGAGGAATTTTTCTAATTGCCACTTAGCAGGGAACCTGGCTAGGGATGGAATCTGGGGGCCTCACTATTGGTGCACTCTCCTGGGGACCCCTCATCTTTGGTCCACACATATTCTCCTTGGGGTGACATCCTGGAATTGATGATCTCTTACACATCACAGCACCTCAAAGCTCCCCCAGCCACAGTCATCCAGCCTCTCACTCTGATGCCATCATTACCTAGGGTCACCTTTGCATGGGCCCATACTATGTCCCAAGCTGCTCATCTCAATGACATTTGTGCTCTGGGAGGTGGAGGTGCCCTGGGGGTTCCTCACCAGGAGAGTGGGCAGGTGAGCTGGGTAGAAACACAGAAGGTGGTATAGCAGTGAGACGTGACAGGCTAGATGCACACACAGCGTCATTTAAAAAGCTTAGTGTTGGCTGGACGCAGTGGCTCATGCCTGTAATCCCAGCACTTTGGAAGGCCAAGGCAGGTGGCTCATTTGAGGTCAGGAGTTCATGATCAGCCTGACCAACATGGTGAAACCCTGTTTCTACTAAAAATACAAAAAAAATTAGCCGGGCCTGGTGGTGCATACCTGTAGTCCCAGCTACACAGAAGGCTGAGGAGAATCGCTTGAACCTGTGAGGCAGAGGTTGCAGTGAGCCGAGATCACGCCACTGCACTCCCGCCCAGGCAACAGAGTGAGACTCTGTCTCAAAAAAAAAAAAAAAAAAAAAAAAAAGCTTAGTGCTACCTGAAAACAGAAAGCAATGCCATAAGGCCACAACTCATTGCTATTTGTGTACATTAAAATACCCACGTACAAAATAACAACACAGATGTTTAAGAGCACATTTAGGCCAAGGGCAGTGGCTCATCCTTGTAATTGCAGTATTGTGGGAGGCTGTGGTGGGAGGATCACTTGAGGTCAGGAGTTCGAGACAAGCCTGGGCAACATAGCAAGACCCTGTCCCTACAAAAAATTAAAATTTACCTGAGTATGGTGGTGTGTACCTGTGATCACATCTATTCAGAAGGTTGAGATGGGAGGATCACTTGAGCCTGGGAGTTGGAGGCTGCAGTGAGCTATAATCACATCACTGCACTCCAGCCTGGGTGACAGAGTGAGATTTAATAAAAGTTTATGCATTGAACCCATTGGAGTGTTTATCTGTTGGGGGAATGGGAATAACTGGGAATCACAGAATCAGACAGACAGGAGTGGGGCTTTGCATGGGGCCATGATGCTGTGGCCCCCGTCTGGGTGGGGGAATGTGATGCACTCTGCCCTCCCCATAGGCCCTGTCCCACCTGTCTAACTCAGTTGTCCTTACCTGTGGCTCTCTTGCTCCCCTGCAAAGGCTCATTGGGGCTGTAGCTTCCAGCTTCTTTGGAAGCAAACATCCTTTGGTAACAGCCAAGAGGCAAGGCTGGGCATGGTGGCTCATGCCTGTAATCCTAGCACTTTGAGAGGCTGAGGCGGGTGGATCACGAGATCAGGAGTTCGAGACCAGTCTAGCCAACATAGTATGACAGTATAACATATAACAGTCCAATGCATAAAAATATTACAATGACAGCAAAAAAAACAAAACAAGACCAAAAAAAGACAAATCAGACATCGTTTCTCCAGTGCTAGATTTCTAGGAGACCACACTCTTGTCTTCCTGTTTCTTCCCTAGATAAAAATGCAGCACAAAGTTCTGACTATAGATTTCTTCAAGAAAGACCTGTGGATTCTGCAAGAGCAAGAGCCTAGAAAGAAAGAATGAGGAAATGAACATCAAAGTCCAGACACAAAACAGGAAAGAGGGAGACTATCTGGCTTCACTCTCTCCTGGTGGAACTGGCACAAAAATGGGTCAGAAGCAAAATTTCCTAACCCTGTTTCCTCTGGGTAATGCTTTACTTTTACCCCCTTCAAGCACTGCAGAGTCAACGTATCCTTTTCTGTGGCTTCAATTCTGCAAGGTTCAGGTCTGACAGGAAATCACGTATACCTGATTAGCAGGGTACAAAGACAAGGGAGAGGGAGAGGGAAAGAGAATCTCTTGGGAGAACTAAATGCATAGACAAAGAAGCAGACTCAGGAGGGCGCAGTGGCTCACGCATGTAATCCCAGCACTTTGGGAGGCCAAGGCTGGTGGATCACTTGAGGTCAGGAGTTCCAGACCAGCCTGGCCAATATGGTGAAACCCCATCTTTGCTAAAAATACAAAAATATTAGCCAGGCAGTAGCAGCACATGCCGGTAATCCCAACTATTTGGGAGGCTGAGGCAGGAGAATCGCTGAACCCAGTGGGTAGAGGTTGCAGTGAGCCCAGATCATGCCACTGCACTCCAGCCTGGGCAACAGAGAGACACTCCGTTTCAAAAGAAAAGAAAAAAAAAAAATTCACTGGGTGTGGTTGCACATGCCTGTGGTGCCAGCTACTCAGGAGGCTGAGGCAGGAGAATTGCTTGAATCCCAGAGGCAGAGCTGGCAGTGAGCCGAGATCGTGCCTCTGCTCTGCAGCCTGGGTGATAGAGCGAGACTCCATCTCAAAAATAAATAAATAAATAAAAACGGGACAGAGATAACAGCATTCCAATATGAATCAGAGACAGGATCTGCTGCCCAATTACAAGGGAGCAAAGACAACAGCTCGGTGTGTGTGTCTGTGTGTGTGTGTGTGTGTGTGTGTGCGCGCGCGTCTGAGACAGGGTCTTTGTCGCCCAGGCTGGAGTGCAGCAGTGCAATCATAACTCACTGCAGCCTAGAACTCCTGGGCTTAAGCAATCCTTCTACCTCAGCCTCCTGAGTAGCAGGGACTACAGACGCACACCACCATATCCAGCTAATTTTTTTTTTTTTTTTTGTAGAAACAGGGTCTCACTATGTTGCCCAGGCTAACCTTGAACATGAGGCCTCAAGGGATCCTCCCACAACAGCCTCCCAAAGTGCTGAGATGACAGCCGTGAGCCACCACACTGGGCCTACAGTTTCTTATAAAGTTAAACATATACTTACCATAAGACCCAGCAAGGCCGGGCGCGGTGGCTCATGACTGTAATTCCAGCACTTTCGGAGGCTGAGGCAGGCGGATCACCTGAGGTCAGGAGTTCAAAACCAGCCTAACCAACATGGTGAAACCCCCATCTCTACTAAAAATACAAAATTTCCGGGCATGATGGCACATGCATGTAATCCCAGCTACTAGGGAGGCTAAGGCAGGAGAATTGCTTGAACCCAGAGGGCAGAGGCTGCAGTGAGCCGAGATTGTGCCATTGCACTCCAGCCTGGGCAACAAGAGTGAAACTCCATCTCAAAAAATAAAAATTAAAAAAAAAAAAACCAGCAATCCCAATCTTGGAGTTTTATTCGAAAGAAATAAAAACATATCCATAGCAGCTTTATTTGTGACTGCCCGACACTAGAAAAAAATCCAAATGTTCATCAACAGATAAATAGCTAAACACATTGTGGTATATCCCTACAATGGAACACTACTCAGTAATAAAAAGAAATGAATTACTGATACATGCTACAACATTGATAAATATTTTTAAAATTATACCAATAGAGCTGGGTCTGGTGACTCATGCCTATAATCCCAGCACTTTGGGAGGCTGAGGTGGGCAGATCACAAGATCAGGAGATTGAGACCATCCTAGCTAACACAGTGAAACCCCGTCTATACTAAAAATACAAAAAGTTAGCTGGGCATGGTGGCACACGCCTGTAGTCCCAGCTACTTGGGAGGCTGAGGCAGGAGAATCGCTTGAACCCGGGAGGCAGAGGTTGCAGTGAGCCGAGATTGCGCCACTGCACTCCAGCCTGGGGGACACAGGGAGACTCAGTCTAAAAAAAAAAAAAAAAAAAAAAATTATACCAATGGAAGGCCAGGCATGGTGGCTCACACCTGTAATCCCAGTACTTTGGGAGGCCAAGGTGGGCAGATCACCTAAGGTCAGCAGTGACCAGCCTGACCAACATGGTGAAACCCCGTCTCTACTAAAAATACAAAATTAGCTGGTGTGGTGGCCCTTGCCTGTAATCCCAGCTATTCAGGAGGCTGAGCCAGGACAATCACTTGAACCTGCAAGGCGGAGGTAGCCGTGAGCTGAGACTGCACTCCAGCCTGGGCAACAAGAGCGAAACTCCATCTCAAAAAAAAAAAAAAATTATACTGATAGAAAGGAGCCAGACACAAGAGCACATACTGTTTGAGTTACATGAAACACTAGAAAATACAAACGCTGTAATGACAAAGATCAGATCAGTAGGGATAGGGGTTGTAACAAGGGGCTGACTGGAAAGGCCCTAGGAAACTTCTGGGTGATGGAAATGTTATTGTGGTGATGATTACAAGTAGGAATAAATTTGTCAAAACTCGTCAAAATGTGCACTTGAAAAGTGCATTTTATTGCATTTAATTATATAGCAATAAAACACTGGCTTTAAAAAAGTCTCTGATAACAGGCTGCTCTAGGCAACCTTGAGGATCCCTTTCACCCTAATTCTAGTCCAAATATTTTCTTTCTTTTTTTTTTTTTGAGATGGAGTCTCACTGTTGTCGCCCAGGCTGGAGTGCAATGACGCAATCTCAGCTCACTGCACTTTCCACCTTCCAGGTTCAAGCAATTCTCCTGCCTCAGCCTCCCGAGAGTTGGGACTACAGGCATGCACCACCATACCCGGCTAACTTTATATTTTTAGTAGAGACAGGGTTTCACAATACTGGCCAGGCTGGTCTCGAACTCCTGACCTCAGGTGTTCCGCCCACCTCAGCCTCCCAAAGTGCTGGGATTACAGGCGCGAGCCACCACGCCCAGCTAGTCTAAGTATTTTCTAAAAAATAAAATAAAAACAGGCCAGGAATGGGGGCTCACCCCTCTAATCCCAGTACTTTGGGAGGCCGAGGTGGGAGGATTGCTTGAGCCCAGGTGTTTGAGACCAGCCTGGGCAACGTAGTGAGATGCCATCTCTGCAAAAAATAAAATAAATGAGCCAGGCATGGTGGTTGCATACTTGTAGTCCCAGCTACTTGGGAGGCTGAGGCGGGAGGATCACTTGAGCTCAGGAGTTTGAGACTGCAATTAGCTATGATTGCACTGCTGCACTCCAGCCTGGGTGACCAAGTGAGACCCTGTCTTTTAAAACAACAAAGAAAAGAAGGAAGGAAAGGAAGGTAGGCATCAGGCATTTACTAAATCATTTGAAAATTTTTAAAGTCCTGACTACTTTGTTTCACCAACATGAAAGTGAAAGGACTATGGTCATGATATTGAAAACCTACCTGGCACTGTAATACAGGAATATTGGATTTTATTATTTTCCTCCCTGATTCTCATTCCAATTATCAGTCATCGAATATTTAAAAAGTAATAATATGCAAACATACATAAAGAAAATCCAGCAGCCAGGTACGGTGGCTCATGCCTGTAATCCCAGCACTTTGGGAGGCTGAGGCGGGTGGATCGCTTGAGCCCAGGAGTTTGAGACAAGCCTGGCTAACATGGTGAAATCCTGTTTCTACTATAAATATAAAAATTATCTGGGCATGGTGGCATGTGCCCAGCTACTCGGGAGGCTGAGGCAGGAGAATCCCTTGAACGAAGTAGACGGAGGTTGCAGTGAGCCAGGATCACGCCACTGCACTCCAGCCTGGGCAACAGGGCGAGACTCTGCCTCAAAAAAGAAAGAAAAGAAAAGATAGTAAATACATTTAATGAATGAAAGCATGATTTATTTAATTCTCAACTTGAAGTTGTATCGTTATAACAATGTACCTGGTAAGTACTTATTTTAAAATTCTAATTCTAATGGGAAAGGAGACGACGACAAAGTCGGACACTTCAACTCTGAGTTTGGGATTGCCCCAGTCTTGCACTGAGGGTGCTCCTGTGCAGGATTGTATCATTCATTCGTGCTGTTTGGAAACAGACAGTGGCTGTGAGATTAGACAGTGAAGCTACCCAAAAAATAAATCAATAGAAAGAAAGCCTGGAGATTCTAGGAAATGATCTGCCTACGCGATTAAGAAGAATAAATGTAGACTCAGAGAGCAAGCCTGGAAGAGGAAAAGTAAAGTCGGCGAAATCAGAAAGTTGGCGCAGGGAAGGCAAAAGGCCGCAACTTTCTGACTGCAGGGTGCCAGCGCCGGCTCCGACGCTCAGGCGAGCAGTTCCCAGAGAGGTGAGCTGCGCAGACCGGCAGGGCCTCCACCGAACACTCTCCTAAGATCTGCCGATAAGCGGGGTGGCTTCTGATCAGTTCTACAAGTGCTTCTGTAGACTCCAGACATCAGATCTCTGCTCTGCAAAGCCGGGCTGGGAGGAGGCCTTGGCCCCGCCCCCTCCTCCTCCGGGGGCTCAGCGCCTGCAGACTGAGAGCTGCACGGTTCGGAGTGCGCTTTCTGGCAAATCTGCGCCCTGTGACACCTTTGCTTTGCAGAGAAGGAATAAAAGAGCTCCCGGACCTTCAGAAGCTGCTCCGCGCTGCCACCACCACCACTTAGGATAAGGGTAGGTGAGGGAAGCAAGGGACCTCTGCTCTGATTTTGCAATTAATGAACCCCCCGTGGGGGGCCTCTTTTGAAATCCACGTTTGACATTAAACGCTTGTAGCAGTGTAGGTCCCAAAAGAACTTCAAAGACTACTTATATTCTTAATTAAAATGCAACCACGAGTAACAAAATGAGTCTTTGCACCACGTTTTTATTTTTTATTTTATTTAATTTTTATTTATGTTTTTAAATAGAGATGCGGAGGTCTCACTGTGTTTCCCAGGCTGTGCTTGAACTCCTGGGCTCACGTGATCCTCCCTCCTCGGCCTCCCAAAGTGTTGGGATTACAGATGTGAGCTACCGCGACCAGCCTATTTCTTTCTTTTAAAAAATTTTCCGGCCAAGCACGGTGGCTCAAGCCTGTAATCCCAGCACTTTGGGAGGCCGAGGCAGGCGGATCACCTGAGATCAGGAGTTTGTGAGCAGCCTGGACAACATGGCAAAACTCTGTCTCTAGCAAAAATACAAAAATTAGCGGGGCATGGTGGCGCATGCCTGTAGTCCCAGCTACTTGGGAGGCTGAGGCAGGAGAATTGATTGAACCTGGGAGGAGGAGGTTGCAGTGAACCGAGATCATGCCACTGTACTACAGTGTTTCCTGGCATAGAGTGAGACTCTGTCTCAAAAAAAAAAAAAATTTTCCCCCGTGTCACTTGCCCAGCTCCTTGTATGTTAACTATGTTAACTACAACAAATAAGAGGTGTTTCCCCCAAACATTTACCACTGGGGTTAGCTAGGTGGAGCTGGGCATTGAGGTCCAGTCTAAAACACAACCTGAAACTTCAGAGGCTGACAGTCTGCACTCCAGGCTCACTTTAAGTTGCTCACCCACGCAGAGGATGCAATCCGTGGGGCAGGGCACTTGGTCACAGCGTTCTTGCCCTTAGCTACAGGACCCTCCCCACCAAAGCACAATTTTTTTTTTTTTTTTTTTTTTTTTTTTTTTTTTTTTTTTGAGACCAAGTCTCCCTCTGTCACCCAGGCTGGAGTGCAGTGGCGCGATCTCAGCTCACTGCAACCTCCGCCTCCCGGGTTCAAGTGATTCTCCTGTCTCAGCCTCCCCAGTAGCTGGGATTGCAAGTGCACGCCACCACAGCCAGCTAATTTTTGTATTTTTAGTAGAGACAGGGTTTCACCATGTTGGCCAGGCTGGTCTCAGACTCCTGACCTCAACTGATTTGGCCACCTTGGCCTCCCAAACTGCTAGGATTACAGGCATGAGCCAACATGCCTGGCCACTAAAACACAATTCTATCCAGTAACAAGAGACCTGATGCTCTTGGATTGGATGTGTCCTAAATTCAATACTTTCAGATTTTGAGGCCAGGCTTGGTGTTCCCGCCTGTAATCCCAGCACTTTGGGAGACCAAGGCAGGAGGATCGCTTAAGCCTAGGAATTCGATACCATCCTGGGCAACAAAGCAAGGCCCTGTCTTTATTATAAAACTAACTAACTAAATAAATAATATTTCCAGATTTTATTAGTAAGAAAATAGTTGCAGGTTTTTGGGGACATCCAGTTTAATATCTGCCAGTGAGGCAGAAAATTTAAAAATAAATATGCATTCGTTCACTCCAAGAAAAGTAACAGGCAAGACAAAGGTTAAAAAGAAAAGAAACAAGCTTTCCTCTCACTTAAAGGACAGTTATAAAATAACACTGTCCGAAAAGCCAAGGCCAAAGGAGTAGGCTCCAGACACCTCTCCCGCTTCCAGAGCAATGTTGAAAGAGAAAAAAAAGAGAGAGAGAAAGACAAATTCCTTGACTGCTACTCCTTTCCCTAGCTTCTTTTTTTTTTTTTTTTTTTGAGACAGAGTCTTACTCTGTCGCCCAGGCTGGAGTGCAATGGCATGATCTTGGCTCACTGCAACCTCTCCCTCCTGGGTCCAAGCGATCCTCCTGCCTCAGCCTCCCGAGTAGCTGGGATTAAAGGCGTGTGCCACCATGCTTGGCTAATTTTTTTGTACTTTTTTAGTAGAAACAGGGTTTCACCATGTTGGCCAGGCTGATCTTGAACTCCTGACCGCATGTGATCCACCCTCCTTGGCCTCCCAAAGAGCTGGGATTACAGGCGTGAGCCACCGTGCCCAGCCATTCTTTTCCCTAGCTTCTTAAGCATGATTATGTTTTACAAATGTATTTAGCCAGTTCTTGTTTTTCTTTCGACGCAGCTACAAGGTCACCAGGTATGCAAGGCCACAAGTTATGCACTATATGATTAACTGCCTTTGTTTTGCCTTTGTAAGCCCGCTTATAAAAACCCTGCTCTGTCTTTGTTCAGTGCTCAGCTTTTTAGATGTGAATCCACTGAGCCAGTACATACCTTAAAATGAATATCCTTCTGTTTTCCCATATCAGTCTCTCCTCTCCATTCCTCAGTTTACCATAACACCAAGTCTGTGGGAGGTGGTTCTGATAAAGGATTCAGAGGATGAATTCTGACATTTTGAAATAATGAGATAAAAAAATTATACAATTCATGGGGGGGCAGGTGCCTAATCGGGGTCTGAAATAATAACAATCTAGTCAAGAAACTGTATATATTTTGCTCTTGCTCTCTGTCACCCAGGCTGGAGTGCAGTGGAGCAATCTTGCAACCTCTGCCTCCCAGGTTCAAGCGATTCTCCTGCCTCAGCCTCCCGAGTAGCTGGAATTACAGCTGTGCACCACCATGCCTGGCTAATTTTTGTATTTTTAGTAGAGATGGGGTTTCGCCATGTTGGCTGGACTGGTCTCAAACTCCTGACTTCAAGTGATCTGCCCATCTCAGCCTCCCAAAGTGCCGGGATTACAGGAGTGAGCCACCATACCCAGCCACAAATTTTCTAATGGCTAATTATGTTAGAATCATGTACTCTTTTTAAAAAAGTTATTCAGTGCTAATAGCATTCTAAAGTATAGTAAATTGGAACAAGCCCTCTGGAAAACAATATGGTTTATTCAGTAACATTGAACACATGCAATTTCTATGACCCAGCAATTCCACCTGAGGAGGACACTCAGGAGAAACTTGCATGAGTAGGCTGGGTGGGGTGGATCATGCTTCTATTCCCAGTACTTTGGGAGGCCTAGGTGGGAGGATTGCTTGACCCCAGGAGTTCAAGACCACCCTGGGCAACATAGTGAGGCCTATTCTCTACAAAAAATAAACAAAATTAGCTGGACATAGTGGCACATGCCTCAAGTCCCAGCTACTTGGGAGGCTGAGTTGGGAGGATGGCTTGAGCTTGGGAGGTTGAGGCTGTGCTAAGATCACACCACTGCACTCCAGCCGGGGTGACAGAGTGAGGCTCTGTCTCAAAAAGAAAAAAAAAAAAAGAGGCTGGGAACAATGGCTCACGCCTGTAATCCCAGCACTTTGGGAGGTTGAGGCGGTCAGATCACCTGAGGCCGGGAGTTCAAGACCAGCCTGACCAACATGGAGAAACCCCGTCGCTACTAAAAATATAAAATTAGCGAGGTGTATCGGCGTACGCCTGTAATCCCAGCTACTTGGGAAGCTGAGGCAGGAGAATCACTTGAACCCAGGAGGCTGAGGTTGCAGTGAGCCGGGATCACACCACTGTACTCCAACCTGGGCAACAAGAGCAAAACTCCATCTCAAAAAAAAAAAGAGAAGAAACTTGTATGAGTCAAGGAGCCACATATATAAGAATTTTCACAGCAATACTGTGAACATTCTCAGTTACTGTGGTACTCCAATCGCCACTGGAAACTTTAAAAAGAGAATATCATTTAATGCCATAAATGATAACTTACAACATAAAATTCAGTTCAGTAGCTACTTCTGAAATTAAGGAAGGAAATGAGATTGAGAAAAGGTATGTAGAGTTAATCAATGGCATTATAACAATAATGTTTCTTTAAGTAGGATAGTAGGTGTACAGATGCTTTTTGTATCTGTGTGTATAAAATATTTGCTAACAAATGTAATATTTCATATCAATATGTTAAATACCCATACATTGCTGGCAGGGTGCAGTAGCTCATGCCTGTAATCCCAGCACTTTGGGAGGCTGAGGCAGGCGGATCACAATGTCAGGAGATCGAGACCATCCTGGCCAACATGGCAAAACCCCATCTCTACTAAAATACAAAAAATCAGCCGGGCATGGTGGCACGTACCTGTAGTCCCAGCTACTAGGGAGGCTGAGGCAGGGGAATCGCTTGAACCCAGGAGGCGGAGGTTGCAGTGAGCCGAGATCATGCCACTGCACTCCAGCCTGGTGACAGAGAAAGACTCTTATCGCTAAATAAATAAATAAATAAATACCAGTACCTTAAAATAGCATAAATGTCTTAGAAGAATACAGTAAACACAGTTTAAAATGTGATTTAATATAAACATTGGGATTCAAAATAAGTCACGCCATGGAAATATGCTCATGACAGGTCACATGAATAAAGGAAGTTGCAGAACATACACATAGTTTGAGCCCCCAGTTTTGAACAAAGAAATCTCTATGTGTGTCTATATCCAGGTATGGTATATGGTTATATATCTATGTCTATATAGCTATATAAAAGAGGAAACACTGTTTATTTATTTATTTAATTTTTATTTTTTTGAGACAGTGTGTGACTCTGTCACTGTCCAGGCTGGAGTGCAGTGGTGCAATCTCAGCTCACTGAAATCTCCACCTTCCAGGTTCAAGCACTGGGATTATAGTTGTAAGCCACCACACCTTGCCTACAGCTATCTTTATCATGGAAAAAGTGGGGAAAATTTATATTACAAAGCAGTATGATTACAGTATAAGAACTGCAGCAATATTTGACCGAATCTTCCCCTTCCTCCTCCTAGAAATTATGCAAAGTGATAGGGAGATGTGGTTGAGGGGTGAATGAGGCAGAAATCCCATATTCAGCAAAACCAGAAGACAAAAAGTCACTGGAGACTATAAGACCTGCACAAGGGCTACCAAAGTTACATGGGAAGAGGCAGACGCAGATCCCAAAAAACACCTGCTAAAACATACTCTCTGAAGGTGAGCTGTTCATGCCACAGTGCAAACATGTGTTGTTTGAAATAAGCACAGCAGAGCAGGGATAAAAAGAACTGAGGGCAAGTCTCAATCAAGCAGAAGGGGAGTTGAAACCCCTGTAACCCAAGGGGCGAAGGGCATCTCTCCTGGCCTGAGCATCTTATGGGCAGAGTTAAGGTCCTAAAACCCAGCTCGCTCTCCTAGGGAGGGCATGGGAAAAGAATCAGCCTTCCAAGTAAATTCAATGTAGGGTGTGTCACTAACATTCTATTTTGGCCAGCACAGTAGCTCATGCCTATAATCCAAACACTTTAGGAAGCTAAGGCAAGAGGATTGCTTGAGCCTAAGAATTTGAGATGAACCTGGTCGTCACAGCAAGACTCTCTTTTGTTTTTTTTTTGTTTTTTTTTTTTTGTTTGTTTGTTTGTTTGTTTGAAGTGAAGACTTGCTCTGTGGCCCAGACTGGACTACAGTGGCGCAATCTCAATTTACTGCAACCTCTGCCTCCCGGGTTCAAGTGATTCTCCTGCCTTAGCCTCCCAAGTAGCTGGGATTACATGCGCGTGCCACCATGCCCAGCTAATTTTTGTATTTTTAGTAGAGACGGGATTTCACCATGCTGGTCAGGCTGGTCTTGAACTCCTGACCTCGTCATCCGCCCACCTTGACCTCCAAAAGTGCTGGTATTACAGGCGTGAGCCACTGCACCTGGCCCTAAGACTCTATCACTTAAAAGGACAGAGAGACAGTGAGAGCAGGAGCCACTCGCGCCTGTAATCCCAGCACTTTGGGAGGCCAAGGCAGGCGGATTGCTTGAGTCCAGGAATTTGAGACCAGCCCGGGTGACATAGCAAAACCCCATCTCTACAAAAAAAAATACCAAAAAAGGCCGGGCATGGTGGCTCACAACTGTAATCCCAGCTACTGGGGAGGCTGAGGCACAAGAATCCCTTGCATCCAGGAGGTGGAGGTTGCAATGAGCTGAGATTGCACCACTGTACTCCAGGAAAAAAAAGGAAGAAAGTAGATGAAGAGCTCACAGGAAATGCAGGGTCTGTGTGCCCTATGTGCAGTGATTGGTGGTGATGCTAGTGAGTACTGGACTGGGAGGAGAAGCCCTACAGGGCCAGTTTAGAACAGTGCAAAGAAACAACAAAAATAAAAATAAACAAAACAAAACAAAAAATAGTACACAGCAAAGGAGGCAGAGCTACACAAAAACCACCAAGAGCCACATTGAATGACACAGTCTGACTGTGGCAGCTGAAAATCTTCATTTGCATTGGGAAGCTTGGAAAACTACCCTGGTCCCTTTCCTTCAGAGAAGACCCTTGCAAATGATCAGTCCAGAAGAATACAGCTCATTCTATAATGGATTAAAGAAAGAAAAAAGAAAGGGACACCTTTGTTATGGGCTGAACTGTGCTCCCCCAAAGTCCACATCTTGAAGTCTTAACCCCCAGTACCTCAGAATGTGACTATATTTGGCGACAAGGTTTTCGTTTGTATGTTCGTTCGTTTGAAACTGAGTCTTGCTCTGTTGCCAGGCTGGAGTGCAGTGGTGTGATCTCAGCTCACTGCAACCTCCACCTCCCGGGTTCAAGCAATTCTCCTGCCTCAGCCTCCTGAGTAGCTGGGACTACAGGTGCCCACCACCATGCCCAGCTAATTTTTGTATTTTTAGTATAGATGGAGTTTCACCATGTTGGCCAGAATGGTCTTGATCTCTTGACCTCGTGATCTGCCCGCCTCAGTGTCCCAAAGTGCTGAGATTACAGGTATGAGCCACCTCACCCATCCCGGAGACAAGGTCTTTAAAGAGGTGATTATGTTAAAATGAGGTCTTTAGAGTGAGCCCTAATCTAATCTGATCAGTGTCCTTGTAAGAAGAGAAAATTTGGACATGGAAAGACATCAGAAACATGTGAGTGTGCTGGGCACAGTGGCTCACGCCTGTAATCCCAGCACTTTGGGAGGCCAAGGTGGGCAGATCACTTGAGGCCAGGAGTTGGAAGCCAGCTGGGACAACATGGCAAAACCCTGTCTCTAATAAAAATAGAAAAATTAGCTGGGCATGGTGAATGGTGGTACACGCCTGTAATCCCAGCTACTTGTAAGGCTGAGGCAGGAGAACTGCTGGAACTGGGAGGCAAAGGTTGCAGCCAGCTGAGATTGTGCCACTGCACTCCAGCCTCAGTGACAGAGCAAGACTTTGCCTTAAAAAAAAAGATCTGGACCGGGCTCGGTGGCTCACACCTGTACACCTGTAATCCTAGCACTCTGGGAGGCTGAGGTAGGTGGATCATCTGAGGTCAGGGGTTCCAGACCAGCCTGGCCAACATGGTGAAACCTTGTCTCTACTAAAAATACAAAAATTAGCCGGGCGTGGTGTCACACACCTGTAATCCCAGCTGCTAGGGAGGCTGAGGTAGGAAAATTGCTTGAACTTGAGAGGCGGAGGTTGCAGTGAGTCAAGATCCCACCACTGCACTCCAGCCTGAGCAACAGAGCGAGACTCTGTCTCAAAAAAAAAAAAAAAAAGATCTGTTTGAAGAACAAAAAATTCTTTCCATGGAGGACAAACAAAAATACAAATATAGGAATTCATGGAAAAGATGACAAAATAAGACAAGGAGATGAGACAAAACTGACAAAATCCAGGAAAGAGGCAGAAGGGGGCTGGGCACAGTGACTAACACTTGTAATCTCAGCACTCTGGGAGGCCAAAGCAGAAAGACTGCTTGAGGCCAGGAGTTCAAGACCAGCGTAGGCAACAAAGTGAAGCACTGTCTCAAAAAATTATCCAGGCGTCGTGGCAAGTGCTTGTGGTCCCAGCTACACGGGAGGCTGAGGCAGGAAGAAAGCTTGAGCCCAGGAGGTTGAGGCTGCAGTGAAACATGTTCATGCCACTGCACTTCAGCTTGGGCAACGGAGTAGGACCCTGTCTCAAAAAAAGAAAAAAAATCAAAGGAAATAGAAGGGAAAAACATAACTATCATGCTGGGCATAGTGGCACATGCCTATAATGCCAACTACTCAGGAGGTTGAGGCAAGAGGATCACTTGAGCCCAGGAGTTCAAATCCAGCCTAGGAAACATATTGAGATGCCATCTCCAACAAATAGGTAAAATAACCATCACAGAAGTGAAGATGAAGCTAAAAACAGCAAAAATACAAGTGGATACTATGAAAAAATATATTAACCAATATGGAGGATAAAAATGAGAGGACCAAACAAAAAGAATTAAATGCAATTAGAGAAAAAATGACAGCCGGCCAGGTGCAGTAGCTCACGCTTGTTATCCCAGTACTTTGGGAGGCCAAGGTAGGCAGATCAACTGAGGTTGCGAGTTCAAGACCAGCCTGGCCAACATGATGAAACCCTGTCTCTACTGAAAATACAAAAATTTGCCAGGCAAGGTGGTGCAAGCCTGTAATCCCAGCTACTTGGGAGGCTAAGGCATGAGAATTGCTTGAACTTGGGAGGCAGAGGTTGCAGTGAGCTTAGATGGCACCACTGCACTCCAGCCTGGGTGACAGAGCAAGACTCTGTCTCAACAAAAAAAAAAAAAAAAAAAAAAAAAAAAAGATAGCTACACAAAACAGACCAAAGAGAGCCAACACATGCACAACTGAAATTTCCAAAGAAGATAAGAAAACATTAGAACAAATAAGTATTTAACTAGGTGTGGTGACTTGAACCTGTAGTCCTAGCTACTGGGCAGGTTGAGGTAGGAGGATCACATGAGGCCAGGATTTCAAGGCCAGCCTCAGCAACAGAGTAAGACCCCCATCTCTAAAAATAAGCAAATAAATATTTAAAGATATATAAGCCAGGCATGGTGCCTCATGCCTGTAATCCTAGCACTTTGGGAGGCCAAAGTAGGAGGATCACTTAGGATCAGGAGTTCGAGACCAGCCTGGGCAACATGAGACCCCCGCCTCCCCACCCCAACCCTGTGTCTACAAAAAAAAAAAAAAAAAAAAAAAAAAAATTTGCTGGGCTTGGTGGTGCACACCTGTTGGGAGGCTAAGATGGGAGGATGGCTTGGGCCCCAGGGGTGGAAGCTGCAGTGAGCTGTGATCATGCCACTGCACTCCAGTCTGGGCAACAGAGCAAGACCTTGTCTCAAAAAAACAAATGAATGAAGTATGAGCCAGTGATTTTTTGTTTCAAAAACAAACCAAGCCATCATTCACACACAAAGGCTACAAACGATAGTTTTGAACATACAGGAATTTTGGGTATATTTTGCCCATGGTAATATTTTTCTTTCCTTTTCTTTTCTTTCTTTCTTTTTTTTTTTTTTTTTGAGATTGAGTTTCACTCCTGTTGCCCAGGCTGGAGTGCAATGGTGCCATCTCAGCTCACCACTTCTGTCTCTCAGGTTCAAGTGAGTCTCCTGCCTCAGCCTCCTGAGTAGCTGGAATTACAGACATGCACCACTACACCTGGCTAATTCTGTATTTTTAGTAGAGATGGGGTTTCTCCATGTTGGTCAAGCTGGTCTTGAACTCCCAAGTTCAGGTGATTCACCTGCCTCGGCCTCCCAAAGTGTTGGGATTACAGGCGTGCGCCACCACGCTTGGCCTCCCATGGGAATATTTTTCTTTTTTTTTTTTTTTTTTTTTTTTTTTGAGACGGAGTCTCGCTCTGTCGCCCGGCCTGGAGTGCAGTGGCCGGATCTCAGCTCACTGCAAGCTCCGCCTCCCGGGTTTACGCCATTCTCCTGCCTCAGCCTCCCGAGTAGCTGGGACTACAGGCGCCAGCCACCTCGCCCGGCTAGCTTTTTGTATTTTTTTAGTAGAGACGGGGTTTCACCGTGTTAGCCAGGATGGTCTCGAACTCCTGACCTCGTGATTCGCCCGTCTCGGCCTCCCAAAGTGCTGGGATTACAGGCTTGAGCCACCGCGCCCGGCTAAAAATACGAAGACACACAACATCATTGGCTAAAATCAGATAATAGGTCAGTCACTGTGGCTCACATCTGTAATCCCAGCACTTTGGGAGGCTGAGGCAGAAGGATCACCTGAGACTAGCTACTTGGGAGGCTGAGGTGAGAGGACCACTTGAGCCCAGGATTTCAAGGCTGCAGTGAGCTAATGATTGTGCCACTGAACTTTATTTAGCCTAGGTGACACAGTGAGACTCCATGTCAAAAAATAAAAAGGCCGGGCGCAATGGCTCATGCTTATAATCCCAGCACTTTGGGAGGCCGAGACAGGCAGATCACTTGAGGTCGGGAGTTTGAGACCAGCCTGACCAACATGGAGAAACCCCATCTCCACTAAAAGTAAAAAATTAGCCAGGCATGGTGGCACATGCCTGTAACCCGTTACTCAGGAGGCTGAGGCAGGAGAATCACTTGAACCTGAAGGCGGAGGCTGTGGTGAGCCGAGATAGTTCCACTGCACTCTAGCCTGGGCAACAAGAGTGAAACTCTGTCTCAAAAAAAAAGAAAAACAAGAATTCTTGAATACATAATGATACAAATTGATTCATTCATTCACTCATTCACAGAGGAGAAGGGAAAGTTCTCCTTTACAGTAGCATTCCAACCAATAAATGTACAATGAATGATGAAAGCAGAAAATTGGCCAGGCGCAGTGGCTCACTCCTATAATCCTAGCACTTTGGTAGGCCAAAGTGGGAGGATCACTTGAGGCCAGGAGTTCAAGACCAGCCTGAGCAGCATAGTAAGACCTTGTCTCTAAAAAAAAAAAATTAAGCTAGGCACGATAGTGGATCGCTTGAGCCCAGGACATGGGGGTTGCAGTAAGCAGTGATTGTGCCACTGCACTCCAGCCTGGGCAACCAGAGTGACACCCTATCTCAAAAAAATATATATAAAATAAAATAAAAAATTAATAGAAAATTACCACTTGCAAACTGTCAGGTCTGAGATTTGATTTTACCCTACTTACAAACTAATAAATTAACCTCTTGCTTGTTTTATGGATGTGGCCTAAGAAACAAGATTTCTGGCCAGGCGCAGTGGCTCACACCTATAATCCCAGGACTTTGGGAGACTGAGGCGGGCAGGTCACGAGGTCAGGACATCGAGACCATCCTCGTCAACATGATGAAACTCTATCTCTACTAAAAATACAAAAATCAGCCAGGTGTGGTGGCATGCACCTGTGGTGCCAGCTACTCAGGAGGCAGAGACAGGAGAATCGCTTAAACCCAGGAGACGGAGGTTGCAGTGAGCTGAGATCACGCCTCACGCCACTGCACTCCAGCCTGGGCGAGAGAGCAAGACTCCATCTCAAAAAAAAAAAAAAGAAAGGAAGAAACAAGACTCCTGGGTCAGAGACAAAGGAAGCAAGCAGCGTGGGCAGCAGGATATTTGCATCAGTTCCCCTTTCCCTCAAACTTCCATGGGGTAACACAACGTGGCCCAGATGGATGCCTCAAAGATGGTGGGTTTGGATCACAGCTGAGGAACACTCAGCTCGGGGAATCTATTGTTTTTTTGTTGTTGTTGTTTTACTATTATTTATTTTAAAAAAATTTTTTTTTGAGACAGAGTTTTGCTCTTGTTGCCCAGCCTGGAGTGCAATGGTGTGATCTCGGCTCACCTCAACTTCCGTCTCCCGGGTTCAAGCAATTCTCCTGCCTCAGCCTCCTGAGTAGCTGGGATTACAGGCATGCACCATCATGCCTGGCTAATTTTGTATTTTTTTTTTTTTTAGTAGAGATGGGGTTTCTCCACATTGGTCAGGCTGGTCTCCAACTCTTGACCTCAGGTGATCCACCCACCTCAGTGTTTTATTGTTTTATTTTTGTAGAGATGGGGTCTCACCATATTGCCTAGGCTGGTCTCAAAATCCTGGCCTCAAAGGACCCTCGACTTGGCCTTCCAAAGTGCTGGGATGGCTGGGCATGGTGGCTCACACCTGCAATCCCAGCACTTTGGGAGGCCAAGGAGGGCAAATCACCTGAGGTCAAGAGTTCGAAACCAGCCTGGCCAACATGGCGAAGCTCTGTCTCTACAAAAATACAAAAATTAGCCGGGCAGGGGGGCATGCGCCTATAGTCCCAGCTACTCAGGAGGCTGAGGCAGGAGAATCACTTGAACCCAGAAGGCGGCAGTTACAGTGAGCCGAGATAGTACCACTGCACTCCTAGCCTGGGCAACAGAGTAAGAATCCATCTCAAAAAAAAAAAAAAAATCAAGGCCAGTCACAGTGGCTCACGCCTGTAATCTTAGTACTTTGAGAGGCCGAGGCGGGCGGATCACCTGCGGTCGGGAGATTGAGACCAGCCTGACCAACACAGAGAAACCTCATCTCTACTAAAAAATACAAAATTAGCCGGATGTGGTGCTACATGCCTGTAATCCCAGCTACTCAGGAGGCTGAGGCAGGAGAATCCCTTGAACCAGGAGGTGGAGGTTGTGGTGAGCCAAGATCGTGCCATTGCACTCCAGCCTGGGCAACAAGAGCAAAACTCAGTCTCAAAAAAAAAAAAAAAAATCAAAGTGCTAGAATTATAGACATGAGCTACTACACCCGGCTGAAATCTATTGTTTTTATACCAAGCAGTGGACAAGTATGCTCTTTGACCAAGAGGAAACATTAACTTCTCTCTGAAGATTACCAACTGTGTAAACAACCCTGAGAAAAGGCCCAATAAAGAACATTCTTGGGCCTTGCATTCTTGGTACACCCAGCAAGACATGTAAGCATGCAACAGATCCATGGAGAACTCTCAATACAAAGATCACAGTAATAATCGTTTCAGGCAAAAATTATGGATGGGCTGGGTAAAGTGTCTCAAGCCTGTAACCCCAGCACTTTGGGAGGCTGAGGCAGGACTGCTTGAGGCCAGGAGTTTGAAACTCACCCAGGCAACATAGCATGACCTTATCTCTACAAAAGAAAAAAAAAAGTTTTAAATTAGCCAGGCATAGTGGTGCAAGCCTGTAGTCTCAGCTACTCAGGAGGCTGAGCTCAGGAGGTTGGAGCTAGAGTAAGCTGTGTGATTGTGCTACCACACTCCAGCCTGGGCGACAGAGTGAGACCCTGTCTCAAAAATAATAATAATAATAATAATAATAATAAATAAATAATCGATGGATGCTTAAATTAGTAGGCGCTGTTATGATGAAAAATAGAACAGTCACATATTTTCCCACAAGATGCTTACTAAACGCTTGTTAAATACAAAGAAAAAATAATGTTAAAGTAGAGCAATCTGGGCCGGGCGCGGTGGCTCAAGCCTGTAATCCCAGCACTTTGGGAGGCCGAGACGGGCGGATCACGAGGTCAGGAGATCGAGACTATCCTGGCTAATACGGTGAAACCCCGTCTCTACTAAAAAAATACAAAAAACTAGCCGGGCGAGGTGGCGGGCGCCTGTAGTCCCAGCTACTCCGGAGGCTGAGGCAGGAGAATGGCATGAACCCGGGAGGCGGAGCTTGCAGTGAGCTGAGATCCGGCCACTGCACTCCAGCCTGGGCGGCAGAGCGAGACTCCGTTTCAAAAAAAAAAAAAAAAAAAAAAAAGTAGAGCAATCTGGCAAACATTAACCAAGTGAACAAAGTTAACATAACCAGGAATGGGAAAAACTGACATCATGTGACTCTTCCTGTGATGCCTTGAAAAGGCCACATAATTTCTCTAGTGTTCTTGCCAAATATGAATAATCTGCTTTTGTTTTTGAGACGGAATCTCACTTTGTTGCCCAGGCTAGAGTGCAGTTGTGCGATCTTGGCTCACTGCAACGTCTCCCTCCCAGGTTCAAGTGATTCTCCTGTCTCAGCCTCCTGAGTAGCTGGGATTACAGGCACGTGCCACCATACCCACCTAATTTTTTATATTTTTAATAGAGACAGGTTTTACCATGTTGGCCAGGATGGTCTCGATCTCTTGACCACGTGATCCACCCACCTCAGCGGGTCCTGGGATTACAGGCGTGAGCCACTGTGACCAGCCATAACCTGCATTTAAACATAAGGAAACATCCGGCCAGGCGCAGTGGCTCATGCCTGTAATCCCAGAATTTTGGGAGGCCAAGGCAGGCAGATCACCTGAGGTCAGGAGTTAGAGACCAGCCTGGCCAAAATGGTGAAACCCCATCTCTACTAAAAATACAAAAATTAGCTGGAAGTGGTGGCGTGCACCTGTAATCCCAGGTAGTCTGGAGGCTGAGGCAGGAGAATCACTTGAACCCACGAGGTAGAGGCTGCAGTGAGCAGAGATTGTGCCACTGCACTCCAGCCTGGGCAAAAGGGCGAGACTCCGTCTCAAAAAAATTTTTTTAAAAATCATAAGGAAACATCAAATAACCCTAAAGTAAGGGACATTCTGTAAAATAACTGGCCAGTACTAAAAGCAATGCCAAGATCATTAAAAACATGCAGACATGACAACTAAATGTGAAGCATAATTCTGAATAAATAGAATCCAGGGCCAGAGATAGAACAATCATTATGTAATTAGCAAAATTTGAATGAAATCTATAGATTGGATCATGCATCAATGTTAATTTCTTATTATAGGATTAAATATGATGTTTACATTTGGAGGATCTGTGTGTAGAGTATGGGAATTCTTCTTACTGTTTTTTACAAATTATTTTTGTTTTTATTTTTGAGACAAGGTCTCGCTCTGTTGCCCAGGCTGGGAATGCAGTGCTGTGATTTTGGCTCACTGCAACCTCTGCTTACCGGGTTCAAGCAATTCTGCCTCAGCCACCTAAGTAGCTGGGATTACAGGCGTACGCCACCACACCAGGCTTTTTTTTTTTTTTTTTTTTTTTTTGCTTTAAGTTCGGGGATACATGTGCAGAATGTGCAGGTTTGTTACATAGGTATACACATGCCATAGTGATTTACTGCACCCATCAACCCATCCTCTAGGTTTTAAACCCTGCTTGCATTAGGTATTTGTCCTAATCCTCTCCCTCCCCTTGCCCCCCACCCCCTGACAGGCCCCAGTGTGTGATGTTCCCCTCCCTGTATAGACCCATGGGAAATGTTTCAAAAGTGAGAACTTCTTAGACATGTTATTTAAAATGTTTTTACCCCCTATCAAGAATAACTATTTATGTATTTAACATACTTCCATCATGTCACCTGGGCGACAAGTCTCACTCTTGTCGCCCAGGCTGGGGTGCAATGGTGTGATCTCGGCTCACTGCAACCTCTGACTCCCAGGTTCAAACGATTCTCCTGCCTCAGCCTCCCGAATAGCTGGGATTACAGGTGGCCGCCACCATGCCAGGCTAACTTTTGTATTTTTAGTAGAGACGGGTTTCACCACATTGGCCAGGCTGGTCTAGAACTCCTGACCTCAGGTGATCCACCCACCTCAGCCTCCCAAAGTACTGGGATTACAGGTGTGAACCACCATGCCCAGCCTTTTTTTTTTCTGAGCAGTCTCGCTCTGTCGCCCAGGCTGGAGTGCAGTAACATGATCTTGGCTCACTGCAACCTCTGTCTCCAGAATTTAAGCAATTCTCCTGTCTCAGCCTCCCAAGTAGCTGGGACTACAGGTGTGCACCACCACACCCGGCTAACTTTTTGTATTTTTGGTAGAGACGGGGTTTCACCATGTTGGCCAGGCTGGTCTTGAACTCCTGACCTCAAATCATCTGCCTGCCTCAGCCTCACAAAGTGTTGGGATTGCAGGCGTGAGCCACCGTGCCCAGCCCTTTTTTTTTTTTTTTTTTTCCGGCTCACTGCAAGCTCCACCTCCCGGGTTCACACCATTCTCCTGCCTCAGGCTCCCGAGTAGCTGGGACTATAGGCGCCCACCATTACGCCCAGCTAATTTTTTTTTTTTTTTTTTGTATTTTTTAGTAGAGACCGGGTTTCACTGCGTTAGCCAGGATGGTCTTGATCTCCTGACCTCATGATCCACCTGCCTCGGTCTCCCAAAGTGCTGGGATTACAGGTGTGAGCCACCGCGTCTGGCCTTTTTTTTTTTTTTTTTGAGACAGAGTCTGGCTCTGTCACCTAGGCTGGAGTGCAGTGGCATGATCTTGGCTCACTACAACCTCTCCTTCCCAAGTTCATGCAATTCTCATGCCTCAGCCTCTGAGTAGCTTGGATCACAGATGCACACCACGCCAGGCTAATTTTTGTATTTTTACAGAGACGGTGTTTCACCATGTTGGTCGGGCTAATGTTTGTATTTTTACAGAGACAGGGTTTCACCATGTTGGCCAGGATGGTCTTGACCTCCTGACCTCAAGTGATCTGCCCACCACGGCTTCCCAAAGTGCCGGGATTACAAGCGTGGGCCACCATGCCTGGTCTCTTCATAACATTTTTAACAGCAGTTATAATAAATCTGCATGCACACCATGTAATACCTATGGAACTAATAACTAGTCTTCTATTGTGCAGTGCTTCTAGTCACATATATAGACGTTTTTGTGATTCTCAAATACGCAAACCCTCCTAAAAGCATCATATACCGATATTCACTGCAGCCTGAATAGCAGATTGGGAACAACTTAAACATCAGTCAGTAGGTGACCGGTTAATTGTGTCATTCTTTTTGAGACAGGGTCGGCTCTGTCGCCCAGGCTGGAGTGCAGTGGCAATACCATAGCAGACTGCAACCTCTGCCTCCTAGATTCCGGCAATCCTCCCACCTCAGCCTCTCGAGTAGGTGGAACCATGGGCGTGCACCACCACGCCCGGCTAATTTTTGTACTTTTTGTATAGATGGGGTCTCACTGTGTTGCCCAGGCTGGTCTTGAACTCCCAGGCACAAGTGATCCGCCCACCTTGGCCTCCCAAATTGTCGGGATTACAGTTGTGAGCCACCGTGCCCCAGCCCCTAGTTGTGTAATTGTTACAAAGAACATCACGCAGCTGTTAACGAGGACTTCCCGTTCATCTTGACATTGCACACTCTCCAAGACACTTAAAGTATAACACACCCTATAGTGTGTATTAGGAATTACGATTTGTGTGGGGAAATGATTATATTCATATATAAGTTTATAAATTCAGAAAGCATTCCGAAAATTCATCGAGTATCCAGGGGTAACTGTGCTTGTCTCTAGTGTTGAACTAGAGGCGGGAGGATGATTTAATTTCCACATGCCCTTTTATGCCTTTTGAATTCAGAACAATTTCCCTTATCTATTAAAAATAAAATACCAGCCGGGCACGGTGGCTCACGCCTGTAACCCCAGCACTTTGGGAGGCCGAGGCGGCAGGATCACTTAAGCACTTAAGCGCAGGAGTATCGCTTGAGCTCAGGAATTTGAGACCACCCTGGGCAACAGAGTGAGGCCTGTGTCTGCAAAAAGAAAAAAAATAATAAAGTAAAATATCACGTGTTACTGAATCCCTGGTATTTGGCGGGCACTGGATACTGGAAACAATTGTGTAGCTCTTTGGAAATTTACCTTAAAAGGGAGTCCTCTCAAAGGCTGGACACCATGACTCTACAAGGGTGAGTTTTCAAATCTACCATGGAAGCCCAGGGCCTCAGCAGCATCCTGAGTCCTATGGACAGACAAGTTCTTACGATTCAACTCCCATTGCACCAGTCCTGCAGCTTTCTAAAGGCATCCAGCACTTTCTACCTTGCATTCTATCTTCATCTTCGCTAGTCCTTAACGGCACCGCATGATCCTGGGGGAGGGTGCTTCTCAGACTAGCTTGTGTGTTCCCACGGCACCTGCAGCACCGTCAAGCACAGGGTCCAGAAAGCTCCAATGAAAGCCATGAAAGCAGCAAGAGAAGGAGACTGAGGAGCAAACCGCGCGAGTAGGGGCGGGAGGAGGCCCACCACACGCCCTGCCCCGCGCGGAGCACAAGCCCCCCCCTGCATCCTGAACTCCTGGGTCCGCAAAGCTGGGCCCCACTGAGCCACAACGCCGGAACCCAGTAGCACTGACTGCTGGGAACAGGTTGCTCCCTTGCGCGATAACGTCGCGGTCGCTGCGGCGGCGCGAGGGGTGGAACCGCAGGCACCATGCAGCCGCGAACCAATGAGCGGGCGCCGCACGGGCCGTGGCTCAATGGCGGCGGCGCGCGGGCACGCTAGGGGCGGGCCGGGCGCGCCGACTTTTCGGAAGAACCGCATAGTGCCTCCCGGCCACGGCGCGCCGGCTCTGAGCTCTCCGCGCGCCGCATGGCTTTCTTTTCCTCCTCTGGAGCAGCTGTGGCGGCGGCGAAGACCCTGAACCCCAAGGCCGAGGTGGCCCGAGCGCAGGCAACGCTGGCGGTCAACGTCAGCGCGGCGCGAGGTCTGCAGGACGTGCTGAGTACCAACCTGGGGCCCAAAGGCACCATCAAGATGTAAGGCGGGGCGGCGGGCGGCAGGGCTGGCGGCAGGGCTGGCGGCAGGGCTGGCGGCAGGGCTGGCGGCAGGGCTGGCGGCAGGGCTGGCGGCAGGGCTGGCGGCAGGGCTGGCGGCAGGGCTGGCGGCAGGGCTGGGCGGGCCCCGCGCGCGGGCCCGGGACCGCGGACGCGAGCCCGCTGCCTCGGGGCTCCGCAGCTTCCCTTCCCCGCGTCCTCCTGGGCCGGTTCTCTTCCCTGCTAAGCCCCACCATCGTGGGCATTTCTTTCTGCGTCGATGCCGTCTCCATGGAGAAAAAAGCGGCTCTAGTGCGCGGCGTTCCCCGCCTTCTGGGACTTCCAGGCACCCTGAGGACTCTGCACAATCTCTGCGGGGATGAGGTGGGCACTACACCTGCCCTCCAGCCTGCGGTAGATAACTAGTTCCATATCCTCGGCTCCCTGAGATCTGGGAAAAGCCCGTTTTTTGTATTTTTGGTTTTGTTTTTTGTTTTTGTTTTTTGAGACGGCGTCTCGCTCTGTCACCCAGGGTGGAGTGCAGTGGCACGATCTCGGCTCACTGCAAGCTTCGCCTCCCGGGTTTACGTCATTCTCCTGCCTCAGCCTCGCGAGTAACTGGGACTACAGGTGCCCGCCACCACGCCCAGCTATTTTTTTTTTTTTTTTTTTTTTTTTTTTGTATTTTTAGTAGAGACGGGGTTTCACCGTGTTAGCCAGGATGGTCTCGATATCCTGACGACCTCGTGATCCACCCGCCTCGGTCTCCCAAAGTGCCGGGATTACAGGCGTGAGCCACCGCACCAGGCCGGACGAAAAAGCCCGTTTTCTAAAGGGACTTTTTAATTTAGTTTTCGTTTTAATTAGTTTCGTTTTTGTCACAATCTGATTCATTTCTGTCCCTTAAACAGGCTTGTTTCTGGCGTTGGAGACATCAGGCTTACTAAAGACACAGGAGTTGACGACCAGTCCTGGCCAACACGGTGAAACTCGGTCTCTACCAAAAATACAAAAATTAGCCAGCCATGGTCCTGCACAGTGTGCTGCTTCACGAAATGGTGAGAGGTGCTCTGCTAGGTCTGAAATGTCTTGATTTTCCATAGAACTTTTGCTTTGTAGAAAGATTTGCAATGTTCATTTTCAAGGAAGGAGAACATTCAGAAGTGACATGTAATCAGTAATAGTACTGACAGTGCCTGGAGTCTGACAGCCGTGTCTTTGAATCCCTGCTTTTTTGCCCACAGTCTGAGCTGAAGGATTGTAATTGTACATTAATTATAATAAAATTTGAAAAATTAAGGGTGATTGACACAATCACATGGTCAAAATGCATGAGGATGGTTTTTCTCTTTATGGCTTTTTTTTTTTTTTTTTTTAAAGACAGAGTCTCACTCTGTCGCCCAGCCTGGAGTCCAGCGGCTCACTGCAACCTCCACCTCCTGGGTTCAAGCGATTCTCCTGTCTCAGCTTCCCAAGTAGCTGGGATTACAGCTCCCTCCACCACACTCAGCTAATTTTTGTATTATTTATAGAGATGGGATTTCACCATGTTGACCAGGCCAGTCTTGAACTCATGACTTCAGGTGATCCGCCTGAGTCAACCTCCCAAAGTGCTGGGATTACCAGATGTGAGCCACCGCATCGGGCGGTTTTTCTCTTTTTAAAACAGCGATTTCTCTGTTAATGTCTCATCTCCATCTCCAACTGGAGGGGAGAGAAATCTCTTTGTTTTAACATTTTTAAAGTCTTAGGGATGGAGAATATGAGATTATTGATGGGAGTATGTGTTTTACTCATCCCTAAATTCCCAAAACTTCGCAGTTCAAATACCAGAAAAGGAAATGATTTCCTGCTGGTTTGAGTACAGAATAATAATTAGGGTTTTGCTAGTAGTATACCATGCCATCAACATCCAGATGAAATACGTTTAGCAAAGACTTGCTAACCTAGGAGGTATAGTGTTTTTTGTTTTTTTTTTTTTTTTGTGGGTTCAGTGGTGGCCTGCGTTAGCAAAAAAGTGGAACCACAGTTAAACTTGACATCAGAATTGTTTGGGGGCTGGGTGCAGTGGCTCATGCTTATAATCTCAGCACTTTGGAAGGCCGAGGTAGGTGGATCACTTGAGGCCAGGAGTTCACGATCAGCCCTGGCCAACGTGGTGAAACTCCGTCTCTACTAAAAATACAAAAATTAGTCGGGCATGGTTCTGCACGCCTGTAGTCTCAGCTACTCCAGAGGCTGAGGCAGGAGAATTGATTGCTTGAACCTAGGAGGCTGAGGTTTCAGTGAGCCAAGATTGTGCCACTGCACTCTCTAGCCTAGGCAACAGAGTGAGACTAACATTTAAAAAAAAAAAAAAAAATTATTTGGGTTTTAGTGTGTGAGAAATACAGCATAAGTAGAGAGAAGCACATTGAACATTTACAGTTTAGGAAATAATTATAAAGTGGACACACACAACCACCATTGTAGTTAAGAAATAAATTGTTGCCGGGTGCGGTGGCTCAAGCCTGTAATCCCAGCACTTTGGGAGGCCGAGACGGGCGGATCACAAGGTCAGGAGATCCAGACCATCCTGGCTAACACAGTGAAACCCCATCTCTACTAAAAAACAAAAAACTAGCTGGGCGAGGTGGTGGGCACCTGTAGTCCCAGCTACTTGGGAGGCTGAGGCAGGAGAATGGCGTAAACCCGGGAGGCAGAGCTTGCAGTGAGCTGAGATCTGGCCTCTGCACTCCAGCCTGGGGGACAGAGCAAGACTCCGTCTCAAAAAACAAAAACAAAAAAAAAAGGAAATAAATTGTTGCTACCACCTTAGAAGTCCCCTCCCACTGGAACCTCTTTTCAGTCTCCAGAAGTTTGTATTTCAGTTTTCTTTGAAAAAAATTATAAACCTACAAAGGTAGTGATTATAATGTGTGTGCCCTTTACCTAGATTCACCAGTTGTTTACATGTTGCTCCATTTCTTTTCTATTTTTCCCCTGAATCATTTGAAGGTAAGCTGCAGACATGCCATTTTACCTCTAAAATACAATGTTTCCCGTTTTTGTTTTTTTTTTTTTTTTTTAAGAGACAGGATTTTTGCCACGTAGCGCAGGCTGGTTTCAAATTCCTGAGTTCAAGGGATCCACCTGCGGTGGCCTCCCAAAGTGCTGGGATTACAGGCATGAGCTACCGCACCTGACCTTTCCTTTTAAATTATTTGATCATTGCAGAGTAACAGTGGAGGCTGCTGAGCTTTCATTTTAGGAGATACCTGGCTTATTCTCACTAGAGCCCTATACTTGCCGTAAAGAGGCAAGGATGTAAAATTAATGTGTTACTGTTAACTGTTAGCTATGTCATCTTGAGTAAACTTTTACTGAGCCTCAAGCTTCCTCATCTGTAAAGTAGAGATAACCTGGGAAATATATTACACATGAAAATGTTTTGATCATTATAATTGCATGTGTATGATAGCTAATTGTGACTTTTTAATCTTAGTAATTTGTAACCAAACTCTTGGGTAGATTTTTCAAGTAGATAGCACTTAAAGAGGCCCTTCATGCATTTTATTTGTGGTATATTTAGACTGCTTCATATTGTTTTAAGTGATTCATTCTTTTTCTACTTTCAGCAAATTCAACACCCAACAGCCTTCTTAACAGCAAAGGTAGCAACAGCCCAGGATTATATAACTGGGGATGGTACGACTTCCAACATCCTAATCATTGGAGAGCTACTGAAACAGGCAGATCTCTACATTTCTGAAGTATGCACAACTGTTTTTTGTTTTGTTTTGTTTTGTTTTTTGAGATGGGGTTTCACTCTTGTTGCCCAGGCTGGAGTGCAATGGTGTGATCTCGGCTCACTGCAACCACCGCCTCCTGGGTTCAAGCAATTCCCAGCCTCAGCCTCCCGAGTAGCTGGGATTACAGGCATGCGCCACCACACCCAGCTAATTTTGTATTTTTGGTAGTGATGGGGTTTCTCCACGTTGGTCAGGCTGGTCTCAAAACTCCTGACCTCAGGTGATCCACCCATCTTGGCCTCCCAAAGTGCTGGGATTATAGGCATGAGCCACCACACCCGGCGCACAACTCGTTTCTGTAATGTTTCATTGTATATAGGATGTGTCAGATACTTATTTATACAAATTGATGTGTTGTTAATACTAGCTGAGGCCATAGAGTAGAATTAGGGGGCTTAAATCTGGATCTTTGTCCTGGTCTAAAATAAATTAATTGTGACCTTGGACAGGTTATAGAACCTTCTTTGGCCCGAAAATAATTTTATAATCAAGTTGAATTGCCTATGTGATTTGTATCTGTCTTTAGTGTAGATTAATAATTGAGATTTTAAAATGGGATGTTTAGGACTAGGCATATTTATTTGTTAGGAAAAAGCCAACCAAAAGCTTACATTTGGATAAATTCCACTTTTTTAGCCCTGACTAGTTGCAAGGTTTAAAACAAACCTCAGGGACTATGAATTTATTGTCAGAATTTCCTGGCAGAAGAGAGCAGACAGTCTTTATTTATTTTTATTAGTAAATTACGTGAATTAGTTTGAGATTACCTATAGAAAAAATAGAATAACGCTACCATCTGCAAGTTGTTGGGACACAGTGTCGGTTTTGGCATGATTCGGGGTGGTTTGCACAGTGAACACCCAAGTGTGCTTTATAGTTCCCTTGGCTTTGACCCTGTGCTAGAGCATTGCCTGTTCTTCTCCTCTGCATTGAAAGGAATATTTATCCTTTTAAATGTATTCAGAAAGCCAGCACATTATGTTACTGCGTGTTCAAAGGTATGATGATCCAGAATATCCCCCCAAGAATTATCTGAACTTTATCATGAACTATAGTTGCACCTAATTGAAAATGGGAGTGTTATTGCGTGTTTATTGTAGGACCTTCATCCCAGAATAATCACTGAAGGATTTGAAGCTGTGAAGGAAAAGGCCCTTCAGTTTTTGGAAGAAGTCAAAGTAAGCAGAGAGATGGACAAGGAAACACTTAAAGATGTGGCCAGAGCATCTCTTCATATTAAAGTTCACGCTGAATTTGCAGATGTCTTAACAGAGATATATATTAAATTTTGTGTGTGTCTGTTATGGTACACCTATACAGAAAATCTCTGATAGTAGAAACATGAATATAATTACCAATTTCAATTACAAGGTGCTATGTAGGTTCATTTTTGTGACAGTGATACCTAATCTGTGTCTCTAAAAAGTAAAATGAGGAAATTCAAATAATAGTATACCTAACCAGGTTATAAAATTGGAGCTTTCATTAAAAGGTTTATAAAGTGGAGATTTTGTTATTAGAAAGCTTCCAGTTACCAGTATTTTTAATGAAACACCAGGAGGAATGTTAATATTAAGGAATGTTAATGTTTGCGAATTACAGATTGAGATTTCAGAAAGGTAACAGCTGTTTATATATAATGTATTCTATCTGCTTATAGAAGAAGACAAATCAGTGTAGAGATTGTAAAATGAAGAAACTGTCTACTTTAGCCTTCTGAAAAGCAACATATTTCTGCTGCCGCAAATTGAATTTACTTAATGGTTATCCTTCTATTGCAGGCTGTAGTGGGCTTCATTTTGGCCATTAAAAGAAAAGATGAACCTATTGATCTCTTTATGGTTTTGTGATCATGGAGATGAAACATAAATCTGAAACTGATACAAGGTAGGTGGTAGAAGACTGAAATAATAATGGTCAGGTGTGGTGGCTAATGCCTGTATATAATCCCAGCACTTTGGGAAGCCGAGGTGGGTGGATCACCTGAGGTCAGGAGTTCGAGACCAGCCTGGCCACCATGGGGAAACCCCGTCTCTACTAAAATTACAAAAATTAGCCAGGCATGGTGGCAGACGCATGTAATCCCAGCTACTTGGGAGGCTGAGGCAGGAGAATTGCTTGAACCTGGGAGGCGGTGGTTGCAGTGAGCCAGGATCACACCATTGCACTCCAGCCTGGGTGATGAGCAAAACTCTGTCTCAAAAAAAAAAAAAAAATGTGTTTTGAAATTTAGGGTGCTTTGTACAATATATACTGTTGGCAAAATTTTTAATATATTTGGATATAAAATATTGCATATTTACCTGCAGATGTAAGTTGGATAAATTGCTTGGTGAATATTGTTTTTACTTTTAGTAATATTTTCTCCTGAAATACGGTGAATGTTATGTTGTATTTATGGTTAGAATTGTTCTGAAAAGTGAACAACATCAATCATTTGGCATTATTGAATTGTTAGGTACAAAGCATAATGAGAAGCAGCAGAGGAATTTAAAAAAATGTTTTTCAAACAGTTAGAAAACATGTTTGTGTTCGTTTTTCCCTTCTTTTAGTGGAGAATGGAGTCTCCCTATGCTGCCTAGGCTGGTTTTGAATTCCTGGGATTAAGGTGTCCTCTCACCTCTGCCTCCCCAAGTGCTGGCATTACACACGCTTGGCAGAAAACATATTTTTAAAGGACGTCATCACAGTTTGACAGCCTACCAGGGAGACTTATCTCTGCAGACTTTTCTGTACAGCATAGGATCTTCAAGTAATTCAAGAAACAAAGCTGACTGCATGAAAATTATCAATTCCTTCTCAGTTCAGTGTTTAACACACATCCATCTGGAGAACAATAACTATAATTTTTTGTGTGTTTGAACAGCTTAATCAGAGGGCTTGTTTTGGATCACGGAGCATAGCATCCCGATAGAAAAAAAGGGTAGAGGATGCATACATCCTCACTTGTAACATGTCATTAGAATATGAAAAAACTTAAGTTTATAACCCCTTAACAGTGAAATGGAGGAGCTTCGTATTTTGGGTGAGTTACTTTTTTGTGAAACTTCGTTTCCCACTGTAAGGACAATAATCCTCAAATTGGTTTGGGAGAGTTATAGGAAACAGCCTCTGAAGATGTGCAAGGGGCAGGATTGGAGCTCAGTGAACTGTTTGCTAATCTTAGGACTAATCCAGTTACAGAAGCTATTTTCTTCTCAAAAAATAAATGTTTCCCTACTTTCTGTAACTTTTTTTCTTAATAGAGAAGTGAATTCTGGCTTTTTTTTTTTTTTTTTTACAAGGGTGCAGAAGAGAGAGAAAAACTCATAAAAGCTGAAAGAAAATTCATTGAAGATAGAGTAAAAACAAACAATAGAACTGAAAAGGAAATTCTGTGGTGATTCAGATAAAGGATTTGTTATTAATCAAAAGGTGAGAATGAAAATTCATTGTATAAACTAAATAGTATGTATCATCCTTTTTACTTTTAAGGTGGAAGATGTTGAAACTAATTTTTATTTTTGTTATAGGGAATTGACCCCTTTTCCTCAGATGCTCTTTCAAAAGAAGGCATAGTCGCTCTGCGCAGAGCTAAAAGGAGAAATACGGAGAGGTATGAGTAACAGATTTATCCAAGTAATTTGACTTTTACTTATTTTGCAAATGAATTGGGATTATTTCTTTTTCCATATACTTTATTTTTGGGTTTTTCAACTGTATAATTAATTGGCATTAACTATATTTACATTATTTTGCACCCATCAGCACTGTACATCTCTAGAATTTTTTTCATCATCACAAACTGAAACTGTATACCCATTAAATAGTTCCTCCCCATTTCTCCCTCCCTCTTGCCCCTTGTAAACATTATTTTACTTTTTGTCTCTGAATTCAGTATACCTCCTCCCAAAGAGCTCACCACAATAAAGGTTTTTTTAAAAATATTATTATTTTTTGAGACAGTCTTGCTCTGTTGTGCAGTGGTATGATCTTGGTTCACTGCAACTTCTGCTTCTTGAGTTCTAGGATTCTCGTGTCTCAGCCTCCCAAGTAGCTGGGATTACGGGTGTCTGCCCCCATGCCCGCTGAATTGTTTTGTTTTGCTTTTTTAGTAGAGATGGGGTTTTGCCATGTTGGCTACACTGGTCTCAAACTCCTGGCCTCAAGTGATCCACCCACCTCAACCTCCCAAAGTGCCAGGATTACAGGTGTGAGCCACCATGCCTGGCCAACAAAGAGCTCTTGTCTACTTTTAGATTTCATTTGCTGACTTGGGGAGAGTGGTTTAAATGGAGGGTTAAAAGACTAGTTTTCAGCTGGTTGACGGCAAATTAAAAGGCTTAGGTTAAAGTACATTTTAAAATGTAATTTTAAATTACATTTTAATTCTGAAAAATTCCTTCCTAAAAATTACTTGTCTTCTCTTTGAACTTAAGTGGTAACATTGCTTATCCACCTCCCTTAAAATGCTATTTCAGGCTGACTCTTGCTTGGGGTGGGGTGGCCCTGAATTCTTTTGACGACCTCAGTCCTGACTGCTTGGGACATGCAGGACTTGTATATGAGTATACATTGGTAAGTGTATTTTCTTCTTGAAGGCAGTAGAACTTTTTAGCTCATGAATTATTTTTATTTTGTTTGTTTGAGATAGGGTGTCACTCCTGCCCGGGCTGGAGTGCAGTGGTGTGATCACAGCTCACTGCAGCCTCATCTTCTGGGCTCAAGTGTTCCTCCTGCTTCAGGCCCCTGAGCAAATGGGACCACAGACATGTGCTACCATGCATGGCTAATTTTTTTTTGTAATTTTTGTAGAAAACAGGGTCATATTGTGTTGCCCAGGCAGGTCTTAAACTCCTGGGCTCAGGCTGTCCTTCACCCTCAGCCTCCCAACGTGCTGAGATTACAGACATGAGCCACTGTGCCTGGTTCAGGAAGTCTTTTTTTTTTTTTTTTTTGAGATGGAGTCTTGCTCTGTCACCCAAGCTGGAGTGCAGTGGCCGGATCTCAGCTCACTGCAACCTCCACCTCCCGGGTTCACGCCATTCTCCTGCCTCAGCCTCCGGAGTAGCTGGGACCACAGACGCCCGCCACCTCACCCAGCTAATTTTTTGTATTTTTAGTAGAGACGGGGTTTCACCATGTTAACCAGGATGGTCTCGATCTCCTGACCTCGTGATCCGCCCGTCTCGGCCTCCCAAAGTGCTGGGATTACAGGCTTGAGCCACCGCACCCGGCTCAGGAAGTCTTTAGCAGAAAAATTAATTGAAATTCAGGATCAGATTTTTGTTTATATACATTTTGAAGGTTTATGTATAGTAATGGGAAACCATTGATGGGGGAAATCACATTTATATGTGATTTTTCAAAAAGAGATAATTTGGTTTAATGTGATCAAGTTTGTTCCTTATTAATATGCTGCTTATCATTCTCTGTAATTTCCTCTTCTCTCTTCACTATTTGCACAATCATGTTTCTTCTACATATAGGGATTCACCTTTATTGAGAAGTGTTAACAACCCTCATTCTGTCACATTATTGATCAAAGGACCAAATAAGCCCACACTTAGATCAAAGATGCAGTAAGGGATGGCTTGAGGGCTGTCAAAATTGCTATTGATGATGGTAAGGTCCTCACCATATTTCAATTCTATTATATCGTTTTGCTGGTCTGAAAAGCATGGCTGAATACTGTGTTCTTTTATCAGTAGTTTACACAGCCAGACACCATGCAAAAGCAGTCTTCCCTTTAGAATGACTGATGGTATGCTAAGGTTTTTCATAGCATATCATTATTAAAGGTGAATACAAATTAATGAACTAATACTGATCTGTTGAAAGAGCTGCCAGTGGCTAGTGAAGCCATTCTGGTTGTGCCATTCTCCTATTTGATATGTTAGTCGCTTGTATTGTGGCTTTCAAATGCAGCACTTAAATTGATGTGGTCATAGTGAATTTGTAAGAAAGTAATGGCTTTCATATGTATATTTTGTTATTCATAAAATTAGTTCTACAGTTTTCTTAGTATTTTTTTTTCCCCATCCAACAAGCTGTGTGATTAAATATAAGCTCAGTGTTAAGGGCAGGGCACAGCTTGGAGTCCAAGCATTTGCTGATGTGTTGCTCGTTATTCCCAAGGTGTACATGCCTTAAACAGTCAGTCTTCCAGAAGATTCAGCTCATCAAACCTTTTTGATAATGTAGGCTTTATTGATAATGTGGATTTTGGATAAGCAAGTTTGATCAGTTTTCTTCCTGACTCTAGAACAGGTATCCCTCATGATGCAGATGTATTTGGTTTCTCTGGGAGGCCTGAATAGCTGATGTTTCAGATGGCAAGAGAGAACCTGTAGTTTAATATTTGCAGTATTGGGGTTATACTTGAGTACAAACTTGCTTTTTGTTTTGGTTTTAGTTAAACTGATATCATTGTTTTCTATTATATACTAATTTTGAAGTATAGTTTATGATTGGTGTATTGCTGCTTGCTTTGGGGTAGATGAGAGAGTTGATCAGTAACTTGTGTCTGGTTATTCTCTGAAGGGAACATAAATGTTCTATCTTCATGCAATAGATTTTTGTGTTTCTTTTGTTGTTTTTTGAGAACTTTGTGAGTTTTGCTTTTGTTGTCCAGGCTGGAGCGCAGTGGTGTGATCTCGGCCCACTGCAACCTCAGCCTCCGTAGTAGCTGTAATTACAGACACCTGCCACCACACCCAGCTAGGTTTTTTTTGTATTTTTAGTAGAGATAGGGTTTCACCATGTTGACTATCCTGGCCTCAGGTGATCTACCTGCCTTGGCCTCCCAAAGTGCTGGGATTACAGGCGTGAGCCACTGCATCCAGCTGAAATTTTTTTTGCACTTTTTTTTTTTTTTTTGAAACAGAGTCTCACTCTGTTGCCCACGCTGGAGTGCAGTGGCGTGATCTCGGCTCATGGCAACCTCCACCTCCCGGGTTCAAGCAGTTCTCCTGCCTCAGCCTCCCGACTAGCTGGGACTACAGGTATGTGCCACAATGCCCAGCTAATTTTTGTATTTTTAGTAGAGACGGGGTTTCACCATTTGGCCAGCACAGTCTCAATCTCTTGACCTTACGATCCACCCACCTGGGCCTCCCAAAGTGCTGGGATTATGGGCGTGAGCCACCGTGCCCAGCCGTGTCTTTTTTTTTTTTTTTTTAAACTATCAATTCTTACTTCCTGTTTTCTCAATAATTAAATTTGTTTACTTTAGGTTCTTGCTCAGAATTCTGGTTCTGACCTTCAGGAAACATTAGTTAAAATTTAAGCAGAACATTCAGAATCAGTTTAGCTCATGGGTGTGAACCTGAACACAGGTAAGAGAATGCAACTTTTTGTAGAGGGAAAACTAGATGTAATACATGAGAGTTGAAGTCGGGAAAGATTAAAAATGGGGACCAGAAAAAAATCTTTTGCTTTGCAGTTTGACACCAGTACTACTAGGGAACTCTAGGTTCTAAAAATGGGATAAAATAGGATATTAATAAAAAAAGGAATGATTAGATATAATAAGAGAGTAGACTGAGTAATTTTGGGATAATTTTGTTGGAGATGTTCGGTGGTGGTAGATGGTTCAGATTACTGTTGAAGGATTTTCATATTGCATTTGCCTTACTCAGTGGGTTTTTTTTTTTTTGTCTGTTTTTTGTTTTTTTTCTTTTTGAGACGGAGTCTTGCTGTGTCCCCCAGGCTGGAGTGCAGTGGCGCGATCTCGGCTCACTTGCAAGTGCCGCCTTCCGGGTTCATGCCATTCTCCTGCCTTAGCCTCCCAAGTAGCTGGGACTGCAGGCACCTGCCACCACACCTGGCTAATTTTTTGTATTTTTAGTTGAGACGGGGTTTCACCGTGTTAGCCAGGATGGTCTCGATCTCCTGACCTCATGATCTGCCGGCCTCGGCTTCCCAAAGTGCTGGGATTATAGGTGTGAGCCACCGTGCCCGGCCACCTTACTCAGTTTTTAATCAAGTACTATGATAAGAAAATAGATTGGGTAATTATATTCATGGGTGAAAAACAGCTAAAGATAGCAAATAGTGCCAGAAGAGGGGATCTAGAAATCTAATGAAATGGTGACAGCCCTGATCTTAGTCCCCTGTAACAAAACAACACAAATTAAGTACAAAGTAGAAGACAGATAACAGGTACATCCATGCAGTATGTGCAAGACCTATTGTCAACATTATTATTTAATAAAAAAGGTTTCTGGAATGAGGGAAATGATCAGTCCATTTTAGCCAGATTATAGTCGCAGCACTATACTTGACTATGGGTAAACAGAAATGTATCCAGAAGAGAGGGATGTTCAGGTCTTCTAAGTAGAAGTCAGACAATCCTCAAATATTGTGGACAGGGTTCATGGTTCAGAGTAGAAAACTGGGCTAACAGAGAAGCTTTGAATTCTCATAGTTAATACTGGCGGAAATGAGTCATCAGTGATAAGCAAAGCCACACACAATCACACAATATTGTTGGTTCTTATTGACTGACCTTATTTTAAGGTTAGGTTGCCTTCTAGGTGAGCCAGTGGTAGCAGCAGAAGTAGGCATTACGGGATAACGATTGTGTAAAGAAACAGCTTCATCCATTCCCGGTTAGTTTGGGAAACTGAAAACTAAACTGTTAGAGAATCATCATACTCTTTTCATTTGGTGTGTCCTGTTTAGTTGCTCCTTTTCCCCCATGAACAATGTAATCAGCTGAAAGTATGGAAACCGAACTAACCCTCTGATGTGTAGAGGGGAAGGGGGAAATTTAATTGGATATAATGTGTGCAGCTTAGTTGGAAGTGGCAAGTTGAGTCGAATCAGGGCTTTTAATCATTTGAGCCATCTAATTTTTGTCCCCCTTTCAGCGCTGTGATTGCCACCAACATTCTCTTGGTTGATGAGATCATGTGAGCTGGAATGCCTTCTCTAAAAGGTTGAATTGAAGCTTCCTCTGAGTCTTGAAGATTCTGCAAAGTGATCCTGAGGAATACAGCTGTGGAGTTTTTGTCCACGCTTCAGAAGAGTTTCAAAGGAATTTTCCCATATGAGAAAAGAAGAGAACACTGGCATCTGTTGAAATTTGGAAGTTCTGAGATTATAATTACAGTATTTTTTTAAAAATTGCATTGAAGTATTTCACCCAGTGAACAGGATGTTTTGCTTTAGCAGCAGTGACATAAAATTCCACGTTAGATAAGCATATATTACCTACATTAAATATTTCTTGAAAAGCAGATTTTAATAGTTTAATTTTATGTGGACGTATGTTAAATTATTCAACATATTAACCCTATTAAGCATTTGGTTTTAAAATATTTATTCTAATATAAAGCTTAAGTAATTTAAAATTTTGAGAGCATCCCTGTTAGTGTAAATTTCTGAGTAAATTCATTGGATCAGTTGGACTTTTCATGCTTTTTTTTTTTTTTTTGAGACGGAGTCTTGCTCTGTCACCCAGGCTGGAGTGCAGTGGCCGGATCTCAGCTCACTGCAAGCTCCGCCTCCCGGGTTCACGCCATTCTCCTGCCTCAGCCTCCTGAGTAGCTGGGACTACAGGCGCCCGCCACCACACCCGGCTAGTTTTTTGTATTTTTTAGTAGAGACGGGGTTTCACCGTATTAGCCAGAAATGGTCTCGATCTCCTGACCTCGTGATCCGCCCATCTTGGCCTCCCAAAGTGCTGGGACTTTTCATGCTTTTGAAATAGCCTTGCTAAAATGCTCCCCCCACAAAGTTAAGTTGTAGGAAATGGGAAGAGGAGTAAACTAGAGGCAAGGGAGTTGAGAGAGTTGGAAGGTGTGGTGACTAAAGGGTACAGTTACGGGGTTAAATTTGAGATTTGTAGGCTAACTGTATTTTCAAGTTTCTGAACTTTTGCTTATGCAAGATATTCATCCCAAAGCCTCTAGCATCCTATTTTTCTTACCCAAATAACTACGTTTCCACAATATTATTTATATAGTTGTTAGTCTATCTCTGCAGTCCTTGAAGGTGATGTTGATGTTACTAGGCTGTGTGTTTTGGGGGCTCAGCAGTGGCCTGAAGTGAGTGTGCAATAAATGTTAAGTTGAAACTTCCTTTGTGGTCTTGCAATGGTATGATGCACAAATGCAATTTTAAAGGTAGTGTAAACTGTCCAAAGGTTTAAAAAGTAGTGAAGGGGCCTCTAGGGACCCTCAACGTGCTTTTCCTTAATTCTGTGGGTGGCCCTGCAGGTGGTGTGGCCAGTCCTACCCCTCGCCTCTGTCAGTTTCCCCCTGCTGAATTGTTGGGTGAAGGGCGGGTGGTGGAGCAGCATGCGCATGTGTGCAGGGGGCGACTGCCACCCTGGTGCCTGAGGGCAGATGAGCAGTAGGGCCATGGGTGTGCGCGGCATGGTGCGCCAGTCCTGATGCCAGCATGGGTTGTTCATCACCGCTGCTGTCCTTGCTGTCGCTCCTGGTTGGTGCATGGCTCAAGCTAGGTCATTGAACCGCTGGTCATCGGGGGCGCTGGGAAAGGGGATGGGGTCCCCTTGGGGGGATTGAGCCTGAGGCCCCTCTGCCCGCTTCCGGGATGCACCTGCAGCAGCCGGCTGGGGAGGTCGCTTTCAGTGCACGTGGTGCCTCACCGCCTTGTGCTTTCAACTTGCTCTGGAATCTTTCAAACCTATAAAAAGGAATGAGAGGCCAGGCGCGGTGGCTGTCGCCTATAATCCCAGCACTTCGGGAGGCCAAGGTGGGTGGATCACTTGAGGTCAGGAGTTGGAGACCAGCCTGGCCAACATGGTGAAACCCCATCTCCACAAAAATACAAAAAATTAGCCGGCATGGTGGCACAGGCCTGTAATTCCAGCTACTCAGGAGGCTGAGACAGGAGAATCGCTTGAAGCCTAGGGGGTGGAGGTTGTAGTGAGCCGAGATTGTGCTATTGCACTCCAGCCTGGGAGACAGAGCGAGACTTCATCGCAAAAAAAAAGGAAAGAGGAGAATGTAACAAGGAATGACCCCCGCCCCCATGTACTTGTCGGCCAGCTTAAAGAGCTGGCCAGTTTGTGGCCAGTCCTGCTCCTGCGGAATCGTACTCTTCCCGTCTCCTAGAGCCATTTTGAAGTGGGTCCAGACGTATCCCATTTTATTCTAAACCTTCAGCTAGACGAAAAAATAATTACCGTTTCTCACCTAAAAAACTGACAGTGCTGCTTAATAATATATCCAGTCCAAATTCATCTATCGTCTAATAAAGGGTTTTTAACGTTTGCTCGCTGAATTAGGGACAAAATCTCATACATTGCAATTGTATGTTCTTAATTCCGATTCAATCTGATTATTTCTCTACTTACTCATTTATTTGTTTTTTTGGTGGGGCAGGGGGCAAGGTCTCACCGTGTTGCCCAGGCTGGAGTGCAGTGGTACCATCGTAGCTCACTGCGGCCTCAAGCAATCCCTGCCTCAGCTTCCCAAAGTGCTGGGATTACGGGCCTGAGACACCACACTAGGATGATCCATTTTTTTCCCCTTGAGATATATTTGTTGAAGAAACTGAAAATAGGCCGGGCGCGGTGGCTCACGCCTGTAATCCCAGCATTTTGAGAGGCCGAGGCGGGCGGGTTACGAGGTCAGGAGTTCAAGACCAGCCTGGCCAATATGGTGAAACCCCGTCTCTACTAAAAATACAAAAAATTAGCTGGGCGTGGTGGCACGCACCTGTAGTCTTAGCTACTAAGGAGGCTGAGACAGGAGAGTTGCTTCAACCTGGGAGGCAGAGGTTGCAGTGAGCCGAGATCTTACACTGCACTCCAGCTTGGGCAACAGAGAAAAAAAAAAAAAGGATGAAATCAGTGTGAATGTGTCAGGCTAAGAGAGCCAAAGATAGGATCTTGAGGAACATCAAAAGACCAGGACTCTGCCTTGAAAGAAGTTACAGTGCTCAGACATTCTTTCTTGGAAAGACACTGTGAAGTGGTGCATCAAGCTGAGTTAGTGTGGCCTGTAGGAAACAACACGGCAAAGAGACCCGAATCTAGTCCTGTCTCCTGCTAACCAGCATTTTAAGTCATATTTCTTTTTTGGGTCTTGATTTCCTCCTGTGGAATAAGGGGGCTGAAGCAAAGACCCTGTTTTATTTTTTTATTTGAGACAGAGTCTTACTCTGTCCCCCAAGCTGGAGTGCAACGGCACAATCTTGGCTCACTACAACCTCCCAGATTCAAGTGATTCTCCTGCCTCAGCGTCCCCAGTAGCTGGGATTACTGGTGTGCACCATCATGCCTAATTTTTTTTTTTTTTTTTTTTTTTTGAGACGGAGTCTTGCTCTTGTCACCCAGGCTGGAATGCAGTGGCATGATCTTGGCTCACTGCAACCTCCGCCTCCCGAATTCAAGCAATTCTCCTGCCTCAGCCTCCTGAGTACCTGGGATTACAGGCACCTGACACCACGCCTGGCTAATTATTGTATTTTTAGTAGAGACGGGTTTTCGCCATGTTGGCCAAGCTGGTCTCTAACTCTTGCACTCAGGTGATCTGCCCGCCTCGGCCTCCCAAAGTGCTGGGATTCCAAGACGTGAGCCACCATGCCTGGCCAGTCCTTTTTAATTCTATCATTTTTCTTAAGCATTCAAACAAGTCTAAAGATGCTCATTAACTATTTGGTGATAATCATTGCACATTTATGGCAGAGGCCAGGGATATACTGTCAAAAATATATGTATTATATACTTCCCTTCTGGAGCATATAATGGTGAGAATCACTAAGAACTGGTAAGAGTTCAGTAAGTGGAGAGGAAGAGGCAGAGAAACAGCATGAGCAGAAGGATGGGTAGAATGTGCTAAATGTATTTTAGGGTAGAGTGTCTGAATTCGCCTAGCTGGGGCAAGGGTTTGTGTAGAGGAAGAAAGAGAAGTGCAAATCTATCGTGTGCTCAACATTTCACCCATGCTATTTTATTACTATCTTTGTGGCTGATGAAAGTTACAACATGCTCATCTGCAGGGGCACATGCTTTAGCATGTATTACTACATTATAATCTCACCTTTGTAAAGCCAGGAGCTTTTTGAAAGTCGCATTATAGACATTGTTTAAACATGGTTTGAATTTACCAAAGCATAGAACATTGTTTCATCTCACATTAATTAGTTAGTTGGCTCAAAATTAGTGCTAATGACTTAGTAATTCAATGGTTTCTCTTAGCTTTAAAACTTTATTTATTTCAAAACTATTTCATCTCTTCATTTTCGTTTTTGCTGTGTGTCACTGCCTGTCAGCTGCTATCTGTTAACTCCTAGTGGATCATGTGTCCTGTGAAGGGACTGAATGAGATATTAGTGGCAAATTATGTTGATGATTCATATTTTGGATATAAATAGATCATTAAGCTTGTATACATTTTGAAAATAGTATTTTAATATTCTATTATGTCATAGTTACAATGATTGGCTATATATTGAATTTATATGTTCATTAAGTTGTTGTATGTTTATGTTCTTTAGTATTCTAACTTGCAACTGTATATCTGTTAAGTCTTTTTTTTTTTTTTTAAGAAGATCAGACTGACTGATTTATTGAGGCATCTGTTTGATGCCAAGTTAAGTGGCCCAGGCTCTGTGTAGGGGGTAAGGTTAATGCAGGAAGAAAGATGGTGAGGGGCAGTGGTGCCAGGATTAGTTTGGAATACCTAGGGGTCCTCTGAGGTTCCCCAAGTTTCCCTGGCCCTGGCCAGCTGTGCTGCTGGCCTGAGCATCTGATGAGCTTGCAAGGGTGACTCCGAGAGGTGGGTGGTCCAGGGGCTAGGGCAGAAACTTTGGAGTTATGCTGTTGGCTTTGAATCCAGACTCCTACACTTGGTAGCTGTGACCTTTCCATGCCTCAAGTGACCTGCAGAACTGAGCTGTGTCTGAGACAGGTCCCATCTAGGCACTGCAGATCCATCTAGAGTTAAACCACCCCAGGTTGCTCACTGTCCGCTGCCTTCACAAGCAGATCTTTGTCTCCTTGGAGGCCCTCACAATCCAGTGGAGGAAGCGAAACTCATCTGCCTCTGTCCCTCTGGGTGCGCCTCATGCCAGGTGCATCTGTGGACACGGGCCATGCTCCTGGGCTTCCAAAGTTGGAGAAAGTTGCCAGGCTCAGGTGGGTACATCAGAGTAGCTGCTGCCCTCTGGACACAGTGACAAAAGAACACTCTGGGCCTAGAGCCCTGGTCTGGGGCATTGGGCAAGGCTCTTGCACTTCTCTGAGGTCATTTTTCCATCTGGAAAGTGTGCTGATTGAATCTCCCTTTGGGCACTGAGGGCTCAGTGTTAGTTTGAGAGCCAGCATATGGGGTTTGGGCTGTAATCCCCCTTTAGCCCCATAGCTTGGGGGAAGCAGGGACTTTGTTGGGATACCACAGGCATCAGTCCAGCTTCCTGCCCCTGCTTGGGCTCAGCATCTGAAGTACTCTGGGGGGCAGGTGGTCCTGGTGGGGGTTGGGGCTTTTCCCCAGACTGAGGTCACACCCAGAGCCAGAAATCTTGGCGCCTACTCTGGGCTAAGGATATATCTGGCCCCCCAGGATGCAGGTAACTGCCCATCTTACCTGGTTTCTGCCTGCCAGGGCCAATCTTTAGACCTCGGGACTTCCAGCCTATCCCGCCTCCCTCTCTGGACAGCCTTGAAGCCTCGTGGGTCCAGCACTTTTTCCAGGCCATCTCCTGGTTGTCCTGCCCTGAGGCCTGGCTCATGCTGCTCCCCGTCCTGCTCACCAAGACCCATAACGACCACTCCACACCCAGCTCAGCCCCATCCCCTTGGATAGTCCTTTCTCTTTCCTCAGGTGACCAGGTGCATATGTTGGTGTCAGGACCTTCCCTGCACCTGGGAATGCCTACTGGCCACCTCGGTCACAGAGACCAAGGCATTTACTTGATATGAGTGCCTTTGGTTCACTGTCTACATGGCCAGGGAGGGAGTCAATAATAGGCTTTTCACTTGCTGCAAGGGCCAGTTCTCCTGGCCCCATGGCCCTAGGGATGGAGGATGCTGCAGGATACACACCCCTCACTTCCCAGCTGAGGACTGTGGGTCATCTCAGGGCGATTTCACAGTCCCTGCATGCCCTATCCCCTCAGCTCTGCAAATGCCAAGCAGCGCAGCCTGCCTAGGCGACAGTGGGCTCAGGACTACCCAGGTGGGCTCAAGACTGCCCAGGTAGTCCCCAGAGTGCCCTTGGCAGGCCCCTCACCTAGCTGCTCCCACGGCTCTGTAGCAAGAGTTCTAACCGTTTTTGTGTGGAGCCTGCTGAGAAAGAGCTGTGGACCATTTTCCCAGAAATGCATGTGCACGCTCTCCACACAAAACCTAGCATCGTTTCAGGGGGCTCACACCTCCCTAGGGGCCCAGTTATTGAACCCCTTGGACCTGAGAGAGAAACCTTGCCTCAATGGAGTTTTGCTCTGTTGCCCAAGCTAGAGTGCAGTGGCGTTACCTCGGCTCACTGCAACCTCCGCCTGCCGGGTTCACACAATTCTGCCTCAGCTTCTTTAGTAGCTGGGACTACAGGTGCACACCTACCACCCTCAGCTAACTTTTTGTATTTTCAGTAGAGGTGGGGTTTCACCGTGTTGGCCAGGATGGTCTAGATCTCTTGACTTCGTGATCCGCCTGCCTCGCCCTCCCAATGTCCCAGCATGAGCCACCGCCCTCAGTCAGGGTCCCTCTTAAACTTGTATTTTTAAGGTCTGGGGTCCCTCTTACTTAACCTTTTTTTTTTTTCTCTCTCTCTTTTTCTTTTTTGAGACGGAGTCTTGCTCTGTCACCCAGGCTGGCAGTGGTGTGGCCTTGGCTCACTGCAATATCCGCCTCCTGGGTTCAAGTGATTCTCCTGCCTCAGCCTCCTGAATAGCTGGGACTACAGGCACCTGCCACCATGTCCGGCTAAGTTTTGTATTTTTGGTAGAGATGGGGGCGGAGGCAAGGGGTTGGGGAGGGGAGGGGGGTTTTGCTTTGTTGCCCAGAGCTCAAAGTGATCCGCCCACCTCTGCTCCCGAAGTGCTAGGATTACAGGCCTGCACCACCAGCCACTGTAAAATCTTATTTCCACACAGCTGAGACATGTTTTAGGAAGTTTGCTAAAAGACCCCCGGAGACCTCCTCATTGTGGCCTCCCTGTTGTCGTGTTTAATTTGATTGATCTTTTCTGCCTTCCTGCTTTTCAGAAATTAAAAGGTTAAAAAGAGGTACTAAACTTTAAAACTTCTCTTATAGTCTCCCATTAAACTAATTCTAAGAACCACCAAAAAAGGGAAAAATGTTTCCAAAAGCAGTAAAATGATATGGACTGTTAGTATGTAAAATGTAGGAAATAAGTCATATGTTAGTACTGCTCTTACCTAGGGACATATTATTGAGAATCAACTTTTGCTCTGTTTTCAGAGAAATGGAATAATCATATCGCTGATCTATGTAAATAAGTAGAAGAATTGTCTGAAAGAAAATACGGTATGTTTAAATTGGAAAAGTCCTGTGATACTTTGTTCATAAGCATTTACACAATGGAGTTATTGTTTATCATGGGGGTACTGTGGACAAGCCCAGGGCTTCTGGTGAATCCTGCCATCCTTACACGTCTCTCCTTATAAGTTGCTTTGTAGTTTCTGTCTAAATATTAGAAACATTCTTTGTTTCTAGATTACTGCAAAGCTGAGGAAAAGTTGTATTTCTTTAATTATCGTTAGTATTTCTTTTAAACTTTCAGCATGGATATTGGGGATTTATTTACATATTTATTGCAAAGCCCTGGATCTTAGGGATTTAATTGAATGTTATTTTTTGAAACTAATTTTTTCTCTTAATCTGCTTTGTTAAATTCGGTATTCACCAAGATGCCCCTATTGTCTCTACTTTTATCTTTTTTTTTTTTTTTTTTTTTGAGACAGAGTCTCACACTGATGCCCAGACTGCAGTGTAATGGCGCGATCTCAGCTCACTGAAACCTCCGCCTCCCAGGTTCAAGCGATTCTCCTGCCTCAGCCTCCCAAATAGTTGGGATTACAGGCAATTCTGCTGCCTCATCCTCTCAAGTAGCTGGGATTACAGGCGTGCATCAACACACCCAGCTAATTTTTGTATTTTTGTGGAGACAGGGTTTCACCATGTTGGCCAGGCTCGTCTCGAACTCCTGACCTCAAGTGGTCCACCTGCCTCGGCCTCCCAAAGTTCTAAGATTACAGGCATGACCAGCCACACCTGGTCTATATTTTTGTTATATTGTTAATTTAGTACTATTCTGAGTAAAAATAATTTGCTATTACAGTTTTGTAAATTGACTATGACAATTTTATAAATGTCAGTGCTTTTTATAAAGTGAAACAGATTATATTGTGGGGCTTTTGTTGTGATGCTAATTTATTATTTAGTTTAAAGACAATAATATTCAGGTGTTGTGAAATTATAAAAACAATCTTCACATTTCATAATTTTTTTTTTTTTTGAGATGGAGTTTTGCTTTTGTTGTTCTGGCTGGGGTGCAATGGCACAATCTCGGCTCACCACAACCTCCACCTCCCAGGTTCAAGCGACTCTCCTGCCTCAACCTCCCGAGTAGCTGGGACTACAGGTATGTGCCACCGCGCGCAGGTAATTTTTGTACCTTTAGTAAAGACAGGGTTTCACCATGTTGACCAGGATGGTCTTGATCTCTTGACCTTGTGATCTACCTGCCTCGGCCTCCCAAAGTGCTGGGATTACAGGCATGAGTCACCGCGCCCGGCCCACATTTTATAATTTTAAAGCAATATTAATATTAACTGCCTTAGAGAAAGATACTTTTGTTGTGATATGTAAGTATAATATTCAAGTATAGTGTACAGCAAAGGACATTAAACCTAAGTTAGCACTAATGTGTTATGTGGTACACTTGAAACTTTAGTACAAATATTAATGTTTATTAGCAAATAGACCTTAATACATAATGATAGCAAAAAAATGGAGCTGTTCAGATGAAAGACCATTGGTTCTGTCTGATTTTAATACTCCCTATGCTCTTGACTTTTTGTTTTTTTCCTTTGAGACAGAGTCTTGCTCTGTCACCCAGGCTGGAGTGCAGTGGTGTGATCACAGCTCACTGCAACCTCCACCTCTCAGGGTCAAGCGATCCTCCCGCCTCAGCCTCCCTAGTAGCTAGGACTACAGGTGAGAGCCACCATGCCCAGCTAATTTTTGTATTTTTAGTAGAGACGGGGTTTCACCATGTTGGCCAGGCTGGTCTCAAACTCCTGACCTCAGGTGCTCTACCCGCCTTGGCCTCCCAAAGTGTTGGGGTTACAAGCATGAGTCACTGCACCTGGCCACCTCTTGACTTTTTATAGCTGTTGTATTATTTTAATCATGAGTAAATAAATGCTTTGAAATGATGCAGTTCAGGAGAATCTTCTGCTTCTTTTACTAAAAAAAAATATTTTTTTAAGTCCAATAAAGTTGCACTAATGTTTATGTTTGGAAAATTTTACCTTTTCCAGCCAGGTGCGTTAGCTCACACCTGTAATCTCAGCACTTTGGGAAGCCGAGGTGGGTGGATCACCTGAGGTCAGGAGTTCAAGACCAGCCTGACCTATATGGTGAAAACACCATCTCTACTAAAAATAAAAAAACTAGTCAGGCATGGTGGTGGATGCCTGTAGTCCCAGCTACTCCGAAGGCTGAAACAGGAGAATTGCTTGAACCCAGGAGGCAGAGGTTGCAGTGAGCCGAGATCGTGGCATTGCACTCCGAGACTCTGTCTCAAAAAACAAAAAAAAAAACAAAAAAAAAAAAAACCATGAAAATATTACCTGTTCCATTTAGTACTATATGTTTTAAATGATATTAGCTGGTATTTTTTTTTTAGTTTTATAATGTGGTTCAGATTTCTGTAGAAATTCTGGCTGTATCTACGTTGCCTTAAAGTAATGGGACATTTCTTTTTTTCTTTTTCTTTTTCTTTTTTTTTTTCAGCTGGAGTTTCGCTCTTGTCGCCCATGCTGGAATGCAATGGTGTGATCTCAGCTCACTATAACCTCTGCCTCCCAAGTTCAAGTGATTCTCCTAGCTTAGCCTCCTGAGTAGCTGGGATTACAAGCACCTGCCACAATGCCTGCCTAATTTTTGTATTTTTAGTAGAGATGGGGTTTCACCATGTTGGCCAGACTGGTCTCGAACTCCTGACCTTGTGATCTGCCTGCCTCAGTCAGTGTTGGGATTACAGCTGTGAGCCACTGTGCCCAGCCTGTCTTTTCTTTCCAAAGCCACCCTTGGTGATTACATGTTAAATATGTACTAGTGGATATTACTTTGCTGAATATTGCCTAGTGAATATTAAGTATTTATTCTCACCTTGCAGTCATGAACTTGTGAGTTCGACACATGAAGATTTACAACTTGATAAACCAGCTTTAGGAGGTAGGTCTTCAGTCTTTTTTTTTTTTTTTTTTTTTTTTTTTTTTTTGAGATGGAGTCTTGCTCTGTCGCCCAGGCTGGAGTGCAGTGACTGGATCCCAGCTCACTGCAAGCTCCTCCTCCCGGGTTTACGCCATTCTCCTGCCTCAGCCTCCCGAGTAGCTGGGACTACAGGCGCCCGCCACCACGCCCAGCTAATTTTTTGTATGGTTTTTAGTAGAGACGGGATTTCACCGTGTTAGCCAGGATGGTCACGATCTCCTGACCTTGTGATCCGCCCGTCTCGGCCTCCCAAAGTGCTGGGATTACAGACTTGAGCCACCGCGCCCGGCCAGTCTTCAGTCTTAAGTCAGATTAGAAGATTATGTAAAATAATTATTTAACACTTAACACTGATTTTTTTTAATGGTATCTTCCACATGAAATAATATTCTTCCAACTTTTAATTATATGCCAGGACAGGAGAATTCATGTTGTCAAAATTCTAATACTCTCTAGAACAGTAAACTCATTTTATTTTTATTAACCCATTATAAATACATGTAAATGTTGCTTTTATGGGTAGACAGAACTAAAAGAACAATATTTTTCCTACTTTTGAGATGCAAGATTTATCTGGCATAATGCATTAAACAGGTTATTACTGAAGCTTGCACCAAACAACTGAGCAAACATTCATCAAATGTCCATGATACCCAGGATATAAGAGGTTTCCTTTTAGAATATGGAGCCATGCATATCATCTCTTAATTGTTAGATGTGTTTTGAAAGAAATAGAAATATAACTGATTTTCTTACTTGTTTTGGCTCTAGAGTAGAGTGGGGACAAAACAGAATGGAATCACACTGTTTAGTGTGGAAGGATTGCTGCAAGATTATATGCATAGTCTCCCCATACCAAATGGCACCTGCTAGCTGTTTTTTTTTGTTGTTGTTGTTGTTGTTTTTTGAGATGGAGTTTTGCTCTGTCGCCCACACTGGAGTGCAGTGGTGTGATCTCAACTCATTGCACCCTCCACCTCCCAGGTTCAAGCAATTCTTCCTGCCTCAGGCTCCCAAGTAGCTGGGATTACAGGCACCTGCTATCACGCCCGCCTAATTTTTATATTTGTAGTAGAGTTGGGGTGTCACCATGTTGGCCAGGCTGGTCTCGAACTCCCAACCTCAGGTGATCTGCCCACCTCAGCCTTCCAAAGTGCTAGGATTACAGGCGTGAGCCACCGCGCCTGGCCCGCTAGTGGTTCTTGAGCACACTGAATTCTGCTTTTTCCCACTTTAATGAATGTATGGTTCTTCCTTTTTTGTGCAGTGTGTGTCAGCATTGTTTCAGTAATAAATACATTCTGGATCTTAGAAATAACTTTAGTCACAGGAAAAGAAAAAATAATACTGCCTATTTTATAATAATAATATTTAATAACCCAAGCTATTAAACCCATTAAATTGAGAAAACTTGTATTCCTGTGATTTCGACAGTAAAGGAAGAATGGTATGCCAGAATCACTAAATTAAGAAAGATGGTGGATCAGCTTTTCTGCAAAAAATTTTGGTAAGTCTGTTTTTTCCCCTTTCAACTAAAGTATATTACTGAGTAATGTTTTTTATAATGTTGTTTTATTTTAGGAAAGTAAATATAATGAGCAGGTCTCAGCTTCAGTTTTCTCTTACTGTTTTGTTTTTGAGATGGAGTTTCGCTCACGTTACCCAGGCTGGAGTGCAGTGGTGTGGTCTTGGGTCACTGCAACCTCCGCCTCCCAGATTCAAGCGATTCTCCTGCCTCAGCCTCCCAAGTAGCTGGGATTACTGGCACCTGCCACCATGCCCAGCTAATTTTTGTATTTTTAGTAGAGATGTAGTTTCACCTTGTTGAACAGGGTGGTCTCGAATTCCTGACCTCAGGTGATCCACCCACCTCAGCCTCCCAACGTGCTGGGATTACAGTTGTGAGCCACCACACCCAGCCTCTCTTACTATTTTTTTTTTTTTTTTTTTTTTTGAGATGGAGTCCAGGCTGGAGTGCAGTGGTGTGATCTCAGCTCATTGCAACCTCCACCTCCTGGGTTCAAGCAATTCTCTTGCCTCAGCCTCCCGAGTAGCTGGGATCACAGGTACGTACCACCACACCCAACTAATTTGTTTTTGTATTTTTAGTAGAGATGGGGTTTTACCACATTGCCAGGCTGGTCTCAAACTCCTGACCTAAGGTGATCCACCTAGCTTGGCATCCCAGAATGCTGAGATTACAGGTATGAGCCACCGCACCTGGCTAGGAGTGGATTATTTTATGGTTCCCCTTTTTAGACCATATAGGGTAACTTCCTGATGTTGCCATGGCATTTGTAAACTGTCATGGCATTGGTGGGAGTGTAGCAGTGAGGACGACCAGAGGTCACTCTCATCGCCATCTTGGTTTCAGTGGGTTTGGCTGGATTCTTTACTGCAATCCATTTTATCAGCAAGGTCTTTATGACCTGTATCTTATGCTGACCTCCTCCGTCACCCTGTGACTTAGAGTGCCTTAACCATCTGGGAATGCAGCTCAGTAGGTCTCAGCCTCATTTTACCCAGCTTCTATTTAAGATTGAGTTGCTGTTATTCAAACACCTCTGACAGTATTGCTGCTTTCTCTAAGGTTCCTGAAAGGTAGAGAAGAAATCTTAGATTTTTCATTGCTGTGAACCACTGCAAGTATTCAGGAAATATGTACTACTTCCAACCTCATAATCCTGCAGTCATTTGGCACCTGTGAGTCAGGTGCCGGGAACTGGGCAGTGCAGAAGACAGTGCCCTGCCCCGTGCATTCTGGAGCATTCAATCTGGTGGGGAAACGTGTAGTAAGTAAGAGATATTTATTATGTAAGAAGGTATAAGGTCTGGGAAATAATTAAGTGGAATAAGGGGAATGGGGAGGCAGGGGGTGTGATTGGATCAGCCTTGATGATATGTGATGAGCACGTTCTGTAGTTGGCCTCACCTCTTTCTAAACTTCCACTTTTCACTCTGAACTCCAATTGGTTCTTTTTTATTTTATAAAAAGTTCGTTAGAATTAGGTTTATATATTTCCTTATTGAATTAACAGAATAATTTTATTTAACATCCTCTCTAGTGTGACCAAAAGCCTCTAATCTTTTACTGTTATTTGTTCATGGGCATATTTGTTTTTGCAACTGTGATAATTATTTCATTTTGTGTGGTTTCTCAAAAACACATGTGTTTCTTATCTCAAAGAGTTCCTATACTAGAGCCCTTCAGATTTGGTGCTCATATCATGAAGTAAGAATTTAAGACAAATGTTGAGATGTTAGAGGAAAGCCAATCTAAGAACAAAAACATTAATTATTAATAAATAATTAAATTATTAATTAATAATTTCTTTCAAGTTTACATTTAAGTTGAGGTGTGGAGGTGAAGGAGACAGTTGGATAAATAAGTCCAGAAGTAAGGAGAATAGAATAATTTTGGATTTTATAGTTGTGTGTTTTTTTTGTTTGTTTTTTTTTTTGAGACGGAGTTTCGCTCTGTCGCCCAGGCTGGAGTGCAGTGGCCGGATCTCAGCTCACTCCAAGCTCCACCTCCCGGGTTTACGCCATTCTCCTGCCTCAGCCTCCCGAGTAGCTGGGACTACAGGCGCCCGCCACCTTGCCCGGCTAGTTTTTTGTATTTTTTAGTAGAGACAGGGTTTCACCGTGTTAGCCAGGATGGTCTCGATCTCCTGACCTCGTGATCCGCCCGTCTCGGCCTCCCAAAGTGCTGGGATTACAGGCTTGAGCCACCGCGCCTGGCCTATAGTTGTGTTTTGATAGCAGTTGTTATCACCAAAATAATTCATCAATGAGCTCCCTGACAGCTCCCCAACTTTTCTTTTTAAAGAAACAGGGTCTGCTGGATGCGGTGGCTCACACCTGTAATCCCAGAATTTTGGGAGGCTGAGGCGAGTGGATCACCTCAAGTAGGGGGTTCGAGACCAGCCTGATCAACATGGAGAAACCCCATCTCTGCTAAAAATACTCAATTAGCTGGGCGTGGTTGCGTGCGCCTGTAATCCCAGCTACTTGGGAGGCTGAGGCAGGAGAATCACTTGAACCCAGGAGGCAGAGGTTGCAGTGAGCCGAGACTGTACCGTTACACTCCAGCCTGGACAGCAAGAGTGAAACTCCATCTCAAAAAAAAAAAAAAAAGAAAGAAAAGAAAAGAAAGAAAGAAACAGGGTCTTGTTATGTTGTCTGGAATGGACTAGAACTCCTGGGCTCAAGTTATCCTCCTGCCTCAGTCTCCTAAGTAGCTAGGGCTACAGGCACCTGCCACCATGCCGAGCTTTGAGCCACCCCCAACCATCAGGTTGCAAAATATTTAAATATTACCTACAGAGGTGCAAGGGAGATCTGTATATAAATAGCACGATATAAATTGCTTGAATCTTTCTTTTTAGAGTTTTGTTTGGATGTGGCTTCAGAGCAGGGATTAGTCAATTCTTTTTTACTTTTTTTTTTTTTTTTGGAGGTGAATTCTCACTCTGTTGCCCAGGCTGGAGTTCAGTGTCATGATCTTGGCTCACTGCAGCCTCTGCCTCCCAGGTTCAAGCAATTCTCTTACCTCAGCCTTCTGAGTAGCTGGGACTACAGGTGCCTGCCACAACACCCGGCTGATTTTTTTTTTTTTTTTTTTTTTTTTTTTTTTTTGGTAGAGACAGGTTTTCACCATGTTGGCCAGGCTGGTCTTGAACTCCTGACCCAAGTGATCCACCTGCCGCAGGCTTCCAAAGTGCTGGGATTACAGGCATGAGCCATCGTGCCTGGCTCTTTTTTTACATTTTTAAATTACAGTTTTTGTACCTATTCAAAAGTAGAGAAAATAGTACAATGAACACTAAAATACCCATTCCTCAATTTCTGTGATCATTAAGATTGTCCCACATTTTGTTCTATTCCTTTACCTCCCTTTGCAGGGATATTGTAAAGCAAATCAGTCATCACGTCATTTTATCTGTTCAGTATGCATCCCCAAACAGCATTAACGTTTTCTTGCACAGCTACTATCTCATGACATGTGACAAAATTACAGTGATTTTTTTGGTGTCAGCTCATCTGTAGCCCTTAGTTGAGTTTCCTCACTCTTTTTTCTTTTCTTTTTCTTTTTCTTTTTTCTTTTTTCTTTTTTTTTTTTTTTTTTTTTTTTTTTTGAGACAGAATCTTGCTGTGTCGCCCTAGGCTGCAGTGCAATGGCGCAATCTCAGCTCACAGCAGCCTCTGCCCCCCAGGCTCCAGCTATTCTCCTACCTCAGCCTCCTGGGTAGCTGAGCTTACAGGCGCACGCCACCATGCCCGGCTAATTTTTGTATTTTTAGTAGAGACAGGGTTTCGACATGTGGGCCAGGCTGGTCTCGAACTCCTGACCTCAGGTGATCTGCCCACCTCATCCTCCCAAAGTGCTGCAATTACAGGCATGAGCCACCGTACCTGGCCAAGTTTCCTTACTCTTACCTGAACAGTATCATTTCCTCATTATCTGAAAAAATTTTGCTTTAAATCTGGGTCCAAACAATCTTCATGTGCTAACTTTGGTTGTTATGCCTTTTTTAATCTAAACTGGCCTCTGCTTACTATTTTTATTTCCCTTTCCATGCATTCTTCATGGAAAGTTATTTCTTTTAAAATAGCGTGCTCATGAGGTTGAAGGGATTGTAGTGTGGATGAAAATTTAGCCTGCAATGTGCCTGTTTGCAGCAGCCAGTGGAGGAGGGTTATTAATTTCACAAGCAGATAGTAGCAAAAGGCTGCTTCCAAATAGTATTTGCAGGCCAGCTGCGGTGGCTCACACCTGTAATCCCAGCACTTTGGGAGGTCGAGGTGGGCAGATCACTTGAGGTCAGGAGTTTGAGACCAGCCTGGCCAACATGGTAAAAACCTGTCTCTACTGAAAAGTACAAAAATTAGCCAGGTTTGGTGGCGGGCACCTGTAATATTAGCTGATCAGGAGGCTGAGGCAGGAGAATCACTTAAACCCAGGAAGCGGAGCTTGCAATGAACCAAGATCATGCCACTGCACTCCAGCCTGGGTGACAGAGCAAGACTCCGTCTCAAAAAAACAAAAACAAAAAAGCAAAAAAAAAAAAAATAGTATTTAGGTTGTGTTCTTTATTGTCTATAATGATTTTCTTTCTCTCTCTTCTTCCCAAGAATATTGAAAAACAAAGTTTAACCTTTTAAAATCTTAGAGTTATTAAGATTGTCTTAGGACCAGGACACTTAAATCTGCCAAAATCTGGTGTTAATGATGGGTCATTAATTTTTTTTATTATTATTATTCTTTTTAATTTTTAAAATTTTTATTTCTCAGCCTTGGGATTCTGATACATAAAAACGCAAGTATCTTCAAAGATAGAAAATATACACATATCGTTAAGATGGCAGAACTCAGAATATGCAATCATGGAGCAGTGCCTTCTACCAGCCCCCTAGCTAACTGCAGCTGCAAGCATGATTCTCATGCTGTCTTGTACTTAGTGTTCAGCTAGTGACTCAGCTTCCTCAATCATGGGGAAGGGCCATCAGCAAGTAGCACTCAGGCATGAGGGCTTGAGAAAAGATCCCACACACTCGAGGCCATGTTAGACATTTCATGAAAGGATTAGGTGGGTTACCCCCGGCTTTCTCCCCCAGAGTTTATCGAGAATGATAATAAAGTAAATGCATTGTAAGCCACACATACAAGTTGTGGAGTCAAGGAAACAGAGTGACGTGTGTGTGTGTCCTATTTTATAGGCTTTAATTAAATTATTGGTGGCCTTGGATTGGGGCGGAATTTTGTTATTATTATTTTTTATTATACTTTAAGTTCTGGGATACATGTGCAGAACATGCAGGTTTGTTATATAAGTATACATGTGCCATGGTGGTTTGCTGCACCCATCAACCCATCATCTACTCTAGGTATGTCTCCTAAATGCTATCCCTCCCCTAACCCTCCACGCCCTGACAGGCCCTTGGTGTGTGATGCTCCCCTCCCTGTGTCCATGTGTTCTCATTGTTCAACTCCCACTTATGAGTGAGAACATGCAGTTTTTGGTTTTCTGTTCTTGTGTTAGTTTGCTGAGAATATGATTTCCAGCTTCATCCATGTTCCTGCAAAGGACATGAACTCATCCTTTTTTATGTCTGCATAGTATTCCATGGTATATATGTGCCACATTTTCTTTATCCAGTGTATCATTGATGGGCATTTAGGTTGGTTCCAAGTTTTTGCTATTGTGAATAGTGCTGCAATAAACATATGTGTGCATGTGTCTTTATAGTATAATGATTTATAATCCTTTGGGTATACACCCAGTAATGGAATTGCTGGGTCAAATGTTATTTCTGGTTCTAGATCCTTGAGGAATCATTACACTGTCTTCCACAATGGTTGAACTAATTTACACTCCCACCAACAGTGTAAAAGTGTTCCTATTTCTCCACATCCTCTCCAGCATCTGTTGTTTCCTGACTTTTTCTTGTTTGCCATTTTAACCGGCGTGAGATGGTATCTCACTGTGGTTTTGATTTGCATTTCTCTAATGACTAGTGATGATGAGCATTTTTCATGTTTGTTAGCTGCGTAAATATTATATTTTAGATTATTCCTGCTTTCTCTTGTGGACATTCAGTGCATTAGTCATTTAGTGCTATAAATTTCCCTCTAAACACTGCTTTAAATGTGTCCCAGAGATTCTGATACTTTGTGTCTTTGTTCTCATTGGTTTCAAAGGACATCTTTTATTTCTGCCTTAATTTCGTTATGTACCTGGTTCTCATTCAGGAGCAGGTTGTTCAGTTTCCATGTAGTTGTGCAGTTTTGAGTGAGTTTCTTAATTTTGAGTTCTAATTGCACTATGCAGTGAGAGCCTGTTTGTTATTATCTCCATTCTTTTGCATTTGCTGAGGAGTGTTTTACTTCTAATTGTGTGGTCAATTTTAGAATAAGTGTGATGTGGTGCCGAGAAGAATGTATATTCTGTGGATTTGGGTGGAGAGTTCTGTAGATGTCTATTAAGTCCGCTTGGTCCAGAACTGAGTTCAAGTCCTTAATATCCTTGTTAATTTTCTGTCTCATTGATCTGTCTAATAATGAGTCATTTATACTTGCCTTTGCTTTAAGCCTGCTTCAATAGTTAGTAAATATGTTTCCAGAGTTTTTCCAATTTAAAAAAATTGACCTGCACCTTGCTTTGGATTGTACTAAAATCTGATTTCAATACAAGCGTAGTCTCCTGAATTGCTTTGATTTTGTTCAGCTGAAGCCTTGGGGAGCACTGAAGCCAAGGCTCTACTGTACCAAAAATTTGAAGCCCATGCAAATGATCTGTATGTAGAAGGACTACCAGAAAACGTTCCTTTCAGAAGCCCTCGTGGTATGGAATCCCAAGGCTGGAAAACATCATTCAAGTGGGCAATCAAATTAAATTTCTTATTAAAAAGTAAGATGATAATCTGCAGAAACAAATTCAGTGTCTTCCCTAAGGAGAGATTAATTTGATGAAGAAGGGCCTTTTGTTCCCCTCTCATCATGACTTCCTTATATTTACAATTAACATTTAGATTCACTTACTGAACATTTATTTATTTAGTATAAGTATCAGATGTGCAAAATTGGGTCTAGCAAGAACCCTGTCCTTGGGAGGCTTAATATTATGAAAAATGCAATGAAGAGTTATTGAGCATTTTGGGGGAAGAAGGCAAGGATGGCACACCCAGATCAGTCACTTGTGCATCCAGAAGGGAGGGAACATGTTCCAAATATGAGAAAAGGCAGGGGGGTGTCAAAAATGCCCACATATTCACATACCTCACCCATTCTGTGTGGAGTGAGGAATGCCATGTGGGCATGGTGGGCTTGCATAGACTTGGGTGGCCAAGTGGAGGGAGGCCTTAGATCCTACAAAAGCAGTGGCAGTCATTAAATGGTCTCACAGCAATTCCCTCTTAAAATAATTTGGATCTGCCCTTTAGAAAGGTTAAGCTGGCTTGATTTGGAAGGGTAATACATGGGTAGTTTGAGTGTTGGGGGGTGGGAACAGAAGCTTGCTTACTGATTGAGGTTGTGCATCTGTGTATATTCGTTGGGACTGAGTTATATATGGAGAGGAAAGGTTTAAGATGATACAGCAAGCTGTTTCTGGCTGTGCTGTGGGACAGTTCATCTAAGATTCAGAAGCAGAATTGAGCTGGTTTAGGGGAAAAGTGACTTTTCCATATGTATCTTACAAATAAACAATGACTTTGGAGACATCCAGGTGGTCTCACCTGAATGTCTGAAAATTGCTATTTTCAAAATTCAAGTCACCAAAATGATTGTTTTCACTATAAAATGAACGCAGAATGGACTATGTTTAAAAATTGGCCAGGCACAGTGGCTTAACGCTTGTAATCCCAGCACTTTGGGAGGCTGAGGCAGGTGGATCACCTGAGGTCAGGAGTTCGAGACCAGCCTTGCCAACATTGCAAAACCCCATATCTACTAAAAATACAAAAACTAGCCAGGTGTGGTGGCACGCACTTGTGGTTCCAGCTACTCAGGAGACTGAGGCAGGAGAATTGCTTGAACCTGGGAGGTGGAAGTTGCGGTAAGTTGAGATCGCACCACTGTACTCCAGCCTGGACAAGAGAACAAGACTCTGTCTCCAATAATAATAATAATAATTAGCAGTGCACAGCTGTGTGAGAAAGGCCTGTAAATTTCTTCTAAATGCTTTATTACAATATCCATATCAACTATGTATTTACAGTCCAAAACTACTTACTCACAATACAAATGTAGTTACTCAGCCAAGAACAAATACAACAGGTAAAATAGTTGTGAAATCCTTTTTAAAAGCACAGATTAATCTTTAAGCTTTAAAAAATTAACCTTTTAAAATGATGGAACTGCTCTTTCCTTCACCTCCTCCAAAAATCTTCTGCAGAAGCTCAATACAGGCACTCCTTGATTTGCCAATATGAACATATGCAGTGTAAGGATAACTGAAGCTTTTTTCTTTTTTCTTTTTATTATACTTTAAGTTTTAGGGTACATGTACACAGCGTGCAGGTTTGTTACATATGTATACATGTATACATGTGCCATGTTGGTGTGCTGCACCCATTAACTCATCATTTACATTAGATATATCTCCTAATGCTATCCCTCCTCCCTCCCCCCACCCCATGACAGGCCCCGGTGTGTGATGTTTCCCTTCCTATGTCCAAGTGTTCTCATTGTTCAATTCCCACCTATGAGTGAGAACATACGGTGTTTGGATTTTTGTCCTTGTGATAGTTTGCTGAGAATGATGGTTTCCAGCTTCATCTATGTCCCTACAAAGGACATGAACTCATCCTTTTTTATGCCTGCATAGCATTCCGTGGTGTGTATGTGGCACATTTTCTTTATCCAGTCTATCATTGATGAACTTTTAGGTTAGTTCCAAGTTTTTGCTATTGTGAATAGTGCCACAATGAACATACATGTGCATGTGTCTTTATAGTAGAATGATTTATAATCCTTTAGGATCAGCCTTGTGATCAGCCTGCCTCATCCTCCCAAAGTGCTGAGATTACAGGTGTGAACCACTGTGCCCTGCCCTCAGCATGCTTTTGATTTAGCCAAAGCATCAAAGCATTGGTGAAGAATTGAAGATTGGAAGTTAACACGTTTTTTGCTAAGGGAAGTAATAGAGAAAGATAAATATTCCTGGAGCTAAATCTTCAGTTTGGATTAGTGTGAACATGATAAAACCTGTAGAAACCTTCATTTCTCAAGACAAAGCTCAAATTCTAGGTTGTGAGGAATGCAGTCACTGCTTTTGTTAGGGGCAGTTGTGACAGTGATTGCAGAAACTGAGACAGCAGAGCCTATATTATATAAAGAATGTGCAAGTGCCATAGAAGACACTGCAAGGATTGGGTGCTGGAGCAGTGCTGGACCTGCCATCATCACCAGAGTGCAGCAGCTGTCACCAGAAGGAGAATCTCCACTCTCGCCATCACTAACAGCTTTTGACTTTGTCCCACTCACAAAAGATCTTGGAAGGAATTAAAGGTACTTGGTAGTTTCTCATTCCAACATAACCTTACTTGGCCTGACTATGAAGCATGCATTAGTCTTTGGACAGGGCAATTCAAATCACAGACCACATAACAAAATAATTTTGTGGCCGTCAGAACTGTCTCCTTAAACACACCATGGATGCACTGTGTTCTCAGCTTGGGGAAAGGTAGATGTCACACATGAGAAGGTGGTGGAGCCAGGCACGTGATGGAGCCTCGAAGAGTGGGAAGTGGCAGCTGGCTCTGTGAGGAGGGTGTGAATCTCCTCCCGGGGAGGAGCAGATGCCAGAAAAGGAGGTGAGGATGGGCAGAAAAGGAGGCTGAGCAGAAAGTGAATAGACACGCTCGACCTAAGAGGAGGAGAGTCCCATGTCTTTATTGGTAATATTCAAATGTAGTTCATACCAGAGTAATTTTCTGTGGCTGAATGGTTCAACTACTCTGAAATCCATGGGGAAAAAAAAAAAAAAAAAAAAAAAAAAAAAAAACTCATACTAAAAACCCTTGAGATGCTAAGTTTTAAAGTAAAGGCAATGTTACAAGATTTTCTGAAACCACCAACCTTTAGCAATATTTTCAGACCTTCTCCAACATTTTCCACTGCCTTTGTCAGCAATCATAGATGACCTTCACACTGAAACGAATCTTCCACTCCCCTTCGTCTTTTCCTTTTCTCTCTCTTTCTCTCCTTTCCTCATCCAGTAACTCCAGTTGGACTCCATTGTTTCCAAGTCAACTTTCATCCTCATCCACAGCTCCTCCACACGAGCCCTGAACACCTGTTCATGTAAGTGACATCTTTTATGTCTTTATTTTTATATTTTATTGTATTTTATTTTATTTTAATTTTGAGATGGAGTCTCCCTCTGTTGCCCTGGCTGGAGTGCAGTGGCACAATCTCGGCTTACTACAACCTCCACCTCCCAGGTTCAAGCATTTCTCTGCCTCAGCCTCCAGAGTAGCTGGGATTATAGGCACCTGCCACCACACCCAGCTGATTTTTGTATTTTTAGTAGAGACGGGGTTTCACCATGTTGGCCAGGCTGGTCTTGACCTCCTGACCTTGTGATCCACCCGTCTTGGCCTCCCAAAGTGCTGGGATTACAGGCATGAGCCACTGTGCCTGGCCCATGATTTACTATTTATAAGAACATGGGCTTACTACTTGTGTAGCACTTATCCCTGTATTTTAGATGGGAGTTGCTGAGGTTTGGTGACTACATCTGGCCTCTCAGGGAAATGGCCAAATTGTTCAGATTCTCACCTGTATAATGTGAAGTTGCTTCGTTACTACTGTGAAATGAGTTATAAAGGGAAATTTTTTGTTTTTATTTATTTTTTATTTTAAGTAGAGACGGGGTTTCACCATGTTAGCGGGGATGGTCTCGATCTCCTGACCTCATGATCTGCCCGCCTGGGCTTCCCAAAGTGCTAGGATTACAGGCATGAGCCACCACGTCCGGCCATATTAAGGGAAATTTTTTATAAAAAGAAATAGATTTAGGCTGAGTGCAGTGGCTTGTACCTGTAATCCTAGCACTTTGGGAGGCCAAGATGGGTATGGGTGGATTGCCTGAGCTCAGGAGTTTGAGACCACCCTCGGCAACATGGTGAAAACCCATCTCTACTATGCAAAAAAAAAAAAGCTGGGCATGGTGGTGGGTGCCTGTAGTCCCAGCTACTCGGGAGGCTGAGGCATGAGAATTGCTTGAGCCTGGGAGGCAGAGGTTGCAGTGAGCTGACATCACACCATTGCCAGCCTGGGCAACAGAGCGAGACTCTGTTAGTAAAACATATCTAGTACCAGATGCTTTTTGGTCTCCTAATGACCTATCAAACTGCAGGTTTTTTGGCTTTGTAATATATTCAGTTCCACATTTATTCAAGAATTGAAGACTTTTTATATCTTCATTATGTGCCAAGTACTGGGTGGGACACTACGTGTCAGAGATGAACAAATCCCTGATCCCAGGATTTCACAGTGGATGTTGGAATTTAGTGCCATTTAGCTTCATTCGATTCTGCAGTAGTCCCCAAGATTTTCCAAGATCATCCTGTCCTCCAGTGTCCTGTTGATTCAACTTCAGAATATATCCCAGAGTCTGTCCCTCATCATTCCTCACTGCTGCCACCCTGGGCCATCTGCCATCATCTCTCACCTGGATTATCTCAGTTATCTCCTAACTGGTTTCCTTGTTTCCATGCTTGCCTCCTTCAGTCTATTCTGTTTGTTTGTTTGTTTGTTTGTTTTTTGAGACGGAGTCTTGCTCTCTCGCCAAGGCTGGAGTGCAGTGCTGTGATCTCTGCTCACTGTAACCTCCACCTCCCAGGTTCAAGCAATTCTCCTGCCTCAGCCTCTCTAGTAGCTGGGATTACAGGTGCGAACTCCCGTGCCTGGCTAATTTTTTTGTATTTTTAGTAGAGACAGGGTTTTGCCATGTTGGCTAGGCTGATCTTGAACTCCTGGCCTTGAGTGATCCGCCTGCCTTGGCCTCCCAAAGCATTGGGATCACAGGTGTGAGCCACACCTGTACTCTCAATACAACAGCTAGAACAGTCCCTTTACAGTGGAATTCAGATCATGTTTACCCCTCTGTTCAAACTCTGCGTGGCTTTCTGTTTTTACATGATCTGCCCCCCTACTACCTGTCTGTCTGTGCTTCCTGCTACTCTCCTGCTCTTACTTCTCTGTATAAACACTGAGCTTATGGTGTTTCCTTTAACATGCCAGGCATGCTTGACCCTGTCCTATCTCTGGGCCTTGCTGTTCCCTCTGCCTGGAACATTCTTCCTCTGGCGTCTGCATGGCTCACTCTCTCACTGCTTTGGATTGAGGCTCAAAAATCACCTTATCAAAAGCGGCTCCAGGGTGCTCTGCATGAAATATATCCTCAACTCATTTCCTATTTGATGTCTGACTCCCCCACTCTTCTTCGCTAAAACGTAAGCTCCATAAGGGAAGGGATTTTGTCTGTTTTGTTCTGTTGTATCCCTAAATACCTAGAAAGTGCTCAGTAAATGTTTGTTGGTTGAATGACTAAATCAACCTATTATTGAATCAGTCAATGTCCTCTGTAGGAGGGACTTCTCATGCCAGTGGTCCCTATCTGTGTGTTAGCTGTGTAGGGAGGGACGTGGTCAGAATGGCTCTGTCTGTGTGGAATAGTTTTGCTTAGCATAATCCCAGCAGGCTCCTATTGGGGTTAAGACACAGTTTTAGCCTTATTAGTATCACTCTTTAATCATAAAGTCAGAGGGTGTTAAAATTGGAAGAGATCTGGGAAACTATTTGGTCCGCTTTTCTCATTATTGATGTGAGAATAACAGAGCCTAGAGAAAGTAAGTTAATTACTCACAATCATAAAGCTGTACAGGTCAATCTGAAATTAGGCTTCTGACTCTGTAGTCTTTCCTACATGTGTTCTCCCCTGCCTGAGACAGTTCATTGGCTTTCAGGTTTGACAATTTTCTCTCCAGTCTCTCAACAGGAGCTTTTATCTGGACATTCTAGGTTAGCCTAGATGGACGATGACCCTGTGATGTGGGGAGAATCCCAAAGGTTGACCACTGTGAATATGAACTACCCTAAATGTATCAGGAGCACCGCAGGCAAGCTCACTCCTTCATTTGCTGGAGCCATGTAGGGTAGAAAGGAAACCCAAATCGAGACCATTTGCTGCTTCAGTTCCTTTATTGCATGTGACAGTCCAATGTGTCTCCATTTAAACTCAGATTTTTTGATGAATGGTCAGACCAGCTGCAGGCCCTTTGGGCCAGAAGTCTTGATCTCCCCAACTGTTCATATTCTTTTTTTTTTTCTTTCTTTTTTTTTTTGAGATGGAGTTTTACTCCTGTTGCCCAGGCTAGAGTGCAATGGTGTGATCTCGGCTCACCACAACCTCTGCCTCCCGGATTCAAGTGATTCTCCTTCCTCAGCCTCCCAAGTAGCTGGGATTACAGGTGTGTACCACCACACCTGGCTACTTTTTGTATTTTTTAAGTAGAGATGGGGTTTCACCATGTTGTCCAGGCTTGTCTCGAACTCCTGACCTCAGGTGATCTACCTCAGCTTCCCAAAGTGCTGAAATTATAGGCATGAGCCACTGTGCCTGGCCGATAACAGATATTTTTTGAGCACCTGCCAGGTGCCAGGCACAGATCTAGGTGCTGGGAACTTAGGGGAGAATGAGTAAGACAGTCTCTGTTCTCAGGGAGCTTCCGTTCTAGTGGTGGTGTGGTGGTGGGAGAGCAGACTATATACATGCAACAAATGATATGTTTTCAGATGGTGATAAGTAATTTGAAGAAAATAAATGGAGCTGTGGGAGTTAGAATGTTTGGGCATTGGGATGGGCACTGACCTATTGGGGTGGGCAGTGAAGACCTCTCTGAGGAGGTGACATTTGAGCTGAGGCAGCTCAAAGAAGATCTGGGCAAGAGTGGTCCTGACGGGTAGGACATCGAGTGCAGGGACCTGAGATGTGAACGGACTTGGCACGGTGTTTAAGCACCACAAAGATAGTCAGGGTGGCTGGAGCATAGTGGAGCCTGAAGGAGGAAGTAATACTCAGATGAGGATGGAACACCTTCTAGGCTATGAAAAGGAATCTGGATAATTCCAATGGAGTAAGAAGCAGTGTGATTAAATCAGGGGTCGGCAAACTCTACGGCCCATGGGTCGAATCTGGCCTGATGCCTTCTTTTATGAATAAACCATATTGGAACACAGTGTCACCCATGGTTTTACATATTGTCTATGGCTGTTTTTAATGTTACAAGAACAGAGTTGAGTAGTTTCAACAGAGGACATATGACCCAGAAACCTAAAATATTTACTGTCTGGTTTTTATAGAAAAAGTTTACTGACCCCTGAACAAAATGATCTATGTTTTGAAGAGGAGAACCTCTGGGTACTATTGGCATGGTGTACGCAGATATACTCTTGTCTCTTACTGTTCCCAGACTGGGTACTACTCTGGGAATGAATGGTAAGAGACAAGAGTATACCTGAATAGTTCAGATAAGAAATAACTAGATGTTGGCCGGGTGCGGTGGCTCACGCCTGTAATCCTAGCATTTCGGGAGGCTGAGGTGGGTGGATCACGAGGTCAGGAGTTGGAGACTAGCCTGGCCAACATGATGAAATCCCGTCTTTACTAAAAATCGAAAAAATAGCTGGGCATGGTGGTACACACCTGTATTCCCAGCTCCTTGGGAGGCTGAGGCAGGATAATTGCTTGAATCCAGGAGGCGGAAGTTACAGTGAGCTGAGATTGTGCCACTGTACTCCAGCCTGGGCGACAGAACAAGACTCTGTCTTGGAAAAAAAAAAGAAAAAAGAAATAACTAGATGTTGAGCCACCAGAAAAGAAAGATCACACTGTTTTTATTCTATTTAAAAACACATAGCTATGCTTTGTATTCATTAAATATTGTTGAATGAGTGATGAGATGCTGAATAGGAGGTGCCAGTGAATATAAAGGGGAAAGGAGGTTTTGAGAGATATTTAGGAGGTAAATATGATCCACCTACCTCGGCCTCCCAAAATGCTGGGATTGCAGGCCTGAGCCACTGTACCTGGCCAAAGGCAGATTTTTTTGTTTTTGTTTTTGTTTTTGTTTTTAGACGGAGTTCCGCTTTTGTTGCCCAGGCTGGAGTGCAATGGTGCGATCTCGTCTCACTGCAACCTCCACCTCCTGGGTTCAAGCGATTCTCCTTTCTCGGCCTCGCGAGTAGCTGGGATTACAGTCATGTGCCATCACACCTGGCTAATTTTTTTGTATTTTTAGTAGAAATGGAGTTTCGCCATGTTAATCAGGATGGTCTCCATCTCCTGACCTCAGGTGATCCGCCCGCCTTGGACTCCCAAAGTGCTGGGATTACAGGCGTGAGCCACCACGCCTGGCCAAAGGCAGCTTTTTAAAAAGGGTTGCACAGCACTGCATATGCTACTTAAAATGAGAAATTATTCCTCATTCTTAGAATGTCAGTTGGTTTTATTGGTTGATAAATTCCCAGTTACTCGTACTCACAAGCACAACATTGATGATGAGTCTGACATCCCTCGTAACTTAAGAATCATTAGTATGACTGCCCTATGGAGGCATACTGCTCTATCTCGGATTTATTTCAATAATAAAACCTTTGGAAGGTTTAATAATGAAACCTACTTAAGGCCCTTTGCTCAAGAAGTCTGAATTGCTGATCACTGCAATTACTTCCATGGCAGCTGTAGAGCAATTTAACAGGATAAGAGTGAATAAGATAAATTACACTCAGACTCTTAATGGATTGATATGCAAAAGTATGTAAAGGAAGATGGGGGTGGGAGAGGGGTGCCTTTCAAATTTCTGCACACAGTAATAAAATAGGGAACTGGGCCATTGTAGCCATTACTGCTAGGGATTAGTCATCTAGTAACAAGCTCTGGGGCTCAGTGGTGGGTAGAACATCCTGTTTATTATAGACAAATTGGGTTAATTCTCTTGTTTGTGTGCGTCTGTGGAGAGGGTGGGAATTCTAGGTGATTTGCTACTTGTCTGATTTAGAATACTCCCCCTTTCTACTAAAGAATTAGTATCTTTGGTACGAAAATAGGGAGGCAGACCAGTTTTACAAATAGCTACTGACCAGGAGAATAAGTTTCTGCCAGGTGAGTGGTTAAAAAAAGGCAGACTAGAAAAATAACTAGGATGTTAAGTGTTTCTTATTTACAAGGCTAACATAAGTTTTCCCCATGTGTTGGAGATGGAGGAGGGGATGGATCAGTTAAGAAGTGAGTACTATGCTTGCTTTGAGTGTCCCTCAATTTGTGTTTAGGGAAGAAGAGTGAGGATGTGGTTATATGGGTAGGGGGTGGGCCCAGGGAAGGGGCCCAAGGAAGGAAATTCAGGAGACTTGACTGCAGTTCTATCCTTATGGACATTCCTTGGCACCTGATCACATTATGGATGCTTCACAATCTGCTGGGTATTGATTTTTCTTTTCTTTCGTTTTCTTTTCTTTTTTTTTTTTTGAGATGGAGTTTCGCTCTTGTTGCTTAGGCTGGAGTGCAGTGGTGCGATCTTGGCTCGCCGCAACCTCTGCCTTCTGGGTTCAAGTGATTCTCCTGCCTTAGCCTCCTGAGTAGCTGGGATTAGAGGCATGCGCCACCACACCCAGCTAATTTTGTATTTTTACTAGAGACAGGGTTTCTCTGTGTTGGTCAGACTGGTCTCGAACTCTCGACCTCAGGTGATCCATCTGCCTCAGCCTCCCAAAATGCTGGGATTACAGGAATGAGCCACCTCACCTGGCCAATCACAATTTTAAAAAACCACCATAGCCTCGTTAATGATGTTCAGTAGCTCATCACCACAAATCATTGTGCACAGTCACTATATCAGAGGCTCTAAACTGTCCAATTTTTTTTTTTTTTTTTTTTTTAGATGGAGTTTTGCTCTATCGCCTAGGCTGGAGTACAGTGGCACAATCTCTGCTCACTGCAACCTCTGCCTCCTGGGTTCAAGAGATTCTCATGCCTCAACCTCCTGAGCAGCTGGGATTACAGGTATCCACCACCCCACCCAGCTAATTTTTGTATTTTTTAGTAGAGACGGGGTTTTACATTGTCAGCCAGGCTGGTCTCAAACTCCTGACCTCAAGTGATCTGCCCGCCTCGGCCTCCCAAGGTGCTGGGATTATAGGTGTGAGCCAACATGCCCAGCTGGAACTGCCCAATTTTAAAGGGATAATTGGGAAAACAAATTGTTTAAAAAGGAAATGAAGGAGTTGCCATTACTGCGCTTAGCAGTGTGAAGACCCTAGAAAACCTGTGTGAACTCCTGGGGTTTCACAGTCTACTGCCTGGTCAAGAGCCTTAGAAAACCAGGAGCCTTAGGAGACCAGGTTCTGAAAGCTTCCCAGGGCTGTATAAACTACATTAAGTTCCATGATGCCCAATGAGTAGTCCCACATTTCCACAGTAGACACGCTATTGCTGCTTCCTTCCTTATCATGAGAAGAGCAGAAGATGCAGATAATACATGAAGCAGGAAGACAAAGGGGAGACACTGAACTTGTCACCTACCTTTGGGTGCCCCTCATGCTTTGTGTTTCCCATTAAGCCTCACTTATCAGTGACACAGGGAATGGTCCCTTTGCTCTTTACTTTCCCTGTGGCTGCCTGGAGGTAGGGGAGGCAGATCATGCCACTTGCCGACATTATGTTGCTGTGGATTAGTTGGAGGGACAGGAACAGGAAATGTTCCTGGCGGTGTATGTGTCACTGGGGCTCACAGGGGTACTTTTGAATCTTCTCACTGGCCTCTGTGATTCTGTGACCCTGGTTATTACATGTTCAGAAAGTGTCAGCTTATTTGAAAGGGATACTCTTATTTTCTATTTCTATTTAAACATTACCAAAAACCGTCACACTTTTTTTTTAATTGAAATATTTTTGTATTTTTTATTTTTTGGAGACAAGAGTCTTGCTCTTTCGTATGGACATGAAGGGACTCATAGTCCTTCCCCTACAGTATGTCTTTAATTTAATAATATATCAATGAAGGGTCATGTCTGAATGAATTATAGAAGTTTAGGACCTAAAAAAGGAAGGTCCCAGAAACCGGACTTTGGTTTATTTCTACTACTACACTTGCTATTGAAATCAAGCAGACAACTTCATTTCTCCTGGATTCAGCTTTCTCATGTGTCAGAATGGGAGAGGAAGGGAGGCACTGGGATAAGTGTCATTCCACTGTCTGTAGTTCTAATCTGGCTAACACATGTGTGAAAAATTCTTAGATTTGTTGACAGCGGTTTCCTGGAGTGCTGTCTTGAACGATTCTGAACAGACTCAGCAAGAAAGTGTGTTTCAGTTGATTGGGTGTGTCTGTCATGGAGAAGGAAGTAAGGAGTAGGGAGCACGCAGCATTCCCGGGGCATTCATGTCCATTGTCTCAATACCTGCTGCTGACGTTTCCTGTCCCTTATCAGGAATACTGACTATTCTGTGTCTAATCACTTGAACTTAGTGAGTACTACTTAGTTGCATCATAGACACCACCTGTCTTTGAACAGCTACCCTGCCTCTTGAGAATGCAAAGGCTGCCAGGGGCCACTGCTGTATGGTATGGACTTCGGTCATTTCTGCTTAGAACACAGAGGTCGTTTTGACTAATAACATAACTCTCGTTTTGATTGAAAGTATTAAAATGGGCTGGGCACGATGGCTCATGCCTGTAATCCCAGCACTTTGCGAGGCTGAGGTGGGTGGATCACTTGAGGTCAGGAGATCGAGACCATCCTGGCTAACATGGTGAAACCCCATCTCTACTAGAAAATACTGGGTGTGGTGACCTGTGACTGTAGTCCCAGCTACTTGGGAGGCTGAGGCAGGAGAATCGCTTGAACCCAGAAGATGGAGATTACAGTGAGCTGAGATGGCACCACTGCACTCTAGCCTGGGCAAGACAGCAAGATTCCATCTCAAAGAAAAAAAAAAGGAAGTGTTAAAATGTTCCTCCTAAAAGTACTTTTAGGCTTATTCTTCAGATTTGCCCAATATCCTAAGCAAAATGCCTTCAATATGAAGTGAATATTGCTCGATTATAGGGAACTTGTTCATAATGTACTTGAGAATGCAGATACAAATAAAAGAATATCTGCATCAAATTTTATCTTCTACAAATTATTTTCTCTTGCACTTTCAGTTGAAGCTCTTGGACTCACTGAGGCAGTAAAAGTACCATATCCTGTGTTTGAATCAAACCCCAAGTTCCTGTATGTAGAAGGCTTGCAGACAGGGTTTCCTTTCAAAGCCCTCCTGGTTTGGAATTCCATGACTTGAAAGGATCATCCATGGGGGTAATAAAATCAAGTTTGTTGTTAAAAAAGTAAGTTCCAGGCCGGGTATGGTGGTTCACGCCTGTAATCCCAGCACTTTGGGAGGCCAAGCCAGGTGAATCACCTGAGGTCAGGAGTTCGAGACCAGCCTGGCCAACATCTCTACTAAAAATGCAAAAAATAAGCCAGGCATGGTGGCTGGTGCCTGTAATCTCAGCTGCTTGGGAGGCTGAAGCAGGAGAATCGCTTGAAGCTGGAAGGCAGAGGCTGCGGTGAGCTGAGATCACAGCACTGTACTCCAGACTCTGAGTCTGGAGTGACACTCTGCCTCAACAACAACAACAGTAATAAAAAAGTAGGTTCTATTTGCCACTGTAGTCATTTCTGAAATTAAAACAATAAACTGACATTTCTACTAAAATATTTTTCTAGCTAGAGGTGACAGGCGTGGCTGTAAGTCCTTGATGGAAAAGCCTGGCTCTGAGCTGCAGTGCTGGCACTCTCCATTGCCCCTGCAGTCCCTCATCCTGTACTCAGCTGTCTTCATCAGTGCAAGATTAGTGACCACTGCCTTCATGGTGTTCAGAGGCACTGCGGTGGCTCACAGTATGCCTGAGTACTTGAATGAAGTTTAATTTGCTGGGTTTTATCTGCTCTGTTATTCCTGGGTCAGTCTTGTGAGCAACTAAATATTGATGATTGAGTTTCTTTTCTTTTCTTTTTTGTTTTTTTGAGACAGAGTTTCATTCTTGTTGCCCAGGCTGGTGTGCAGTGGCGTGATCTCGACTCACTGCAAACTTTGCCTCCTGGGTTCAAGTGATTATCTTGCCTCAGCCTCCCAAGTAGCTGGGATTACAGGCATGCACCACCATGCCTGGTTAATTTTTGTGTTTTAGTAGAGACAGCTAGTTTTTCTGTTTTTAGTAGAGACAGGATTTCACCAAGTTGGTCAGGCTGGTCTCGAACTCCTGACCTCGGGTGACCCACCTGCCTCGGCCTCCCAAAGTGCTGGGATTACAGGCGTGAGACACCGCACCTGGCCTGATGTGATGATTGAGTTTCTTATTATATCTACATTTCTGTAGAATTTTAGTGGCTGAAGAAAGTACACTAGTGTTAATTTTCTTTTTCATGAAAGAAGTAATTTATTCTTCATATAATTACTTGCCAGTCATGGAAAGGAAAAGTCAGGGTTTTTGTCCACAGTGATAGGAATTATTGTTACATTACAGGATGACTCTGCGAACGCCTTTAGGGAAAAACACTGGTCATATCGTGACTGTTTTACTAGCTGTGAGGCCACCATTGTACTGGCTACCATAACATTTCTTGGTTTTCTTTCTAGACCTGAACTAGTTATTTCCTACTCACCTCCTGGAATGGCTAATAAACACTAAAGGTAAGAGATTACCTGTATTTCATATTATATTTCACTGCATTAAGACATTCTTTCTCAGCATTCCTTAAATCACACAGAATCGTTGACCACTCTCTTTGGGGGACTTGCAGTTAGTTTCTTGGCTTTTGAAAGTATTTTATTTAATGGACCTCTTTTTCTTTCTTTTTTTAAAAAAAAATTTTATTGGAAGTGTCACATTTGCAATCCCACTTCATTCATTTTTCCATGGCTTTGTTGAGCCCCCTGTGGAGGATTACACTACAAGTTTAATTCTGCAGGTTCCTTTGAAAAGAGCCAAACTGAATAAATTTTAATACTCTGCTCTTATAAAGCATCTCCTTCTGTATTTTTTCCCACAATATACTAAGGTAATTCTGTGCTTATTTTACAGCTTCGCAGTTTCTGAAAAGATCATGAAGCTCTGAGAGTAGTGAAAAGCTTCCTGACATTGAGGTCACTGTGGAAGGTAAGGGTGAGTCCTTGGCATGTTTCTGTTGATTCTCCAGTTTAATAGTTATGTCAGTTCACTAGCTGCATGTTTATACAGATGAAGATAACCAAACTAATTTTACATGTGAACAGCTGCCTGTGATAAAGCTAAACTTCTGAATGTTTTTAACGGAGATTTTGAAAATCATTAACAGAAAATAACCAACATGGATCACATCATAAACTGGACTCAAAAAAATTCCTAAAATGCTTTTCCTTTATTGCAACAAATAAGGGTGCAGAGGGTCACATGGAATGTTTCTTCATCTTTTGTCTTCTTTGTTTTTAAACAGCAGTGCTTGGAATGAAAGTATTTCCTGCAACACCCTCTAATGTACTTCCTTCTCTCTGTGCCCACGGGGTCTGCAGGGTTCTCATATTTTCATGTTCACAATATTAAAATACTTCGTACAATACCAAAGACAGTTCCCAACCAACCATCAAATATGGGTATTTCTTCCATCTCCTCATAAATTTAAAAGGAAATAACTGCATTAGGATCTTTCTTTCTTTTTTTTTTTGAGACAGAGCTTCACTCTGTCACCCAGGCTGGAGTGCCGTAGTGCGATCTTGGCTTACTGCAACCTCAGCCTCCCGAGTGGATGGGACTACAGGTGCATACCACCATGCCCAGCTAATTTTTTGTATTTTGGTAGAGACAGGTTTCACCATGTTGCCCAAGGTGGTCTCAAACTCCTGAGATCAGGCAATCTGCCCACCTCAGCCTCCCAAAGTGCTAGGATTACAGGCGTGAGTCACTGAGCCCAGCCTAGGATCATTCTTTATGTCCTAAGTGTTGAATTTTTAAGTAAGAGTTGCAGTACTGGTGTTTAGTGGTGCAGTAATTTCCATTTAATCATCTGGCATACTCAGAGAGAGGATATCAGATGACTGAGAGTATACCTCACACAGAGTATACCAGATGACTAAATGGGGACTACAGCAAGTATTTAAACTCTTCATTCATTGATCCTGTTAAAGGAAAGCTTACTTAATAACATAAACTCTTGGTTATGAATTAGATGTTTCTCCTATGAAAGCTTATAGGCATCTTTGAGCAACTTAATAACAGACTATTTCTGTTCAGAAATGCAAAGAACTAAAAATATATTCAAACCTTTACTTTCCTCCTTTTGGAAAAGATCAGAGTATCGGAGATCTCTCCTCTACACGAGGTGTCATCCTTTCCTGAAGCAGCTCCTTGTAAAGTGCATGAGGTGTTTCATTTATTTATTTATTTATTTGAGACAGAGTTTCACTCTTGTCCAGAGTAGAGTGCAGCGGCACTATCTTGGCTCACAGCAACCTCTGCCTCCTGGGTTCAAGCGATTCTTTTGCCTCTGCCTCCCAAGTAGCTAGGATTACAGGTGCCTGCCACCACACCCAGCTAATTTTGTATTTTTAGTAGAGACAGGGTTTCTCCATGTTGGTCAGGCTGGTGTCGAACTCCTGACCTCAGGTGATCTGCCTGCCTTGGCTTCCCAAAGTGCTGGGATTACAGGCATGAGCCACCGTGCCTGGCCGAGGTGTTCCTTTTGGTAAAAAGACACACTCCGTGACCACACAGACCTGAGGCTCAATTTATAAAGATTTGAACAAGGTGAACGATGACACTATGTAAAAGGGGGGTTAATTCCAAGGTGACAGGAACTTTATAAAGAAAATTATATTTAAATTAGGCCTTGATGGAAGAGGAGAATGTCACCAGGCAGAGACAAAGCTACTCCTGATAGAAGGAATAGCATGAGCAAAAGTGCAGATTAAAAAGTCCAGGAAATGATGACACTCTCACCTTCTAGGGAGCATGGTCGTATATCTTGTTCCAACTATATCTGGTATCTCAAAAACTTTAGAGTCAGAAGAAGTCCTGGGACCAGCTGGTTCTAGGGTCACAGTAGTTGTACTCTAAAGCAATTAGTCCATACTGTCTTCAATTGATATATTGGTGAGGGAAGCAACTGAATAAGTAATGACCCCAAAGCTTCACCAGGATGGTGAGATGAGAGGCCACCACAAAGACCAAGATGCTCAGAAGGAAAGGTGGGACAGTGAGAAAACAAGCTGTCCCGAAGCCCAGTAACACATGCTTAGGTTGAGAGGTGGAGGAGAAGGTGTTTTATAGCATGGTGACACATTCTGCAAAAGCAGTGAGGGCTGCACAAGACAGTGGTGTGAGCCTCCGCAAGGAGAGAGTGCCAGGTCAGCGAGCCCTGGGGGAATACAGTCTCCTTTAAAATATTCTGGACAGAGGACAGTAGCTAGCAAAGTGACTCTGATTTCTACTCTTGGCCTCCCCTCCTAACTCTAGTATAAAGTGGCATTGTATATGCTGGTGCGCTGATCTCAGTCTGTGGATATTAGATATTAAGACTGGGGAGAAAATAAAACAGCCAGTTAAGGTGCACCGTTTTTACAGGCACTGTCAGTAGCATATAAGAAACAGCATGTTTCTCAAAAGTAAATTAGTTCATAGTAGTCAGTTGGCACATTTGGCAGGTACTTCTATGAGCTTTTTTTTGGTATCTTTAAACTCTTCATTCATTGATCCTGTTAACCCAAAGCTTATTTAATAACATAAGCTCTTGGTTATAAACTAGATGTTAGGAACAATAGAGAAATGAAGAGCTAATGTAATGAGTTAAAAGGATTGGGACTGTAGAAATAACATTACCAGGAATAACTTGAGGATTGTTTGCTACTGCAGCCAGCTGTGATTTTCCAAATAGGGAGGTGCCTGTTTTTCTCACATAAAAGTAATTGTGCAGGTGGGCTGAGGCTGACATAGGTTCAGTTGCTCAAACATGGTAAGACTGGCTTCCCTGTGCTTCTCTCCACTCTCCTTTCTGGTGCACAATGACCAGGAGAGCTCCTGTCATCATGTCTCCATCCATCATGTCTCTATCCAATTATAAGTAAAGAAAATGCAGCATGAGCCCTGCCTGCACCCATGGTCAGGAAAAGCAAGAGGCTTTTTTTGAATCCTAGCAGAATTTTGCATAAGCCTCTTGGTTTTAAAAAAGATGAATTTTAAAATAATAAAAGAAAATAAAGCATAAACTCTGAGGCCAAAGTGATAGGAAATAAATCTGTGCTCTGCCACTTAGGAAAATTACTTAAATTCTCTGTTTTTAGGTTGCACACCTGTAAAATGGGAGGAGGAAAATTATATTTGACTCATGATTTTTAAAATTTGAGACGTTATTTCTTTAATAAACAGCTGCTGTCATTTCAGAACACTTGCTATTTGGGCATTTAGGAATTTTTCACTATAAGGAGTGTAAAGAAAGACCGTGGGCATTTGTAATGGATTTAACATTCATCATTTGACTGCCTGACTGACCCCCAGAGCTGTGATTTTACTAAAGAATTTTTCAGAAGTCCCTTAGCCAGCAATGAGCCTAACCAGCCTCCCACTCTCACCATTCAGTGCTCTTTTGTTCTTATCTGTTTCCCCTCAAACTTGGTTACTCTCACAAAGTGATAAAAACTTACATTTCTTTTCTTTCCTTTTTAGAGACAGGGTCTTGCTCTGTCACTCAGGCTGCAATGCAGTGGTATGATCATGGCTCACTGTAGCTTCAAACTCCTGGACTCAAGCAATACTCCCGCCTCTGCCTCCCAAGTAGCTAGGACTACAGACATACACCACCATGCAGAGCTAAATTTTTTATTTTTTTGTTGTAGAGATGGGATAGTGCTATGTTTCCCAGGATGGTCTCAAACTCTTAGCCTCAAGTGATCCTCCTGCCTCAGCCTCCCAAAGTGCTGGGATTATAGGTAAGCATGAACCACCTGTGCCCAGCCCCCTATTTCCTTTTTTTAAATAACAACTTTATTGAAATATAGTTCACATACCATGTAATTCATTTATCAAAGTATGCAATTCAGTGGTTTTTAGAATATTCACAGAGCTGTGCATCTATCACCACAATCCATTTTAGAAGCTTTCATTACCCTGTAGAGAAATCTACACTTCTTAGCCACTATATTCTCCTCCCCCCATGCCCCTGTGTTCCCATAGGCAACCACTGATCTATTTTCTGTCATTATAGATTTGCCTAATCTGTAATTTTTTTTTTTTTTTTTTTTTTTTTTTTTTTTTTTTGAGACGGAGTCTTGCTCTGTCACCTAGGCTGGAGTGCAGTGGTGCAATCTCAGCTCACTGCAATCTCTGCCTCCTGGGTTCAAGCAATTCTTCTGCCTCAGTCTCCTGAGTAGCTAGGATTATGGGTGCCCGCCACCATGCCTGGCTAATTATTGTAGTTTTAGTAGAAATGGGCTTTCTGGGAGGCCGAGACAGGCGGATCACGAGGTCAGGAGATCGAGATCATCCTGGCTAACACGGTGAAACCCCGTCTCTACTAAAAAATACGAAATGGGCTTTCACCATGTTGGTCAGGCTGGTCTCAAACTCCTGACCTCATAATCTGCCTTCCTCGGCCTCCCAAAGTGTTGGGATTACAGGTGTGAGCTACCACACCCGACTTGGACCTTCTATATAAATAGGATTGTGCAATATGTGATCGTTTGTGGCTGGCTTTTTTTTCCCTCTTAGCACAATGTTTTCAGAGTTCCTTCCTGTCATAGCATGTGTCACTATTTCATTCCTTCTATGATTGAATAATACTCCATGGTAGAGACACACCACATTTTGTTTATTCATCAGTTGATGAACATTTGGGTTGTTTCCATGTATTGGCCACTATGAATAATGCTGCTCTGAAGATTCATGTACAAGTTTTTGTGTGGACATATATTTTTATTTCTCTGGGATATATACCTAGGAGAGAAAGTGTTGTGTTTTGTGATACTGTACATTTAGGCTTTTGAGAAACTGTTTTCCAAAGTGGTTACACCAGTCAGGTGCAGTGAGTCACACCTGTAATCCCAGCTACATGAGAGGTTGAGGTGGGAGGATCACTTGAGCCTGCAAGTTAAAAGATACCAGCCTGGGCAAGATAGTGGGATCCTATCTTGATTTTTTAAAAATCAAATTAAAATGACAAGAAAGAAATACCCAAACAAAGTGGTTAAACCGTTTTATGTTCCCACCAATAATGTATGTGGTTCCAATTTCTTCACATTTTCACCAACATTTCTTTTTTTGAGACAGGATCTTGCTGTGCCACCCAGGCAGGAGTGCAGTGGTGTGATCACTGCTCACTGCAGCCTCGAACTCTCAGACACTTGCGATCCTTTTGCCTCAGCCTCTTGAGCAGTTGGGACTACAGTCACAAGCCACCACACTCAGCTAACTTTTTTATTTTTAGTAGAGACAGGGTTTCACTATGTCACCCAGGCTGGTTTTGAATTCCTGGACCCAAGTGATCCACTTGCCTTGGCCTCCCAAACTGCTGGGATTATAGGAGTGAGCCACCATGCCTGGTCCTGTATCTCTTTTCTCTCTTCCTTTTTTCTTTGGTAGATTGAAATGTGTCATGTACCAACTATCCATCCAATGACTGCCCACCAGTTCCAAATTCACCCTTCACTGCCTGCTCTGCAAACATAGACATGGGTTCCTTATATGCTTCCTCTGTCAGCTGGTGCATTATTAAATGTTGTCAGTATGTTGTGCTAGAGGGACTTTGTAAGAGGCTGTTCTTTCTGATTGTGGTGTATCAGTCTCCACAGGCACTGAGCATCCACAGCACTGGGTTCCTGCCCTGCATGGTGCTCAGCAGCACCCAGTGACCAGCAGTTTCTCTGCACCTGCCTGGGTGGTTTTGTAGTGAGACAACTGTTCATTAATATCTTAATCTAACATCATAGAGGGCGGATTTTCAGCAAATTCCAGAGGGCAGATTGCTAACAACTTTCACCATGTGGTAATGCAGCAATTCTGCCATTGAATTACCAATGACTATGCCCTCTCCAAGAGTGGCTGGATCTCAGCCCTAGTGAGGAGTCTATCTCCTTGGTCACTCTATCTCAGTGTAGGGACAGTAGGGGCAGTTACTGCTCATTGTATCAGCTGGTCCTATACTTTTTTTTTTTTTTTTTGAGACAGGGTCTCCATCTGTTGCCCAGGCTAAAGTGCAGTGACAAAATCATGGCTCACTGCAGCCATGACCTCCCTGGCTCAAGCAATCCTCCCACCTCAGCCTCCCAAGTAGCTAGGACTACAGTTGTGTACCACCACACCTGGCTATTTTTTTTTTCTTTGGTAGAGACAGGGTCTCGCTGTGTTTCCCAGGCTGGTCTCAAACTCCTGGCCTGAAGCATCCTCCTGCCTTGGCTTTTCATATTGCTGGAATTATAAGCATGAGCCACCATGCCTGGCCTCTGATAGTCCTGTGTTCTCTAGAGTTCTTTTTACTTTTTGGTAGCCAATCTCTTATTATGCTTTGCCCTGTTACAATGAATAATTCTCTGTATTAAATTTTACCACTTTAAACTTTTGAGTGGTTTATGTCTCCTGATTGAACTCTAATATGCTAAGAAGGGTCCCGGGAGAGAGACTCACACAGATGGGATTTGAGCATAGGTTTGGTTATCCAAGGGACCGTGCTAAGCTCCTTGCCAATGGGAAATGGTATACTGGTGATTTCCAGGAAGTGGCCTCACAGTTTCCTTGAGGGACTTTACTGGTTCTTCTTCAGGAAACCCTCTCGCTACCCCCGTCATCACTCTTTCACTCTCATCTTTACTCATCTTTAGCCTCAACCGAGATGTCTCACCCCATCCTCTATGATGCAACAAGAAGCCCCTGGGAAACGTTTCAGTCCCACTCTGTACTTCTGTCATTGTGCTCATCACAGTCTGGTAAGTGCTGGCATATGATTCCTATATTAGTCCATTTTGCATTGCTATAAGGAAACACCTGAGGCTGGGTAGTTTATAAAGAAAAACAGTTTATTTGGCTCACAATTCTACAGACTATACAAGTAACATGGTGCCAGGCTGGGCACAGTGGCCCGCACCTGTAATCCCAGCACTTTGGGACACTGAGGCAGGAGGATTGCTTGAGCCCAGAAGTTTGAGACCAGCCTGGGAAACATGGTGAGATGTTGTCTCTACTAAAAATAAAAAGCAAATCATCCAAGCATGATGGTGCACTGATGCATGCCTGTGGTCCCAGCTACTTGGGAGGCTAAGGTAAAAAGATCTCTTTAGCCCAGGAGGTCAGGGTTGCAGTGAGCCATAATTACACCACTGCTCTCTAGCCTGAGTGTCAGAGTGAGATCCTGTCTCAGAAAAAAAAAAAAAAAGCGTAGTATCAGCATCCACTGGTGAGGACCTCAGGAGGCTTCCTCTCATGGCGGAAGGTGAAGGAGGAGCCGGCATGTCACTTGTTGAGAAGAAGGAGCAAGGGAGAGGGGAGGAGGTGCCAGGCTCTTTAAACAATCGGCTGTCACATGAACTAGTAGAGGGAGAACTCACTCATTACCATGGGGAGGGCACCAAGCCATTCATGAGGGATCTGCCCCCATGACTCACACACTCCCACCAGGCAACACCTCCAACATTAGAGATTTAATTTCAATATGAGATTTGGAGGAGACAAACATTCAAACTCTTATCAATTTCCTGCTACCCTATAAGCTCTGTAGAGGGCAGAAACTCTTAAACCTTGTTCACTGCTGTTTCCTCGGCACTTATTATAGTGCCTGGTATGCAGTAGGTGCTGAAGAAATATTTGTTAGAGCCTGATGTGTTGGCTCAAGCCTGTAATTCCAGCACTTTGGGAGGAGAAGGCCAGGGGATTGCTTGTACCCAGGAGTTGAAGGCCACCCTGGGCAACATAGTGAGACCCTGTCCCTAGAAAAAAATAATACACTGGTTGGGTGCAGTGGCTCATGCCTATAATCCCAGCACTTTGGGAGACTGAGGTAGGCAGATTACCTGAGGTCAGGAGCTCAAGACTAGCCTGGCCAATATGGTGAAATCCCGTCTCTACTAAAAATACAAAAATTAGCCAGGCATGGTGGCACACACCTGTAATCCCAGTTACCTGGGAGGCTGAGGCAGGAGAATTGCTTGAACCTGGGAGTTGGAGGTTGCAGTAAGCGAAGATCTGCACTCCAGCCTGGGTGACAGGGTGAGACTTCATCTCAACAAAAAAAAGAAAAGAAAAGAAAAGAAAGAAAAAAGAAGAAAAAATAATATACTTAGCCGGATGTGGTGGTACATGCCTGTAATCCCAACTGCTTGGGAGGCTGAGGTGGGAAGATCACTTGAGCCCAGAAGATGGAAGCTACAGTGAGCCGTAATCACCCCACTGTACTTCAGCCTGTGTGACAGAGAGGGACTCTGTCTCAAAAGAAGTAAAAAAATAAAATAAAAATAAAAAAAGCAGCAATATTTGTTGGGGAAAAAAAGGTGAACAAGGAAAGATGTCAGGAGACCTGTGAATGTGGGTCATGTCAGTAGAGTGTAGGGACTTGGGCAGGAGTGGCTGGACTTGAAGAGCAGGTTGGTGGAGACCAGGTCATTCATCCTAAGCAGTTTGCCCTGTAGCATGTAGATGAAATATCCCACGTTGCCTGCTGGTGACTGAACTGGACTTCCTGTTTCTGTGTTTGGTTTGACCATCACAGTGTTGAAGAAATGTTGAATTGAGTACCTTGCAGTTTGCTACAGTTTCCCCCGGTCTCCCACTCTCCCACGTTACTCGGGCCTCCTTCCTTCATGTAGTTTGCCTGACTCACTGAAACCTGTGTTTGCTATCCCTGCAGATGGGTGGGTAGGAGGCAATTTAAGGAGGAAGATTTAATATATGAGTTATAGAAAGATAAATAGACTGGGCACAGAGGCTAAAGCCTATAATCCCAGCATTTTGGGAGGCCAAGGTGGGAGGATTAGTTTGACCCAGGAGTTCAAGACCAGCCTGGGCCACATAGTGAGAACCCCCTCTCTACAAAAAATTTAAAAATTAGCCAGGCATGGTGGCATGCACCTATAATCCCAGCTACTCAGGAAGCTGAATTGGGAGGATAGCTTGAGTCCAGGAATTGAAAGCTGCAGTGAGCCGTGATCTTGCCACTGCATTCCAGCCTGGGTGATAGAATGAGACCCTATCTCAGAAAAATAAAGCAAGAGAGAGCTAAATAGATCCAGCGTTGGTGGGAGTGTGCTTTTGAGTGTTCTTTAGGAGAAAATTTTATTTTAACATTTTTTCTTCTTTAAGTTTTTTATATTTTCTTTTCTTTTCCTTTTTCTTTTTCTTTTTTCTTTTTTTTTTTTTTTTTTTTTTGAGGTGGAGTTTTGCTCTGTCACCCAGGCTGGAGTACATGGCACCGTCTCGGCTCACTACAACCTCCACCTCCTAGGTTCAAGCAATTCTCCTGCCTCAGCCTCCTGAGTAGCTGGGACTACGGGCCCGTGCCTCCACACCAGGCTCATTTTTGTATTTTTAGTAGAGACGGGGTTTCTCCATGTTGGCCAGGCTGGTCTTGAACTCCTGACCTCGTTACCCACGTGCCTCGGCCCCCCAAAGTGCTGGGATTAGAGGCATAAGCCACCGTGCCTGGCCAATTTTTTTTATATTCTAGCAAACCATTTCTTCAACAAGGATAAATTAATTGTATCCAAGGAGCCCTAGGAGCAGGGCAGACTCAGAAAATCAGAGTCACTGTAGTCCATTTGAGCAGCTTATATCTTCAGACCACTAAGCTGACCAGTGTCAGTCTGGGTCCATTCTCTCCTCTTTAATTTCTCAAACACAAAGTGCCCTGCTGGAATCTGAAGTCAGATATGCAGTAGATCAGCAGTGACTCTGCAGCCTGCTATGTTTTGAGGCCTTACGCTAGGAAATGTGTGGAATACAAAATGTAAGAGAAGGCTGGAATAGAGCATCTCCTGGGGAAACAAGAGCCAGAGATAATGGCGGTGCCCCATGGAGACAGCCAGCTGATGTTCGGCAGTGCTTTGTGGAAAGGGCGTACTTTGGTAAGGTCTCTACAATCTGGAATGTGGCTTAAAATATTACAGGCCTCCAAACTCCAGGGTTTTTTTGTTTTTTGTTTTAAGACAGAGTCTTGCTCTGGAACCTATGCTGGAGTGCAGTGGTGTGATCTCGGCTCACTGCAACCTCTGCCTCCTGGGTTCAAGTGATTTTCCTGCCTCTGCCTCCTGAGTAGCTGGGATTACACACAACCACTACCACACCCGGCTAGTTTTTATATTTTTAGTAGAGACGGGGTTTCACCATGTTGGCCAGGCTTGTCTTGAACTCCTGACCTCAGGTGGTCCGCTGCCTCAGCCTCCCAAAGTTCTGGGATTACAGGTGTGAGCCACTGTGCCCAGCCAAACTCCAGTTTTTCATGTTCCCTGCATAGGTCAGGGTCGTAGGGAGTGATTCATTCTAGCAGAACTCCCTGGATTTTAAGGCAGGTGTTCTATTTATTAATTGACAAAGGAGGCGTATTTCTCCCCTGGTAGTCTAAAGATTTTGGTCCTTTTCCCAGGGACTCTGTTTCCACTGTGAGGGTTCTTGGAAAACTAAGCAGAGGATGAGGAAAAGACCATGAACAAGGTTGCTGGTCCCTCCCTGTCCCACAAAAGAGCATACCTCTTCTGTAACCAGAAGACCCTTTTCTTTAGTCAAGTCTAGACAGACTGAGATGAGGGTGTGTGTGTGTGTCTGCATGTGGCTGTGTGCATGCATGTGTGTGTGTGTGTGTGTGTGTATGTATGTATGTATGTATGTGTATGTTGAGACAGGGTCTCACTCTGTCACCCAGGCTGGAGTGCAGTGGTGAGATCAGAGCTCACTGCAGCTTCCACTTCTGCAGCTTCCACTTTCATCCTCCCACTTCAGCCTCCAGAGTAGCTGGGACTATAGGAATGTGCCACCGCACCCAGCTCATTTTCTAATTTTTTGTAGAGATTTCACTGTATTGCCCAGGCTGGTCTTGAACTCCTGGCCTCATGGGATCCTCCTGCCTTAGTCTCCTGATGGGCTGGGATTATAGGTATGGACCACCTCAGCTGACCTGCGGTGATTTTTCAACAATGTGATTCCTCTTTTACAGAACCACCTAAGCTGAAGATTCCCTTGAGAACAAGGGCTAGCCTGTGATTTCATGGCCTTTCTTCCATTTGTGGTTCTTGCCAAGTGGAATTTAAGTGACCTCTTATCAAGATGGATAAACCCAAGTTTCCCAGTGCCAGAATATAGAAAATGGATGGACAAGTAAGTCCCACTCAGCACCCATAGCCCAGACATGGGGACCTCAATACACCTGGGCCCCAGACATCACCTTTCATTGTGAGTAGCTCAGAGATGACACTTTTGGTTGTTAAGTACCCACTGGCAGTAGTTTATATAACAGCAAGTGAAGGAATAAATAGTCACCAAAACATTTTCTGTTCCCAATTCCAGGATTAATTGGATTAGATAATTATCTTATGAAGAATTTCCTATGCCACAGTCCTGACCATATTTTCAAGTCAACAGAAAAATTCTGTTAAACAGTCAGCCTTCTGTCTCACTCTGTTGCCCAGAATGGAGTGCAGTGGTGCAATTATGGCTCACTGCAGCCTCAATCTCCTGGGCTCAAGCAATCTTCCTGACTCAGCCTCACAAGTAGCTGGGACTACAGGTGCTTGTCACCACACCTCACTAATTTTCTCATATATATATATATATATACACACACACACGCACACGTATATATATATAAATATACATATATATCGATACCTCAGGACTGACTCGAAAACTTGAGTATATGTGGAATTTGGTATACACAGAAATGGAGGAGCTGGAACCAATCTCCCCCATATACCAAGGGACAAATTATATCTGTTTTTTACAATTATACTGTAGGATACATTATGTTCCATGACAATGGTAATTTTTAGTGACAATTTTTAATTGAGTGAAATTACCATAAAAATAATAAAAGTAGCAGCTAATATTTACTAAGCTGTTACTAGGTGCCTATAAATACCATAGTTTTTTAAATTCCCCGTTACTCTTCCTTATTCCATGTAACCACTCTATCTTAAATTACTCATGCTTGGTTCGGTAGCACATATACTAAAGTTGGAACAATAGAGAGATTGGCATGGCCTCTGTGCAAGAATGACATTGCAAATTTGTGAAGCATTCCGTATTTTTTTTAAAAAGAGAAAAAAAAAATAACTCCGAGATTTTCACTGTGTTTGTGCATATGAGCTTTTGTTTAGGTTGAATTATATCCAAAGATGGTATTTCCAGAGGTGAGATTACTGTGAGTCACAGGGCATGAGCATTCTTATTACACTTGATGCAAATTGCTGAGCTTTCAGTCATGGTGGCTGTCGGCCTATAATCCCAGCACTTTGGGAGGTTGAGGTGGGAGGATTGCTTGAGGCCAGGAGTTGGAGGAGGCAGTATAGTGAGTCACTGTTTGTATTATTTTTAAAAAATTGCTAAGCTTTACCCTGGAAGGCTTATATACAATTTAAACATCACTAATAGGATAAGAAAATGCCCATTTCACTGCACCTTTGCCAGTACAGGGTATTATAATTTAACAAGTTATTTTCTGTTTAATTATTTTTAATAAATAAAAGACCTCATATTATTCTCATTTGTCACTTTTTTTTTTGAGACAGAGTCTTGCTCTGTCACCAGGCTGGAGTGCAGTGGCACGATCTTGGCTCACTGCAACCTCCGCCTCCCAGGTTCAAGTGATTCTCCTGCCTCAGCCTCCTGAGTAGCTGGGATTACAGGTGCACGCCACCATGCCTGGCTAATTTTTGTATTTTTAGTAGAGACGGGGTTTCACCGTGTTCATCAGGCTGGTCTTGAACTCCTGAACTCATGATCCACCCACCTCAGCCTCCCAAAGTGCTGGGATTACAGGCATGAGCCACCGCGCCCGTCCTGTTTGTCACACTGTAATATCTTTTCTTTTGTTAGCTTGTTAGCTTTATTTCTTTATTGTCTTTTTTTTTTTTTTTTTGAGACAAAGTTTCATTCTGTCTTCCAGGCTTGAGTGTAGTGGCCCAGGCACAGTCTTAACTCACCACAGCCTTGACCTCCTGGACTCAAGTGATCCTTCCACCTCAGTAGCTGGGACTATAGGCACATGCCACCATGTCTGGCTATTTTTATTTTTTATTTTTAGTGGAGACAGTGTCTTGCTATGTTTCCCAGGCTGGTCTGAAACTCCTGGCCTCAAACAATCCTCCTACCACCCTCTCCCAAAGTGCTAGTATTGTAAGTGTGAGCCACCATGCCTGGGCTGTCTCTGTCTTTTCATTTATTTATAGAGTTAATGTGTATTTTGCTAATTTGATGATCTATTTGTTTAATCTCATTAAATTATAAAAATAGTAAATACTTTTAAATAAAGAAGTGAAAAATTTCCTTTACTCTTTAGACCCACAATTTTATCTCAGGAAATAATTGCTATTGTGAAAATGGGCCATATTATTCAAGATACATACAGGCTAATTGGACATCACTTCACATTTTCATATTTTGTGGACATCTATGCCAATACCTATTGCTTTAAATCCTTTTCATGGTTGCATAATATTTTATTATATGAATGTATCAATCTATCAGTCAGCTACTGTAGGCATTTAGGCTCCTTCTAATATTTGCTTTGAGCTCTTTATATAATTAAAAATTAACCCCGTCAGCCAGGTGTGGCAGCTCACACCTGTAATTGCAGCACTTTGGAAGGCTGAGGTGGGAGAACTGCTTGAGGGTAGGAGATTACCACCAGCCTGGTCAACATAACGACACTTTGTTTCTACTAAAAATTAAAAAAAAAAAAATGAGCTTGACATTGTAGTGCACACCTGTAGTCCCAGCTACAGGGGAGGCTGAGCAACTGGAAGATCTCTTGACCCTAGGAGGTTGAGGCTGCATTTGTAAGCTATGATCACACCACTGCACTCCAGCTTTGGTAACAGAGTAAGACTGCGTTTCTTAAATAAAATAAAAATTAGATGGAAAGATTGCTCAAGCCCAGGAGGTTAAGGCTGCAGTGAGCTGTGATCGCACCACTGCAGTACAGCCTAGGCAACAGAGCAAGACCCTTTCTCAAAAAATAAAATAAAATAAAAATTAACCCTTTATCATATTCTCAGTGACACCATCCCTCCTACGTTTTTCCTAGAAGCCCTTGAATTTTGTTTGCTTTTCACATACGATTTAAAACTTTTAAGTACTGATGTCTGTCTGTGTCATCCCTCTTTTTTTAAAAAAAAAAAAAATGTCTTTTTGTCACTTCCAGCTGAATCTACCATGAAAGACTTCAGAGACCAGGAAGAGAGACTGACTGGGCAACATCTTATTCAGGTACGAAAAGACTTGGACTATGACTCAAAAATGGTCAAATAACAGTACATGCATCAAGTGCAATGGGAAGCTCTTCCGGAGGGGTGAGAGAAGCTTCCAGTTAAGGTGACATTGAAGCCAGGTCCTGAAAGATGAGGAAGAGTTGTATGAGAGTGGGAAGGGAAGGGTGAGGTGGAGGGATGGGAAATGGGCTGGGATGGGATGGAGTGAGCTGCCCAGGCAGGAAAACCAGCACTGTAAAGACCTGCACAGTGAAGATGGCACATTTTGTTCAGGGAATGATGAATTAAGTGTGGTGGGAGTGCTTTGGAGAGACAGTAATTTGCTTGTATGGAATTTTGCCTGAGAGAATTCATTACAATTTCTAATCTGTTGATGTTATCATGCATCACTGTCCTTGTCAAATAGTTTGGAATATGTATAATGATCACAATAACATCAAGCATAGTATTTCATTAGTTCTCGCAAAATCACAGGTAGGTGCCACAGTTATCCCCATTTTACACACAAAATGATGAAGACTTGGGGATAATAAGTGATTTGCCCAAGCTCACCTGGGTATTAAGACTGAGTCAAATGTTGGGTCTTGTTTGACTTTAATGCTTGCTTTTTCCATGAGCACCATGCATTGTCTCTCCTATGCAGTTAAGTAGGTAGACAGGTAAGAGAAAAATCCATGTTTCTACTCACACACTTCTGAGCAAATGTGTATGCAGAGCTTCTACACCAATTCTTCAACTCTCTGGATACCAACTGTATATCCCACAATTCCATTCTGACACCACCTGGAGTTAGTGCAGACCCCACAGATTAGGAGCTCAGTCCCACGAGACCACCTTCACTTCAGATGCCAGTTGCAAGTCCTAGGTTGTCACCTGTATTTTGACCAACCAGTTAGAAATCAGGGGTTCCCATGACCCTCTTCTTAGGTTTAATTATTTGCTAGAACAATTCACAGAGCTTAGAAAAAGTTTTTTTTTTCTTTTTGTTTTTTTAAGAGACAGGGTCTCGCTGTATTGCCCAGGCTGGAGTGCAGTGATGCAATCATAGCTCATTGAAGCCTCAACCTCCAGGGCTCAAGTGATCCTCCTGCTTCAGCCTCTCAAGTAGCTGGAATTACAAGTTTCCCACCACCACATCTGACTAATTTATTTTATTTTTTTGTATAGATGGAGTCTTGTTACATTGCCCAGGCTGTTCTCAAATTCCTGGGCTCAAGTGATTCCCCCACCTCTGCCTCTGAAAGTGCTGGGATTACAGGCATGAGACACCACATCTGGCCAGTTTATTTTCTATTACTGGCTCAATGTAAAGGCTACATCTCAGGAACAGCCAATGAAAGAGATGCACAGGGCAAGGCAAGTGGGGAGGGCCACAGAGCTTCCATGCCCTCTCTTGGGCACACTACCCTCCCAGCACCTCCTTGTGTGCAGCAACACGGAAGCTCTCCAAACCCTGTTGTTCAGGATTTTTATGGAGGCATGATTGATAAAATCATTGGCCATTGGCGGTTAAGTCAATCTCCAGCCCCTTTTGCCTCCTGGAGTTCAGTGGGTGAGACTGAAATTTCCAAGCCTCAAAAAATGTGGTTGGGGCCGGGCACAGTGGCTCACGCCTGTAATCCCAGCACTTTGGGAGGCCAAGGTGGGCAGATCACCTGAAGTCAGCAGTTTAAGACCAGCCTGACCAACATGATGAAATCCCGTCTCTACTAAAAATACAAAAATTGGGCCGGGTGCGGTGGCTCAAGCCTGTAATCCCGGCACTTTGGGAGGCCGAGACGGGCAGATCACGAGGTCAGGAGATGGAGACCATCCTGGCTAACACGGTGAAACCCTGTCTCTACTAAAAAATACAAAAAACTAGCCAGGCGAGGTTGCGGGCGCCTGTAGTCCCAGCTACTCGGGAGGCTGAGGCAGGAGAATGGCGTGAACCCAAGAGGAGGAGCTTGCAGTGAGCTAAGATCTGGCCACTGCACTCCAGCCTGGGTGACAGAGCAAGACTCGGTCTCAAAAAAAAAAAAAAAAAAAAAAAAAAATTAGCTAGGCATGGTGGCATATTCCTGTAATCGCAGCTACTCAGGAGGCTGAGGCAGGAGAATCACTTGAACCCGGGAGGCAGAGGTTGTAGTGAACCGAGATTGTCCCATTACACTCCAGCCTGGGCTACGAGAGCCAAACTCCATTAAAAAAAAAAAAAATGTGGTTGATTCCTCTGGTAACCAGCCCTTCTGAAGCAGTCTAGGAGCTGCCAGCCACCCAGGCATTTCAACAGCATCCCACATGCTTTCTTACCATGCTGCAGATCTGAAAGATCTTAGAGGCCCTTGTGTCAGAAACCTGGGACTAAGACCAAAAATTAAAACAGAAGATGCTCCTATTACCTCTGTCACTAAGGACTTTATAAGAGCTTTAGAAGCTTTGTGCCAGGAACCAGGGCAAAAACCAAATATATATTTATTTTCTTATATTTGAGACAGAGTCTCACTCTCCCACCCAGGCTGGAGTACAGTGATGTGATCATAGCTCACTGCAGCCTTGACCTCCTAGGCTAAAGGAATCCTCCCACCTTAGCCTCTCCAGTAACTGGGACTACAGGCATGCATCACCATGCCCAGCTGATTTTAATTTTAATTTTGTAAAGACAGGATCTTGCTATGTTGCCCAAGCTGATCTTGAACTCTTGGTATCAAGCATTCCTTCGTCTTTGGTCTCCCAAAGTGTTGGGATTACAGGTGGGAGCCAGCATGCCCACCAATCACAAGGATCTTTATAAGACAAAGGAGTTAGGAGAGTCAGAATTAGAGAAGAAGATGTGGTGATGGAAGAAGAGGTCAGAGAGGGAGATTTGAAGATGCTGCACTTCTGGCTTTGAAGATGGAGTCAGGGGCCATCTTCAAGGTGAGTCAACTGGAAAAGGCAGCCCCTCTGACGCCTTGTCTTTAGCCTTAATAGACCTAGTTGGGCTTCTGGCCCCCAGAACTGTAAGATGGTGGATTTGTGGTGTTTTAAGCCACTAAACATAGGGTAGTTTGTTGCAACAGCAAGAAGAAATGAACATGAAGCCAGGGGCAGTTGCTCATGCCTATAATTCCAGCACTTTGGGAGGCTGAAGTGGGAAGATTGCTCAAGCCCGGGAGCTTAAGACCAGCCTGAGCAATATAGTGAGACCTCATGTCTACAAAAATTTTAAAGAAAAGGCCAGGTGCGGTGGTTCATGCCTGTAATGCCAGCACTTTGGGAGGCCAAGGGGGTGTGGATCACGAGGTCAGGAGTTCAAGACCACCCTAGCAAAGATGGTGAAACCGCGTCTCTACTAAAAATGCAAAAATTAGCCGGGTGTGGTGGTGGGCACCTGTAATCCCAGCTACACAGGAGGCTGAGGCAGAGAATCACTTGAATCCGGGAGGCAGAGGTTGCAGTGAGCCAAGATCACGCTATTGCACTCCAGCCTAGGTGACAGAATAAGACTCTGTCTCAAAAAAAAAAAAAAAAAAAAAAAAGCCAGGTGTTGTGGCATGCACCTGTAGTCTCAGCTCCTAGGGTGACTGAGCCTGGAGGATTGTTTAAGCCTAAGGGGTTGAGGTTGCTGTGAGCTGTGATTGCACCACTGTACTTCAGCCTGGGCAATAGAGCAAGACCCTGTCAGAAAAGAAAGAAAGAAGGAAAGAAGGAAAGGAAGGAAGGAGGAAAGGAAGGAAGGAAGGAAGGAAGGAAGGAAGGAAGGAAGGAAGGAAGGAAGGAAGGAAGGAGGGAGGGAGGGAGGGAGGGAGGGAGGGAGGGAGGGAGGGAGGAAAGGAAAGGAAGGGAAAGGAAAGGAAAGGAAAGGAAGGGAAGGGAAGGGAGGGAAAGAGAAGAAAAAGAAAAAGAAAGAAAGAAGCATGGTGGGAATGGGGACAGATGGCAATGTTAAGTAGAATGGTCAGGGTTGGCCTCATAAGTGAAAATTGAGCAAAAGTTTGAAGGAGGTGATGGAGCTGGCCAAGGTGCTGAGAGAAGAGCACTGTAGGCTGAGTCAACAGAATAAGGGCATTAGGAGGAAACTCCCTGGTGTGTCTGAGGCTCTGGAAGGAGGCCAGAGGGGCAAAGAGATAGAGGGAGTGAAGAAGGCGAGGAGGCCAGGGAGGTGCTGGGCTGGGATCAGTACAGATCATGTAAGCCCTGGAGGCTATTGCTGGGGCTTTGGCTTTTACTCTGACTGAAATGGGAACCGTAGGGGTTGGGGGGGGGCGGGTCGGAGTTCTCAGCAGAGAAGCGACGTGATTTTTTTCCTGATTTAAAAGCACCCCCCTGGCTGCTGAGTTGAGAAAGACTGTGGGAAGATTTGGTTAGAAGCAGGGGGGCTAAAGTGTGGCAATATCCAGGTGGAAGATGAAGTCAGTCAATAGGATTTCCTGACAGACTGGATGTGAGCTGTGAGAGAAGGCAGGAGTCAAGGTTGAGTTTCGTTCTAATTGAATTATTAAGTAATTTTTAAAAACACTGCTGCCTTTCCCAATCCTACCAAGTAAAGGATGCTAGATTAAAGAAATCTCAAGTCAGGCCAGGTGCAGTGGCTCACACCTATAGTTCCAACAGTTTGAGAGGCAGAGATGGGTGTATGTTTTAAGGCCATGAGTTCGAGCACAGCCTTGCAACATAGCAAGACCTCCTCTCTACAAAAATGAAAAAAATAAATTTAATAAAATAAAATAAATATAGCTGAGCATGGTGGTGTGTACCTATGGCCCCAGTTACTCAGGAGGCTGAGGTGGGCAGATCTCTTGAGGCTAGGAGTTTGAGGCCAGCTCATAGCAAGACTTCTCTCTCTATAAAAATTAAAAAAAAAAAAAAAAAAAAGCCTGATATGGTGATACTTGCCTGTATTCCCAGGTACTGGTGCAGCTGAGGCAGGATGATCCCTTAAGCCTAGTTGGTCAAAGCTGCAGTGAGCTATGATATATACCACTGCACTCCAGCCCGGGTGACAGAGCAGGATCCTGTCTCAAAATACAAATGCGAATGAAGTGAAATTTCAAGTCAGACCAGTCCCTTCTAGGCTATGCAGGCCTTGCAACCACATAGCCGCATGATGGGGTTTGTGTGGCTGTGGATGAGGAGACCCCTGCCCAATTGTTGGCTATATAATCAGTTTATTTTTAAATGTAGTAATCAAATATATTTCATCATACTTAATGGTCTCAGATATGTGTGGGTTTTGGAATTCTCCTTGGAACAGGTTGCAACATCTTATTGGCTCCATCATTCCCTAATTTTTTTATCTTATCAGTTTTTAATAAGATCAGAATTGATATTAGACTATCTAATCAGTTTTGATTAAGGAGAAAATGAAATTGTGTTGTTCGCACTTTATCCAAGTCTGTTGTCATATTTGCTAAATCGAATCAATACTTGACCAAATGCAAAATTAAGGCTTCTTTATCATGAAACACTATGTCATTCTTGAAAAAGATGCTTTAAAAAAAAAAAAAAAAAAGACAGTGTCTTGCTTTTGTTGCCCAGGCTGAAGTGCAATGGCGCGATTTTGCCTCACTGCAACCTCCGCCTTCTGGGTTCAAGCAATTCTCATGCCTCAGCCTCCTGAGTAGCTGGGATTAAGGTGCCCGCCACCACACCCATCTAATTTTTGTATTTTTAGTAGAGGTGGGGTTTCACCATGATGGCCAGGCTGGTCTCGAACTCTTGACCTCAGGTGATCTGCCAGCCTCAGCCTCCCAAAGTTCAGGGATTACAGGCATGAGCCACCATGCCCAGCCTCCATTTCTTTTTTGTAGTCTTTAATAAACAGCTGCTATCATTGCAGACTTGCTATTTAGGCACTTAGGAATTTTTCACTAGAAGGCATGTAAGGAAAGACCATCGGCATTTATAATGAATTTAGCATTCATTCTTTGACTGCATGACTGTCCCTAGAGCTGTAACTTTACTAATGAATTTTTCAGAAACCACTTAGCTAGCAACTGGGCCTAACCAGCCACTTACTCTCATTATTCAGTGCTCTTTTATTCTTGTCTATTTCTCCTCAAACTTGGCTGTAACTTTACTAATGAATTTTTCAGAAGCCACTTAGCTAGCAACTGGGCCTAACCAGCCACTTACTCTCATTATTCAGTGCTCTTTTTTTCTTGTCTATTTCTCCTCAAACTTGGCTATACTCACAAAGTGATAAAAACTTGTATTTCTGCTGGTGCGGTGGCTCACGCCTGTAATCCCAGCACTTTGGGAGGCCAAGGCGGGTGGATCACAAGGTCAGGAGATCGAGACCATCCTGGCTAACACGGTGAAACCCCATCTCTACTAAAAATACAAAAAATTGGTTGAGCATGGTGGCAGGCACTTGCAGTCCCAGCTACTCGGGAGGCTGAGGCAGGAGAATGGCGTGAACGCAGGAGGTGGAGCTTGCAGTGAGTCGAAATTGCACCACTGCACTCCAGCCTGGGCGACAGAGCAAGACTCCATCTCAAAAAATAAAACAAAACAAAAAAACTTGTATTTCTTTTCTTTCCTTTTTAGAGACAGGGTCTTGGTCTGTCGCCCAGGCTGCAGTACAGTGACATGATCATGGTTCACTGTAGCCTCAAACTCCTGGGCTTAAGCAATCCTCAGTCTCCCAAGTAGCTGGGACTACAGATGTGTGCCACCATGCCCAGCTAATTTTTTTATTTTTTATCATAGAGATGGGATCTTGCTAGGTTTCTCAGACTAAGCTCAAACTCCTGCCTCAGCCTCCCAAAGTGCTGGGATTACAGGCAGGTATGACCACCTGTGCGCAGCCACTAATTATTTTAAATAATAGCTTTATTAAAATATGATTCACATACCCTTCAATTTATTTATTTATTGAAATCTGCAATTCAGTAGGTTTTAGAGTATTCCCAGAGCTGTGCATCGATCACCACAGTTACTTTTAGAACCTTTCATTACCCTATAGAGAAATCTGCACCCCTTAGCCACTACCTCCTACTCCCCCTACCTGCCTTGGCCCCCAGCCTTAGGCAACCATTGATTCATTTTTTGTCACTGTAGAATTTCCTAATCTGGACAAATAGAATTGTACAATATGTGATCTTTTGTGGCTTTTTTCCCTCTTAGCATAGTGTTTTCAAAGTTCCTTTATGTCATAGTGTGTATCAGTATTTCATTCCTTCTATGACTGAATAATATTCCGTGCTAGAGACACACTGCATTTTGTTTATCTGTTCATCAGTTGGTGGACATTTGGGTTGTTTCCGTGTATTGGCCATTATGAATAATGCTGCTGTGAAGATTGCTGTACAAGTTTTTGTGCGGACATATATTTTTATTTCTCTGGGATATATGCCTAGGAGTGAAATTGTGATATTATATGATGACTGTATATTTAGCCTTTTGAGAAACTGACAGTTTCTTTTCTAAAGTGGCTACAACAGTTGGGTGCAATGGCTCACACCCGTAGTCCCAGCTACTCAGGAGGCTCAGCTGGGAGGATGACTTGAGCCCACAAGTTCAAGATCAGCCTGGGCAAGATAGTGAGACCCTGTCTTGATTTTTTAAAAAAATCCAATTAAAATGACACAAAAAGAAATACCCAAAGTGGTTACACGATTTTATATTCCCACCAGTAATGTATGTGAGTTCCAATTCCTCCACATCTTCACTGACATTTTTGTTTTTTTCTAGACAGGGGCTTGTTCTGTCTCTCTGGCTGCAGCACAGTGATGCCATCACAGTTCACTGCAACCTTGATCTCCCAGGCACAAGTGATTTTCTCATCTCAGCCTCCTGAGTAGCTGAAAATTATAGGTGCATGCCACCATGCCTGGCTAATTTTTTTTTTTTTTTTTTTTTTTTTTTGAGATGGAGTCTCGCTCTGTCGCCCAGGCTGGAGTGCAGTGGCCGGGTCTCAGCTCACTGCAAGCTCCGCCTCCCGGGTTTACGCCATTCTCCTGCCTCAGCCTCCCGAGTAGCTGGGACTACAGGCGCCCGCCACCTTGCCCGGCTAGTTTTTTGTATTTTTTAGTAGAGACAGGGTTTCACCGTGTTAGCCAGGATGGTCTCGATCTCCTGACCTCGTGATCCGCCCGTCTCGGCCTCCCAAAGTGCTGGGATTACAGGCTTGAGCCACCACGCCTGGCCATCTGGCTAATTTTTATATTTTTTTGTAGTGATGGGGTTTTACCATGTTGCTCAGGCTGGTCTCTTACTCCTGGCCTCGAGTGATCTGCCCACCTCAGCCTCCCAAAGTTCTGGAATTACAGGCTGAGCTACCATGCCCAGCCTTTCACCAACATTTGTTATTATCTGTTTTTTTTTTTTTTCTTTATATCTTAAAGCCATATAAGAACAAGTGTCTTCAATTATACTGAACAAAAAATATAAACCCAGGGCATTGGGAGTCTGAGACAGAAAGATCTCTTGATGCAAGGAGGTTTTTGTTTGTTTGTTTGTGTTTGTTTGTTTGTTTGTTTTGAGACAGAGTTTCGCTTTGTCACCCAGGGTAGAGTGCATGCAGTGGCATGATCTTGGCTCACTGCAACCTCCGCCTCCCAGGTTCAAGTGATTCTCCTGCCTCAGCCTCCTGAGTACCTGGGATTACAGGCACATGCCACTACTGCCTGGCCAATTTTTGTATTTTTAGTAGAGATGGGGTTTCGCCGTGTTGGCCAGGCTGATCTTGAACTCCTGACCTCGGGTGATTTGCCTGCCCTGGCCTCCCAAAGTGCTGGGATTGCAGGCATGTGCCACTGCACCTGGCCTGATGCCAGGAGTTTTAGACCAGCCTGGGCAACCTAGCAAGACCTTGTCTCTACAGAATATTTAAAAATTAGCCAGATGTGGTGGTGGCTGCCTATAGTCTCTCTCTCTCTCTCTTTTTTTTTTTTTTTTGTCACTTTTTGAGACATCGTCTGGCTCTGTCACCCAGGCTGGAGTGCAGCAGTGCCCATTATGGAACAGTGCATTATGGAGTGCAGTGGTGAGCCATTATGGCTCACTGAAGCCTGAAACTCCTGGGATCAAGTGATCAACCCTCCTACCTCATTCTACCAAGTAGTGGGGACCACAGGTGCATGCCACCCGGGTCTTGCTGTGTTGTCCAAGCTGGTCTTGAGCTCCTGGCCGCAAGCGATCCTCTCACCTTGGCCTCCCAAAGTGCAAGGATTACACGTATGAGCCACCATGCCTGGCCCCTACCCTGCCTATTGAGAACCAAAAGAAGGATCCAAATTCTCTTTAGCTCAACTTGGGCCATTTCCCAATTGCTTCATCAGCAAGGAGCTGGTTATTGGGCTGTCAGGCCTCCCAAGCCACACAGAAATGAGGTGAGGGAGTTTTCCTGCTGCTCCACTCTGTGAGGAGTTGGAGGATGATGTTTACTCGTTTGCAGAGAGAGAGATGCCTTGTAGGCACCTTAGGATGGAGGGGACTCTGATTCCAATGTCCTTTTTTTCTTTAGAAGCAGGACCTTGCTCTGTCACTCAGGATGGAGTTCAGTTGTCCTATCATGGCTCATTGTAGCCTCAAACTCCCAGGCTGAAGTGATCCTCCCACCTCATCCTTCCCAGTAGCTGGGACTACAGGTAAGCACCATGACACTTGGGGAATTTTGGGGTTTTTTGTAGAGATGAGGCCTCACTATGTTGTCAGGGCTGGCCTTGAACTCCTGGACTCAAGGGATTTTCCTATCTTGGCCTCCTAAAGTATTGGTAATACAGGCATGAGCCATTGTGCCCACTATCTCTGGTTCTTAACCTTCTGCCTCCCTTTTCCACATTTAAGGAACACTTGTAATTACATGGGCTTACCCAGATACTGCCAGATAATCTTGTTTTAAGGTCAGCTGATTAGCAACATTAATTCCATCTGCACTCTTAATTCCCCTTCCTATGTATTTGTGCAGTGTAACATAGGACATGAGCTATTGCTGGGGGGTAGGGGGGTGTTGTTACCTTGGCCACCACAGTGACTGTTTTGTGCCAGGTACTGAGCTAAGCACTGGTGAATTAAACATGAATAACACACACTCCCTAATCTCCATTCATTTATGGGAGGAGCACCTCGCTTCCCATGCTCCTGAGAATCTGGGGAGTCAAGGAGGGCTTCCAGGAGGAGATGATGCCAAAGCAGAGAAGTGACAGAGGAGCTGAAGCTACCCAGGAAGGGAGTAGAGGTTTAAGGGGAAGCGTATTCTAAGCAGAGGGCATCACCCACTTCAGAGGCTCCCAGAGGAGTGAGAGTGGGCATTCAGGGGGCAGATGAGTTGGACATTCAGTTGGACTCCACAGCAGGTAAAATGGAGAGGGGCAAGAACAGTGAGTCTGCCTTGGAATGCAGGGCAGAGCAGGGGCTGTTAAGGAGTTTGGACTTAATCCCTGAGGCAAGGAGAACTGATGTAAATGGGGGAAGAGTAACATGATGAGATTCATGGATTAGAGATATGGTCCAGGCTGCTGTGTAGAGAAGGCGTCAGGGAAAGCAGATGGCTCAGTGGGTGTACTGGAGACCTGAAGCAGGGGAAACACTGAGTTTAGGGAGAGTTTTTTAAAATATAAGAAGTTTGATTAGTTTAAATGATGGTGGGAAGGAGCTAAAAGCAGGGGATAGGTTAATGATACGGGGAAGTGGGAGGAAGAACTGACAAGTGAGGTTCCAGAGAAGGCAGAAGAAGAGGAGATTCCCATAGGGGGATTAGCACTTTCTTTTCTTTTCTTTTTCTAAGACAGGGTCTCACTATTGCCCAGGAGTGCAATGGCATGATCTTGGCTCACTGTAGCCTAGATTTCCCAGGCTCAAGGGGTCCTCCCACTCCAGGCTCCAAGTAGCTGGAACTACAGGTGTACACCATGACCACACCTGGCTAATTTTTTCTTTTTTTGGTAGACACAGAGTCTCACTATGTTGCACAGGCAGGTCTCCAACTCCTGGCCTCAAGCGATCCTCCTGCCTAGCCTTCCCAAATTGCCGGGATTACAAGCTTGAGCCACCATGCCTGGCCTCTGCTAGTTCTGTATTTACTTTGTGTTTACTTTGTGCTAGAGTGTCCCTCATTATGCTGATCCTCTGTTAAAATTAATACCTTTTTTTTTTTTTTTTGAGATGGAGTTTTGCTCTTGTTGCCCAGGCTGGAGTGCGATGGCACAATCTCAGCTCACCGCAACCTCCGCCTCCGAGGTTCAAGCAATTCTCCTGCCTCAGCCTCCCAAGTAGCTGGAATCACAGGCATGCTCCACCACACCCAGCTAATTTTGTATTTTTAGTAGAGATGGGGTTTCTCCATGTTGGTCAAGTCTCTAACTCCTGACCTCAGGTGATCTGCCTGCCTCGGCCTCCCAAAGTCGTGGGATTATAGGCGTGAGCCACTGTGCCCAGCCAGAATTTAATACTTTTTATATTAAATTTACATATATATTTTTTTATTTTATTTTTTGATACCGGATTTTACTCTGTCGCCCACGCTGGAGTGCAGTGGCACAATCTCTGCTCACTTCAACCTTCACTTGTCAGGCTAAAGCAATTCTTCTGCCTCAGCCTCCCAAGTAGCTGGGATTACAGGTATGTACCACCACACCCGCCTAATTTTTGTGTTTTTTGTAGAGACGGGGTTTCGTCCTGTTTCCCAGTTTGGTCTCAAACTCCTAAGCTCAAAGCGATCCACACGCCTTGGCCTCCCAAAGTGCTAGGTTTGAGCCACCATGCCCATTCTAGTTTAAACTTTTGAGAGGTTTATGTCTCCTGATTGGACTCCTACAAATACAGAATTGATGCTAGGAAGGATACCAGGAGATAGACCCACACAGATGGGATTTGGGCATGGGTTTGGTTATCCCAGGAGCAGTGCTGAGCTCCTTGGCCAGTGGGACATGGGATACTGGTGATTTCCAGGAACTGACCTCACAATGACTCAAGCTACCACTTACTGTTGATTGTGATGAAATGCCAGCTGAGGCATATGCCGTGTGAGCTTAGGGGTGCTACATTTGACCATGATGGCAGTAAAGATGACTCTGAAGAATGGCATGGGATGGATCCCTTTGAATGCACTCAAGCAGGGGTCTCCAACCACAGGGCCACAGAGCCAGAGGTGAGCAGCAGGCGAGTGAGGGGAGACTTCATCTGTATTTATAGCCCCTCCCATCACTCGCATGACCACCTGAGCTCCATGTCCTGTCAGATCAGGAGCATTAGATTCTCCTAGAAGCACGAACCCTGTTGTGAACTGTGCACGTGAGGGATCTAGGTTGCACGCTCTTTATGAGAATCTAATGGCTGATGATCTGTCACTGTCTCCCGTCACCCCACTTGGACAGCCTTGATGCAGGAAAACAAGCTCAGAGATGCCACTGATTCTATGTTATAGTGAGTTGTATAATTATTTCATTATATATTACAATTAATAATAATAGAAATAATGTGCACAATATATGTAATACACTTGAATCATCCTGAAATCATTCCCTCCACCCCAAGTCTATGTAAAAATTGTCTTCCACAAATTCACTCTGTTTTTTTGGTGGAGACAGGGTCTTAATATGTTGCCCAGGCTGACCTCAAACTGCTTGACTCAAGTAATATACCCCTCTCAGCCTCCTAGAATGCTGAGATTATAGGCATAAGTCACCATGCTCAACCAAGACTGAGTTTCTTAAACCAAATAAAGATTAAGTGAGATTACTTGAGACCAGGAGGTTGAGACTGCAGTGAGCCCTGATTGTACCACTGCACTCCAGCCTAGGTGACAGAATGAGACTCTGTCTCAAAAAATAAAATAAAATAAAGTACAATAAAATATAAATTAACCCTTTGTAACATTCCTAGTAACTTTTCCTCCTAAGTGTTCCCCACAAGCCTTTGAATTTTGTTAAATTTTCACGTACCGTTTAAAACATTTAAGAACTTATGTCTGTCTGTGTCATCCCTCTTTTTCAAAAGAATGTCTTTTTGTCACTTCCAGCTGGATCTACCATGAAAGACTTCAGAATCCAGGAAGAGAGACTGACTGCAACATGTTATTCAGGTACAAAAAGACTTGGACTATGACTCAGAAATGATCAAATAATAGTGCATGCATCAAGTGCAATGGGAAGCTCTTCTGGAGGGTGACAGAAGCTTCCAGTTAAGGTGATATTGAAGCCGGGTCCTGAAAGATGAGGAAGACTTGTATGAGAGTAGGGAGGGAAGGGGGAGGTGGAGGGATGGGGAATGGGCTGGGATGGGATGGAGTGAGCTGCCCAGGCAGGGAAACCAGCACTGTAAAGACCTGCACAATGAAGATGGCACATTTTGTTCAGGGAATGATGAATTAAGTGTGGTGGGAGTGCTTTGGAGAGACAGTAATTTGCTTGTATGGAATTTTGCCAAGAGAACTCATTACAATTTCTTTTTTTTTTTTTTTTTTTTCTTTTTGGAGACAGAGTCTTACTCTGTCGCCCAGGCTGGAGTGCAGTGGCTGGATCTCAGCTCACTGCAAGCTCCGCCTCCTGGGTTTACGCCATTCTCCTGCCTCAGCCTCCCGAGTAGCTGAGTCTATAGGCGCCCGCCACCTCGCCCGGCTAGTTTTTTGTGTTTTTTAGTAGAGACGGGCTTTCACCGTGTTAGCCAGGATGGTCTCGATCTCCTGACCTCGTGATCCACCCGTCTCGGCCTCCCAAAGTGCTGGGATTACAGGCTTGAGCCACCGCGCCCGGCCCTCATTACAATTTCTAATCTGTTGATGTTATCATGCATCACTGTCCTTGCCAGATAGTTTGGAATAGCTATAATGATCACACTAACACCAAGCATAGTATTTCATTAGTTCTCATAAAATCACCAGTAGGTGCCACAGTTATCCCCATTTTATGAATGAAGTGATGAAGACTTAGGGATAATGACTGATTTGCCCAGGCTCACCTGGATATTAAGACTGAGTCAAATGTCAGGTCTGATCTGACTTTAATACTTGCTTTGTTCATGAGCACCACGTGTTGCCTCTCCTATGCAGTTAAGCGGGTAGACAGGTGAAAGAAAAGCCCGTGTTTGTCTCTCCTCACACACTTCTGACTGAATGTGTGTGTGGAGTTTCTACACCAAATTCTCCAATGCTCTGGATATTAACTGGATATCCCACAATTTTATTCTGACACTACCTGGAGTTGGCACAGACCCCACAGATGAGGGGCTCAGTCCCACGAGGCCACCCTCATTTCAGATGCCAATGGCAAGTCCTAGGTTGTCACCTGTACCTTTGACCAACCTGTCACAAATCAGGGGTTCCCATGATCGCCTTCTTGGGTTTAGTAATTTGCTAGAACAGTTTACAGAACTCAGCAAAACAGTTTATTTTTTTTCTGAGAGACAGGGTCTCATTTTATTGCCCAGGCTGGTGTGCAGTGGTGCAGTCATAGCTCACTGCAGCCTCAACTGCCTGGGCCCAAGTGGTCCTCCCACCTCAGCCTCCCTATTAGCTGAGACTTCACATCTGCACCACTCACATCTGGCTAATTAATTTCTTTTATTTTTCGTAGAAATGGGGTCTTGTTGTGTTGCCCAGTCTGGCCACAAATTCCTGGGCTCAAGCGATCCTCCCACCTCAGCCTCTTAAAGTGCTGGGATTACAGATGTGAGCCACCGCATTGGGCCAGTTCATTTCCTGTTACTGGTTCATTGTAAAGGATACATCTCAGAAACAGCCAGTGAAAGAGATGTACATGCTGGATGTGGTGGCTCATGCCTGTAATCCCAGCACTTTGGGAGGCTGAGGTGGGAAGATCACTTAACCTCAGGAGTTTGAGACCAGCCTGGGCAACATGATGAAAACCTGTCTCTACAAAAAAAAAAAAAAAAAAAAAAAAAAGCCAGGTGTGGTGTTGTGCACCTGTAGTTCCAGCTACTAGGGAAGCTGAGGTGAGAGGATGCCTTGAGCTGGGGACTGGGGAGGCTTAGGTTGGTAGTGAGCTGAGACTGTGCCACTGCACTCTAGCCTGGACAAAAGAGCCAGACTCTCTCAAAAAAAAGAAAAGAAAGATGTCCAGGGCAAGGTAAGTTTGGAGGGGCACAGAGCTCCCATGTACTCTGTTGAACATACTACCCTCCCAGCATTTCCTGTGTTCAGCAACCCTGGAAGCTCTGCAAACCCTGTTGTTCAGGGTATTTATGGAGGCTTTATTATGCAAGCACGATTGATAAAATCCTTGGCCATTGGTGATTAAGTCGATCTCCAGCCCCACTTGCCTCCTGGAGTTAAGCGGGTGAGGCTGAAACTTCCAAGCCTCTAATCATCTGGTTGCTTCCTCTGGCAGTCAGCCCTCCTCCTGAAGAAATCTAGGAGGTTGCAGCCACCCGTTCATCTCAACAACATCCCCAAATACGTTCTTATCATGCTGGAGATCCCAGAGTTCTTAGAGGCTCTTGTGTTAGAAACCTGGGACCAAGACCAAATATTAAAACAAAAGATGCTCCTATCACCTCTATCACTGAGGTCTTTATAAAAGCGTTAGAAGCTCTGTACCAGGAACCAAGGACAGAGACCAAATATATTTTTCTTTTCTTTTCTTTTTTTGAGACAGAATCTCCCCATGTCATCCAGACTGGAGTGCAGTGATGTGATCATAGCTCACTATAGCTTTGACCTCCTGAGCTCAAGTGATCCTCCCACCTCAGCCTCCCAAGTAGCTGGGACTACACCTGCATGTCACCCATGCCCAGCTCATTTTTGTAGAGATGAAATTTAGTTATGTCGCCCAGGCTGATCTGAAACTCCTGGGCTAAAGTGATCGTCTCGGGGGGGCGGAGCAAGATGGCCGAATAGGAACAGCTCCAGTCTCCAACTCCCAGCGTGAGCGACACAGAAGACCGGTGATTTCTGCATTTTCAACTGAGGTACTGGGGTCATCACTAGGGAGTGCCAGACAATCGGTGCTGGTCAGCTGCTGCAGCCCGACCAGCGAGAGCTGAAGCAGGGCGAGGCATCGCCTCACCTGGGAAGCGCAAGGAGGAAGGGAATCTCTTTTCCTAGCCAGGGGAACTGAGACACACAACACCTGGAAAAACGGGTAACTCCCACCCCAATATTGTGCTTTAAGCGAACGGGCACACCAGGAGAATATATCCCACACCTGGCCGGGAGGGTCCCACGCCCACGGAGCCTCCCTCATTGCTAACACAGCAGTCTGCTATCTAACCGCAAGACAGCAGCGAGGCTGGGGGAGGGGTGCCCACCATTGCTGAGGCTTAAGTAGGTAAACAAAGCCGCTGGGAAGCTCGAACTGGGTGGAGCACACAGCAGCTCAAGGAAACCTGCCTGTCTCTGTAGACTCCACCTCTGGGGACAGGGCACAGCTAAAAAAAAACAACAACAAAAAGCCAGCAGAACCTCTGCAGATGCAAACAACTCTGTCTGACAGCTTTGAAGAGAGCAGTGGATCTCCCAACATGGAGGTTGAGATCTGAGAAGGGACAGACTGCCTGCTCAAGTGGGTCCCTGACCCCTAAGTAGCCTAACTGGGAGACATCCCCCACTAGGGGCAGTCTGACACCCCACACCTCACAGGGTGGAGTACACCCCTAAGAGGAAGCTTCCGAAGTAAGAATCAGGTACACTCGCTGTTCAGCAATATTCTATCTTCTGCAACCTCTGCTGCTGATACCCAGGCAAACAGGGTCTGGAGTGGACCTCAAGCAATCTCCAACAGACCTACAGCTGAGGGTCCTGACTGTCAGAAGGAAAACTATCAAACAGGAAGGACACCTATACCAAAACCCCATCAGTACGTCACCATCATCAAAGACCAGAGGCAGATAAAACCACAAAGATGGGGAAAAAGCAGGGCAGAAAAGCTGGAAATTCAAAAAATAAGAGCGCATCTCCCCCTGCGAAGGAGCGCAGCCCATCGCCAGCAACGGATCAAAGCTGGTCAGAGAATGACTTTGACGAGATGAGAGAAGAAGGCTTCAGTCCATCAAACTTCTCAGAGCTAAAGGAGGAATTACGTACTCAGCACAAAGAAACTAAAAATCTTGAAAAAAGAGTGGAAGAATTGACAGCTAGACTAATTAATGCAGAGAAGGTCATAAACGAAATGACAGAGATGAAAACCATGACACGAGAAATACGTGACAAATGCACAAGCTTCAGTAACCGACTCGATCAACTGGAAGAAAGAGTATCAGCGATTGAGGATCAAATGAATGAAATGAAGCGAGAAGAGAAACCAAAAGAAAAAAGAAGAAAAAGAAATGAACAAAGCCTGCAAGAAGTATGGGATTATGTAAAAAGACCAAATCTACATCTGATTGGGGTGCCTGAAAGTGAGGGGGAAAATGGAACCAAGTTGGAAAACACTCTTCAGGATATCATCCAGGAGAACTTCCCCAACCTAGTAGGGCAGGCCAACATTCAAATTCAGGAAATACAGAGAACACCACAAAGATACTCCTCGAGAAGAGCAACTCCGAGACACATAATTGCCAGATTCACCAAAGTTGAAATGAGGAAAAAATCTTAAGGGCAGCCAGAGAGAAAGGTCGGGTTACCCACAAAGGGAAGCCCATCAGACTAACAGCAGATCTCTCGGCAGAAACTCTACAAGCCAGAAGAGAGTGGGGGCCAATATTCAACGTTCTTAAAGAAAAGAATTTTAAACCCAGAATTTCATATCCAGCCAAACTAAGTTTCATAAGTGAAGGAGAAATAAAATCCTTTACAGATAAGCAAATACTTAGAGATTTTGTCACCACCAGGCCTGCCTTACAAGAGATCCTGAAGGAAGCCCTAAAGATGGAAAGGAACAACCGGTACCAGCCATTGCAAAAACATGCCAAAATGTAGAGACCATCGAGGCTAGGAAGAAACTGCATCAACTAACGAGCAAAATAACCAGTTAATATCATAATGGCAGGATCAAGTTCACACATAACAATATTAACCTTAAATGTAAATGGACTAAATGCTCCAATTAAAAGACACAGACTGGCAAACTGGATAAAGAGTCAAGACCCATCAGTCTGCTGTATTCAGGAGACCCATCTCACATGCAGAGACATACATAGGCTCAAAATAAAGGGATGGAGGAAGATCTACCAAGCAAATGGAGAACAAAAAAAAGCAGGGGTTGCAATCCTAGTCTCTGATAAAACAGACTTTAAACCATCAAAGATCAAAAGAGACAAAGAAGGCCATTACATAATGGTAAAGGGATCAATTCAACAGGAAGAGCTAACTATCCTATATATGCACCCAATACAGGAGCACCCAGATTCATAAAGCAAGTCCTTAAAGACTTACAAAGAGACTTAGACTCCCATACAATAATAATGGGAGACTTCAACACTCCACTGTCAACATTAGACAGATCAACGAGACAGAAAGTTAACAAGGATATCCAGGAATTGAACTTGTCTCTGCACCAAGCGGACCTAATAGACATCTATAGAACTCTCCACCCCAAATCAACAGAATATACATTCTTCTCAGCACCACATCGCACTTATTCCGAAATTGACCACATAATTGGAAGTAAAGCACTCCTCAGCAAATGTAAAAGAACAGAAATTATAACAAACTGTCTCTCAGACCACAGTGCAATCAAACTAGAACTCAGGACTAAGAAACTCAATCAAAACCGCTCAACTACATGGAAACTGAACAACGTCCTCCTGAATGACTACTGGGTACATAACGAAATGAAAGCAGAAATAAAGATGTTCTTTGAAACCAATGAGAACAAAGATACAACATACCAGAATCTCTGGGACACATTTAAAGCAGTGTGTAGAGGGAAATTTATAGCACTAAATGCCCACAAGAGAAAGCAGGAAAGATCTAAAATTGACACTCTAACATCACAATTAAAAGAACTAGAGAGGCAAGAGCAAACACATTCAAAAGCTAGCAGAAGGCAAGAAATAACTAAGATCAGAGCAGAACTGAAGGAGGTAGAGACACAAAAAACCCTCCAAAAAATCAATGAATCCAGGAGTTGGTTTTTTGAAAAGATCAACAAAATTGACAGACTGCTAGCAAGACTAATAAAGAAGAAAAGAGAGGAATCAAATAGACGCAATAAAAAATGATAAAGGGGATATCACCGCCAACCCCACAGAAATACAAACTACCATCAGAGAATACTATAAACACCTCTACACAAATCAACTAGAAAATCTAGAAGAAATGGATAATTTCCTGGACACTTACACTCTCCCAAGGCTAAACCAGGAAGAAGTTGAATCCCTGAATAGACCAATAGCAGGCTCTGAAATTGAGGCAATAATTAATACCCTACCCACCAAAAAAAGTCCAGGACCAGATGGATTCACAGCTGAATTCTACCAGAGGTACAAGGAGGAGCTGGTACCATTCCTTCTGAAACTATTCCAATCAATAGAAAAAGAGGGAATCCTCCCTAACTCATTTTATGAGGCCAACATCATCCTGATACCAAAGCCTGGCAGAGACACAACAAAAAAAGAGAATTTTAGACCAATATCCCTGATGAACGTCGATGCAAAAATCCTCAATAAAATACTGGCAAACCGGATTCAGCAGCACATCAAAAAGCTTATCCACCATGATCAGGTGGGCTTCATCCCTGGGATGCAAGGCTGGTTCAACATTCGCAAATCAATAAACGTAATCCAGCATATAAACAGAACCAAAGTCAAGAACCACATGATTATCTCAATAGATGCAGAAAAGGCTTTTGACAAAATTCAACAGCCCTTCATGCTAAAAACGCTCAATAAATTCGGTATTGATGGAACGTACCTCAAAATAGTAAGAGCTATTTATGACAAACCCACAGCTAATATCATACTGAATGGGCAAAAACTGGATAAATTCCCTTTGAAAACTGGCACAAGACAGGGATGCCCTCTCTCACCACTCCTATTCAACATAGTGTTGGAAGTTCTGTCTAGGGCAATCAGGCAAGAGAAAGAAATCAAGTGTATCCAGTTAGGAAAAGAAGAAGTCAAATTGTCCCTGTTTGCAGATGACATGATTGTATATTTAGAAAACCCCATCATCTCAGCCCAAAATCTCCTTAAGCTGATAAGCAACTTCAGCAAAGTCTCAGGATACAAAATTAATGTGCAAAAATCACAAGCATTCTTATACACCAGTAACAGACAAACAGAGAGCCAAATCATGAATGAACTTCCATTCACAATTGCTTCAAAGAGAATAAAATACCTAGGACTCCAACTTACAAGGGATGTAAAAGACCTCTTCAAGGAGAACTACAAACCACTGCTCAGTGAAATCAAAGAAGACACAAACAAATGGAAGAACATACCATGCTCATGGATAGGAAGAATCAATATCGTGAAAATGGCCATACTGCCCAAGGTTAGTTATAGATTCAATGCCATCCCCATCAAGCTACCAATGACTTTCTTCACAGAATTGGAAAAAACTGCTTTAAAGTTCATATGGAACCAAAAAAGAGCCCACATTGCCAAGACAATCCTAAGTCAAAAGGACAAAGCTGGAGGCGTCACGCTACCTGACTTCAAACTATTCTACAAGGCTACAGTAACCAAACAGCATGGTACTGGTACCAAAACAGAGATATAGACCAATGGAACAGAACAAGAGTCCTCAGAAATAATACCACACATCTACAGCCATCTGATCTTTGACAAACCTGAGAGAAACAAGAAATGGGGAAAGGATTCCCTATTTAGTAAATGGTGCTGGGAAAATTGGCTAGCCATAAGTAGAAAGCTGAAACTGGATCCTTTCCTTACTCCTTATACGAAGATTAATTCAAGATGGATTAGAGACTTAAATGTTAGACCTAATACCATAAAAACCCTAGAAGAAAATCTAGGTAGTACCATTCAGGACATAGGCATGGGCAAGGTCTTCATGTCTAAAACACCAAAAGCAA